>NW_027492356.1:0-489938 GCF_021521415.1 Bidens hawaiensis | reverse complement strand
GAATCGCATCAATAACTATGCCCTGACGCCACCCCCGCGACACGTTTGAAATTTTGCCAGTATTGCCAAAGGGGTATGTTCACTAATCTGGAGAAAAAACTGAGTATGGGTCGAATCGATGAATCGGATCGGAAATTTGGTCTTGGTGTCCTGCATACATATTTTTTTGACCTTACGAAAGATCCGGATCAATAATTATGCCCTGAAGCCACCCCGCGGCCCGTTCGAAATTTTGCCAGAATTGCCAAAGGGGTATGTTCACTGATCCGGAGAAAAAACTGAGTTTGAGTCGAACCGCTGAATCGGATCGGAAATTCGGTCTTGGTGACCTGCATACATATTTTTTTGACCCTACGAAAGATCCGGATCAATAATTATGCCCTGAAGCCACCCGCAGCCCGTTCGAAATTTTGCTAGTATTGCCAAATGGGTATGTTCACTGATCCGGTGAAAAAACTGAGTATGGGTCGAACCGCTGAATCGGATCAAAAATTCAGTCTTGGTAACCTCCATACAATATTTTTGACCCTTCGAAATAATCGGATCAATAACTATGCCGTGAAGCCACCCCGCGGCCCGTTCGAAATTTTGCCTGTATAGCTAAAGGGGTTTGTTCACTAATCCGGAGAAAAAACTGATTATGGGTCGAATCGCTGAATCGGATTAGAAATTCTGTCTTGGTGACCTCCATACAATACTTTAAGACCCTACGAAAGAATCGGATCAATAACTATGCCTTGACGCCACCCCGCGGCTCGTTCGAAATTTTGCTAGTATTGCCAAAGGGGTATGCTCACTGATCCGGAGAAAAAACTAAGTACGGGTCGAACCTGAATCGGATCAAAAATTCGGTCTTGGTAACCTCCATACAATATTTTTGACCCTTCGAAATAATCGGATCAATAACTATGCCCTAACGCCACACCGCGGCCCTTTCGAAATTTTGCCAGTATAGCCAAAGGGGTATGTTTACTGATCCGGAGAAAAAACTGATTATGGGTCGAACCGCTGAATCGGTTTAAAAAATCGGTCTTGGTGACCTCCATACAATATTTTATGACCCTACGAAAGAATCAGATCAATAACTATGCCCTGACGCCACCCCGCGGCCCGTTCGAAATTTTGTCAGTATTGCCAAAGGGGTATGTTCACTGATCCGGAGAAAAAACTGAGTATACGTCGAACCGCTAAATCGATTCAAAATTCGTGCATGTTGAGTATGGGTTGAACCGTTGAATCGGATCAGAAATTCGGTCTTGGTGACCTGCATACATAATTTTGTGACCCTAAGAAAGAATCAGATCAATAATTATGCCCTAACGCCACCCCCGCGCTCGTTCGAAATTTTGCCAGTATTGCCAAATGGGTATGTTCACTGATCCGGATAAAAAACTGAATATGGGTCGAATCGCTGAATCGGATCAGAAATTAGTGCATGTTGACCTACATACAATATTTTTTGACCCTACGAAAGAATCAGATTAATAATTATGCCCTGACGCCACGACACGGCCCGTTCGAAATTTTGCCAGTATTGCCAATAGAGTATGTTCACTGATCCGGAGAAAAAACTGAGTATGGGTCGAACCGCTGAATCAGATCAAAAATTCGTGCATGGTAACCTTCATACAAGATTTTTTGACCCTATGAAAGAATCAGATCAATAATTAGGCCCTGACGCCACCACGCGGCCCGTTCGAAATTTTGCCAGTATTGCCAAAGGTGGTTCACTGATCCGGAGAAAAAACTAAGTATGGGTCGAACCGCTAAATCGGATCAGAAATTCGGTCTTGGTGACCTACATACAATATTTTATGACCCTACGAAAGAATCGAATCAATAATTATGCCCTAACGCCACCGCACGGCCCGTTCAAAATTTTACAAGTATTACCAAAGGGGTATGTTCACTGCTTCGGAGAAAAAACTGAGTATGGGTCGAACCGCTGATTCGGATCAGAAATTTGTGCATGGTGACCTCCATACAATATTTTTTTACCCTATGAAAGAATCGGATCAATAACTATGCACTGACGCTACCTCGCGGCACGTTCGAAATTTTGTCAGTATTGCCAAAGGGGTATGTTCACTGATCCGGAGAAAAAACTAAGTATGGGTCGAACCGCTAAATCGGATCATAAATTCGGTCTTGGTGACCTCAATACAATATTTTTGACCTTACAAAGAATCGGATCAATAATTATGCCCTGACGCCACCACGCGGCTCGTTCGAAATTTTGCAAGTATTGCCAAAGGGGTATGTTCACTGATCCGGAGAAAAAACTGAGTATGTGTTTAACTGCTAAATAATCGAGTATTTACATAATCGATTATGTTACATTTTCGATTATGTTACATAATCGATTATGTTGCATTTTCGATTATGTTATATTTTAGATTATGTTACATAATCGATTATGTTACATTTTCGATTATGTAACGTTTTTGATTATGTTAAATAATCGATTATGTTACATTTTCGATTTTTGTTACATAATCCATTATGTTACATTTTCGATTATGCTACATAATCGATTATGTTATATTTTTTATTATGCTACATAATCGATTATGTTACATTTTCGATTATGCTACATACTCGATTATTTTACATTTTCGATTATGTTACATAATCGATTATCTTACATATTTGAATATGTTACATAATCGATTATGTAACATTTTTTTGTATGTTACATCATCCTCATCACCATCACCATTATTAACATCATCATCATAATCATCATCACCACCTCCACCACCACCACCATCAGCAGCATCATCACCATCACCATCATCATCATCATTATCACCATCACCATCACCATCATAAGGTCTTGTTCATGTTCTTTTCTTATGGAAATAATGTTCACGAACACTTACCGAACGAAATTTTATGTTCGTGTTCGTCTATTAAGGAAATGAATGTGTTCACGAACACAAATAAAATCAGTAGATCTTAGAGATTGAGGCATATATGATCATTAATATGACTAATAAAAGCCTGTAAACGAATCAAACGAACACAAACAAGGGCATGTTCGTGTTCATTAATTTAACTTTAAATGGACACAGGCACTTAATTGAACAAATATTTATGTGTTGGTGCATAGATGTCAGTAGTTCATATGTATAAAGTCTGTAATCGAGTCTGTAATATTGTTTATGTAATTGTTTGTTTAGAAGCGAAGTTGTTGACAAGTTCGCTTAGGCGAACTTGTTAACCAAGCGAAGTTGTTGACAAGTTCGCCTAGGCGAACTTGTTCAACGAGCGAAGTTATTGACAACTTCGCCTGAGGCGAAGTTGTCGTGTATTTAAGTAGGTTAACTGTTTACGGTTTAAGAGTTAATCAGTTGGTCAGTTTGTGCTTTGGTTGATCGAGTTCAGTTACGTGTGAGTCTATTGACGTGAGTCTGTAAGTAACACGGTTCGAGTTATCAATATAACGTGAGTTTTGTTCGTATCCTGTGTACGTGTGTTTGTGTGATTATATTCTACGTCCGTAACGATCTACACATGGATTCCGCACCTGTGTATATCGGGATATCTCGTGTGATCCGTCCAGGGAACCTACAATTGGTATCAGAGCATTTGCTCGATTGTGTGGTTCGGGATATTCACGCGGGTGTAGAATTCGTTTCATTTCGGGTATTACCGGGACGAGTTTGTGGTGTTTTTGCTCATTCTAGCTTCCTACCAGTGTGTTTAAGCCTTCAAACCGTCAAAATCGTCGTTAAAATCCGTTTTTCAGATCTGCAGAAAGTTTCAGTTCGTCAGGCGAAGTTGCTGTTCATCTGGCGAAGTTGCCGTCAGGATTCGTAGGGTTTCAGCGAAGATATAAGGAGAAGCGAAGTTATTCACAACTTCGCCTACCTCCTCAACTTCGCCTAACTCAGCGAAGTTCTTCTCAAGTTCGCCTAGTTCAGCGAAGTTCTCTTCAAGTTCGCTTACTTTCTAAGTTCGCTTATCCTAAGCGAAGTTACTCTCAACTTCGCCCATTTACGCGAATTTACGAAGGATCCAGCGAAGTTATTACTTAAGCGAAGTTATCCTTAACTTCGCCTACAGTACTGTTTCGAAGAAATTTTTCTAACTTCGCCCTTTTCAGAATTTTTCAGTTTTCTTAGTCTTTAAGAAGGATGTCGTCAATCAATATTTCAGAGCTTGTCAAGATGGAAGTTGAAACGGGGTCAGCTACAAAGGCCCCAAGATTGCTAAAAGGAACCGATTTTGTTGCGTGGAAGGATCGGTTCATACAGTATGTTAAGTACCAGGATGCGAAGATGTGGGTATGCATCCAAGATGGATATATTCCACCAATCATGGAGTATGAGGGTCGAGACCAAATAAAGAAATACAGTAAAATGGAAGAAGAGGAGAAGAAGATGTACGAAGCCGAAAGCAAGGCTCATGCTGCAATCACAATGGCTCTTCCACAGGAGATCCTCCATACTTTCAGAAAGTATACATCAGCTAGAGAGCTTTGGGAAGCTCTTGAGAGCAGATTCGAAGGAAATGTAGGCATTCGGGCCTCAAAGATAAAGCTGCTTAAAACTCAATTTTCAGTCTTTAAGTACTTAAAGAATGAATCTCTTGATGATATTATCACTCGGTATTATCATCTAATGACTGAATTGAGTAATTACTCCATTTCGTACAGAGAAGAAGAGATTGTAGAAAAACTTCTCGATGCTCTCCCACCAAAATGGGAGATGTATACTGTACTAATGAGGGAAGACAAGGACTTCTCTACTTATGATCTTGAAACTGCTGTCAACAAGCTCAGAACTTTTGAGCTTAATATGGTAAGAAAGGAAACATCTATGGATCAGGTTCAAGATCCAAGCATGTATGGTGCGAAAGTGAACTCCAATACAAGTTCAAAGACTGACTCTGCCGCCTACTACTCGAAAGGTGAGTCGGGTGCCAATTCTTCACAGGAGGGGCATGTGTCAGTAAACACAAATGGGGATGTTTGCTTTGTTGCGGGTGGATCAAGTGGTACTCAACAGACAGCAAGCCAGAGTAGTGGATCTTCAAGTTCCGCAAGCAATAATTACTCTAAGATGCCAATGAGCGTCAAATCTGCTGAAGAGCAGTTTGGCCTCTATGCTTCGTTTATTGCTTCTTATGAAAACTACATTCAAGGAAAGGTGGTTGATCCTGCGATGCTAGATGAAGACTACGACCAGATCGATGCTGATGATCTGGAGGAGATGGATTTACAATGGCAGATGGCCATGATAGTGAGGAGAGTGAAGAAGTTCATGAGAAAGACGGGGAGAAAGTTTGTTGGTGGCAGGCCAGGGTTCGACAAATCCAAGGTGAGGTGCTATAACTGTCAACAAAACGGGCACTTTGCCAAAGATTGCAGAAACGAGAGAGTTGAGCGTGGTCAGGGCCGGTCTCCTCAGCACACTGGGAATAATAAGGAAATCAATGCCATGCTGTCCAGAGAAGCAGGTGAATACAACTGGAACCTGCATTTGAATGAAACTGGCGAACAGGCAAATATGGCTAAGGTTGAGAGTGAAGAACGTGAGAAGACTACCGGAGAAGAGAAAGCTACTGGAAAGGAAAAAGCTTTCATGGCAGATAACGAGGATCAACGCTCCGAGGTAAGTTCTAAATCTATTTGTACTAAATGTGAGAATTTGTCTGAGCAACTTGCTACCATAACTGATCAGTATGTTCGTTTAGATGCTGAATTTAAAACTCTTAAAGAAGATCATCACTTCACAAAAGCAAGAGAAAACAGTTACAAAGTTAAAATTAAAGCATGTGAAAAAGATGTTAAAAGCTTAAAAACTAAACTTGCTGAAAAAATTGAAGTTATTGATCTTAGTTATGAGGTTTTAGAAGAAAAGACTAAACTGATTGCTGAACGAGAAAAGCAGATTGCTGACCACCAGGTGAAAGTGGTGGAACTGAACCGAAAACTAGAACAGTTCAGAAATTCCTCAGCTATTCTTGATCACCTTGTTAGTGATCAAGGTACCTCTACAAAGAGAGGAGGAATTGGTTATCATGAGGTTCCACCACCGTATAACCACAATTACACTTTTAACCCTAGTGTACAGAAATCTGCTGATTTTGAAGTTCCTCAGACAGTTCCTATCAAGGTTACAAGTAAAGAACCAAGTGTTAGCAGTGGCGAAACGAGTTCGCCTGTTTCAAGTGTAAATATTTCTGTTATGAGTCCAGTCTCATCGGATTCGGATAAGTTGTCCGAATCGGGTAAGACAAAAGAGAAAGTAGTGTTACCCACTGGTGGAGAAAAAGATAAATCTCCTAAAAAGAATACTCCACTCAACCCGTACGTCCCACCTTATGTGAGACGAACGGCCGGTGACACTGCCTCGACATCCAAAACAACCTTTGAGAAGAAAATGGAGTATAGGTGTTGTTTTAGATGTAATAAGTTAGGACATCTTGTTGCAGATTGTCCTCTGACGCCGAAATTCAGAGGCGTGAGGCCTGTTAAAACTGAGCATAAGTCTACTGGTAATTCTAATACTGTTAAAAATGAAAACCATTTAAAGTCTCGAAACGTAACTAATTCAGGTTTTCACATAAACAAACCTCAGTTTTACAATGCTAATCACCAAACCGAAAAATATAATACTTTCAATACGCATAGGTTTGGAAGGCCTCACACTCAATCTCCAATGAGATTTCCTACTAGGACTGACAGGAATTATTCAAATGCTAACTTCGGAAAGCAGAAGTACGGGATGTATAGATCCAAGACCAATTGGTCTTGGGTCCCTAGATTCTAATCATTTGCTTTATTGTGCATGAACAGTTGAACAATGCTGCCCACAGTCTTTGGATTGTAGATAGCGGCTGTTCCCGGCACATGACGGGCAACAAATACTTGTTGCACGACTTAAAACCTGTTCAGGGTGCGAGAGTTAGTTTTGCTGGTGAAAGTGGAGGAAGGATTACGGGAAAAGGTACGGTGTCCAATGGGAAGATGACACTTGAGAATGTGAATTTTGTGGAAGAGCTGAAGCACAATCTGCTGAGTGTGTCGCAGATTTGTGATAAGGAGTATACTGTTCACTTCACGAAGAATGAGGCGATCGTGTTGAAGCCTGGTTTTCAGATACCAGAAGAGTGGATAGTGATGACAGCTCCACGTGATACAAATACGTATGTGATGGATATGAGGTCTACTGAAATGGCCTTGGGAGAATCATGTTTAATGATAAAAGCAAGCGAATCAGAATCCGAACTATGGCACAGGAGAATGGGGCACATTCATCTTCGGAAGATGAACCACATTGTCAAAAATGGGCTTGTGATGGGCGTTCCCTTGAAAAGTTTTAACTTTGAAGACAAATGTATTGCATGCAAGAAGGGAAAGCAACACAAGAAATCCCATCTCACCAAGAAGGTCAACTCAATTGCCAGTACTCTTGAACTGCTTCACATGGATCTCTTCGGTCCAGTGAATGTAAAAAGTCTAGGAGGTACTTCTTACTGCTTGGTGATCACTGATGACTACTCGCGATATTCGTGGGTATATTTTCTGAAATCGAAAGATGAGACGGCTCAAATGGTGAAGAGTTTGATTACTAAAGTTGAGAACGTCATGAGTAAAACAGTTAAGTTCATCAGAAGTGACAATGGGACAGAGTTCAAGAATTTCGAGATGGAGATCTTCTGTCTTCAGAAAGGAATTGAACATCAATACAGCGCTCCGTATACTCCGCAACAGAATGGAGTGGCTGAAAGGAAGAACCGGACTTTAATTGAAGGAGCCAGGACTATGCTGGCAGATTCGAAGCTTCCTGTGATGTTCTGGGCTGAAGCGGTTGCTACAGCCTGCTATGTTCTGAATAGGGTGTTAACCGTTAAGAGACTTGGTAAAACATGTTACGAGCTTATGCATGGAAGGAAGCCCAACTTGAGTGGTCTTGAACCATTCGGGTCCCCTTGTTCGATCTTGAAGAAAAATTCTAAATTTGGGGAAGTAGCCGATGAAGGAATATTAGTCGGTTATGTTGTTGGTACTCCCAACAGACGGGTCTTCAATACTTCGACTTGCAAGGTGGAGGTGGTGTGTAACACTGACATCACAAGTTACCAACCGCCAAAACCTAGCAATGGACCTGCTGAGCTTTTCGACTATGTTAAGCTTTTTAAGTCATTTAACGTACCGGATTTGGAGATTTCTGAAGAAGAAGAAAGAGCTGCGACGAAGATGATACTTGATGAGGAAGAAAATCTATTGCAAAGACAGCTGATTGAAAAATGTCAACCTTCCTCATCAAACACTATCGGTACCCCTGCTGCCTCTGCTGAAGAAGAATTTATCAATCCTTTTCACTCTCAGCATGAAACAACCATTGATGAGATCTCTTCTAACTTGGAAGATAATTTGCATGTCGGTTCTGTTCCGACCACGAGAATTCATAAAGATCACCCTTTGGATAATGTGATTGGTGATATGTCCTCAGGTGTACAAACGAGAAGTAGCTTAAATGAACATACCTGTGTTTATTCAAGCATTAAGGAGACAGGAATAATCGATGAATGCCTGTATACCTGCTTTATAAGCCAGATTGAACCGAAAAATTATCAAATGGCTTTAAAGGACAGCTCGTGGGTCGAGGCCATGCAAGAAGAGTTGGCTCAATTCGAGAAGATGGAAGTTTGGACTTTGGTTGAAAAACCAAAGAATGTGCATGCGATAGGCACAAAATGGGTGTTCAAATGCAAGAGAGATGATAAGGGGATTATTATAAGGAACAAGGCGAGGCTTGTCGTGAAAGGTTTTAATCAACAAGAGGGGATTGATTATAACGAAGTGTTTGCTCCTGTCGCTAGGTTGGAAGCCATAAGACTGTTCTTGGCGTTTGCTGCTCATGAAAAGATGAAGGTGTTTCAGCTAGATGTAAAGAGTGCGTTTTTGAATGGGATAGTTGATGAGGTTGTGTATGTTGAGCAACCACCGGGTTTTCCTGATCCAGACTATCCAGATCACGTGTACAGGTTGAGCAAGGCGTTGTATGAATTACATCAGGCACCTCGTGCCTGGTATGCAACTTTATCGGATTACTTGCTCGAGAATGGTTTTGAAAGAGGGAAAATTGATAGCACGTTGTTCTTCAAAAGAGATGGAAGCGACATCCTGCTGGTTCAAGTCTACGTGGATGACATAATATTTGCTGCATCAAAAGTCTCCATGTGTCAGGAGTTTGAAGCCGTCATGAAAAAGAGGTTTGAAATGAGTGCTATGGGTGAACTAACTTTCTTTCTAGGATTGCAGGTTGATCAGAGGAAGGACGGGATGTTCATTCATCAGACGAAGTATGTTCATGATGTGCTCAAGTGTTTCAAGATGGAGGACAGTTCTCCATATGATACTCCAATCTGCGTCAATCACAAATTGGGTGCTGAAGTAGACGGTGATGCAGATGTGGACCCAACTCAATATCGGGCGATAATAGGTTCTTTAATGTACTTAACTGCATCTAGGCCTGATATAATGTTTGCTGTTTGTCTTTGTGCACGTTTTCAGGCAAATCCAAAAGAATCTCATTTGAAAGGTGCAAAGAGGATACTGCGGTATCTCAAGGGCAAGCCGAAGCTGGGGTTGTGGTACCCAAGAGGAGGAGACTTGGAGCTGGTCGCTGACACGGACTCTGATTATGGAGGGTGCAATCAGAGTCGGAAGTCAACAACTGGAGGTTGTCAGTTTCTTGGTGGCAGATTGGTGTCGTGGCAATGCAAGAAGCAGACTTCAGTCGCAATCTCAACCTGTGAGGCAGAATACATGGCTGCATCCAACTGCTGCTCTCAGGTTCTTTGGATACAACAACAGCTGCGCGACTATGGTCTGAATTTCTTACTTACTCCTATTTGCATTGATAACACAGCTGCTATCTCAGTAACTAACAATCCCGTGAAACATAGTAAAACTAAACACATTGACATACGTCATCATTTCATACGGGATTGTGCTGAGAAGAAACTGATAATTCTTGAAAAGGTGGATACGCTTGATAATTTCGCTGATTTATACACTAAAGCGTTTGACAAATCCAGATTTCAAAACCTTATTGAACTGAATGGGATGATCAATCCCGAGTAACCATGTTTTTCTTGTTTATGTTCAAAAAAAAAAAAAAAAAAAAACGTCACTAATCGCTTAAAATTATGTCGGTTACATTAGTTTGAAGGACTTGTCTTCGGATATGTTTTGGTCCTCATTTTCTACTTGTAGATTTTGAGGATAGCCATTAGCCAGATTACTGATAGTGACCGGGGCGGTTTATGATGAGTTTTTCTTTCTTTTGCTTAAAATTAGTCGATCATACTTGGTTAGAAGGACACATACTAGTATGTGGTCGGTCCAGCTGATCCATTGGATCTTCGGGATAGCCGTTTACCTGAAGACTTTGTTTTGGTCGGGGCGATTTTTGTTTAAAATTTTGAAAGAGAAAAGGGAAATGAAATTATTTTTCAAGTCTGTTACTTCGTAAGAAGCTCGTTAGCTATGTTAAACGGAAAATTGATCCAACCTTGGAAAATGATAGTATACTAATTCTGTGTGCTTAGCTAGTGAAGTTATTAGGCTTAAAAGGCTTTAGGACAATCATTGTATGTCATGGTAACTTTTTATGGTGCGTAAAAGTAAATGTGATACAAACTAATTTTACTTGATTTTTCGTGGAAACTCCTTAAGAATTTTGCGTGTCTTCATATATATCTTTCCGAATGATAGGCAGAAAAGCGATTACCCAGTCATACACGAGCCCATGTGTGTTCTGATTCCCGTGAAGATAGCGTTTCAAGATACTGCTGTGATCCAGATTCGGGACTTGCAGTAATTTACTACTTTGAAGTCTATGTTTGTTCTCGAAAAAAAAAATAAATAAATAAATAAAAATAAAAAATATTTGGAGTTATTGTAACATATTAGTGATGATAAAATCAAGACTTCTCAATCTTAGAGTAAGAAGAAAAACGGGAACCAGAAGAAGAGTACTTACATGTTTAATCAGACGCTATGGGTCGAAGTCAATTCGGGGTGACTTGGGGAAAGCCAAATACGCTTTGAGGATAGATAGGAGGCATCAATATTTCTGAGTTGTTGCCCACTTAAATTTTGAGGCATAATCGAACCTAACTCGTATCACAGAAACGATGAAAACCATCTTAAGTATATTACCTGCTTACAACCTGTCTCTATATGTCATAATACAGCTAAACACGGATCTATGTGACAGTCACATAGTTAGTATGATTCCTGTTAGGATCTTTTCTAAAACGTAGCAGTCCCTAGCAAGACTGAAATTTGATCCCTTATACTTTAAATTTTTTAAGTTTTTGTACTTAGATAGTTTTATGATTTTTTATCTGGTTACTTAGAATTGATCATGTTATTTATTTCTTCTAGGAAAGTTTTATAACTTAATTGGAAAATTGTTAAAATTATAAGGTTTGATTTTGTAAATATATAGGCGATGTTGTTGAACAGGCGAAGTTGTGGTTAACTTCGCCTAGGCGAAGTTATCAGTAACTTCGCCTGAATAACTCCGCCCATATATAAGGCAGATAAACAGTCAATCTGTTCATTATTCTCAGCGAACATATCCACAGTTACACATTCTCCGGCGAACTTGATATTTAACCTCGATTACGTGTTTAAATCTTTATCGGAGAATTTTAAAAAAGAGACTTGTAGCAGAAAATCAGATCCAATCGTCCCTCCTTGTTGAACACGGTAAACCTTTTGATGCTCTAAAGCAGTTCTTAGCATCTCAGGGGGAGATGAGCTGTAAAGGCGACGAGCTCAGAACGAAGAAGAGGAATGACCGAGACGATGATCCCAATGCATCGAAAGATGCAGGTGGTGAGCTGCCAAGAACTTCTGAAGCTCTTAGTACTTCCACAGCTGAGGGGGAGTCTACTGACGTGGCTGGTGTTTCTGGTGATGATGTGGTGTTAGTTGAAGATGATGTTATTGATGCGCTGAAAGAGCTTGATGATGACATGTTCAGCGACGATGTGCTATTTGATGAAGATGTGCTGCCGAGTGATGTGATTGAGAAGATCGGTGAGCAGATTGTGATTAAAGATGGAATAGAAGAGGGGGAGATAGTGGAAGAAAACGTTGAGCACGAGATCCCTGAGGTTGAGAAAGCCGACGTGAGTGCTGAGATAGATGAGACTGAGTGGGAGGAGCAGCCTAGGTGGAAGGAAGGCTGTGCTCATTGGTTTATCAAGACCAAGAAGCCTGCTGTTCCAGCCATGTTCAAGAAGAGCTATAACATTAAAGGCTATGCTGAGTCTAAGAAGGGAATCATATGTTGGATTTATGATGAACAGATCAAGTTGTTTGTGGTAAAGCGTTATGATGGCATTCAATACTTCAAGAGAATGTTGAGATCTTTCAAAACGTTGCCGGAATGCGAGGTGAAGGATTTGGCCAGGTTGGGCCTGATAAACAGAAGTGACAACAATATGGCGAGAATGATTGAGAAGATTATGTGGAAAGAAGGCATAAAAGAAAAGAAGTTTGAACTATTAAAGCCACAAAAGGGAAAGCTCGTGGAGGATACAGAGAGGGGATTGAGAGCAGATGGCAAGCCATGGATGGTGATGAAGTACAAGCCGATCCGATGCATCAAGGAGGTTCCAATGAAGAATATGCCTCAAGATGTGTTGAAGAATCTAAAATGGTGGTACGTTGATTGCCAGACTGCTGAAGCCGTGATGGAAGACGAAGATGAACAAGAAGTGCTGAGGGTGTATGACCCGATGCATCTTGTTAACTTATCGAAAGCTGATTTGCAAGCGTTGAACGAAAAGAAGATATTCTATATTCCTGCTTGGAAGGATGAAGCAAGGAAATATCAGCGAGTAGTCACGGTGTGTGTTAGAGAAGGAGTGCACGCTTGAAGATACAGGATTACAAGACAAGAGCTGAAAGATCAAGATATGAAGCTACTGCCAAGGGGGAGTCTGTTGGTGCATAGATGTCAGTAGTTCATATGTATAAAGTCTGTAATCGAGTCTGTAATATTATTTATGTAATTGTTTGTTTAGAAGCGAAGTTGTTGACAAGTTCGCGTAGGCGATCTTGTTAACCAAGCGAAGTTGTTGACAAGTTCGCCTAGGCGAACTTGTTCAACGAGCGAAGTTATTGACAACTTCGCCTGAGGCGAAGTTGTCGTGTATTTAAGTAGGTTAACTGTTTACGGTTTAAGAGTTAATCAGTTGGTCAGTTTGTGCTTTGGTTGATCGAGTTCAGTTACGTGTGAGTCTATTGACGTGAGTCTGTAAGTAACACGGTTCGAGTTATCAATATAACGTGAGTTTTGTTCGTATCGTGTGTACGTGTGTTTGTGTGATTATATTCTACGTCCGTAACGATCTACACAGGGATTCCGCACCTGTGTATATCGGGATATCTCGTGTGATCCGTCCAGGGAACCTACATTATGTTTATATTCTTTTATTTAAAAAAATGAGCATGCTTGTCTGTCTGAGTTCATTTGTTTAAAATCTAAACGAACATATCTGAACAAAGATAAACGAAAATATATGAAAAAATGTAAATGAACACAAACAAACATAATAAATATAATTAAATTAAAAAAATTAACAAATTTAAAACTTTTAAGTAAATGGCTCATCCAAATAATATTTAATTATTCATATTATACATAAACGAACAAAATAAACAGACGTAAACGTACATAAACAAACGTTCTTGAACATAAATGAATGAACGAAACATATAAAACGAACTTCTCGCAAAACAGTTCACTGAACGCTCAGTTCGTTTACTGGTCTAAGTTAACACCCGTTGATGGGTAGCAATATGCACACAAAACTTCGTAGCAGCTTCAAATATGAACTACGAAAAAAAAGAGAAGAATATTATAGAACGATCAATTTTTTCAAGTATTAGCATTTGTGGAATTCGGAAATCAAATGAGTTATCAAATATTTAAATTTGTATCAAGGGTGTCAATTATGACGTGTTTTACGTGTAGGGTCAGTTTGGGATGCGTTTACGAATTACGATGCGTTTAATGATAGGTCGATTTGGGCTGTAACTTTGATTCTTAAGTTAGTGTGCATAACACGGATTAATAGACCCGTAACCAAAATAAACAAACTGAAATAACCGAATCACTGACGGTTTGGTTGTATATTTGGTTTTTGGGTGCGTGCACCAAAGACCAAACCAACCCAAATTTTATAACCGAACCCAGTTCGTAATGTTTACTTTTTGTCAAGTACTATTTACAAAAATGAAAAAATATATATATTAAATAATGTCCTCCGGCAATTTTTTAATTTTATGGCTTTAACAAAAGTAGTAAACCATCCTCATTTTGTCATTGAGCTAGTGTTTAGGGTTGTTTAAGAAGCCTGTGATTCGAAGCTCGGGCTCATAACTTGTTTGATAAAAGCTCGAATAAAACTAGCTAAAAAACTTGATTTGAAACAACTTAAACTAAGTTGGATCATTTTTGTAATGAGCCAACATCGACCAAAGCTCGACTCGGGTCATGGCTCGGCTCGTTGGCTTGATCTTAGGCCCGTTTCACTTCAAAATCGACCTCAAGCCTAGCTAAGCTTCCTCATTTAGTTTTGAGCTCGAGCTCGAAACCACTCTAACTCGACATATTATTGTAAAACATGAAGAGAAGATTGATAAAATTTTATATATATAGGGTTTGGATTAAATAAAAATGACTGTTATCGTGATTAATGTACAAATAGCTAAAGTAATTATTATTACACTATTATATTTTTATGATATAATTACTCTAGTTCAAAACTATAATTACTCTAGTTATTTGTATGTTTAGTATGTTAATTTTATTTGTACCGGATCCCTCACACACACACACACACACATATATATATATGGGAAAGTTAACGTACAAATGAAACTCACGTGCTAGACGTGAAAATCAAGTAGAGTAATTATATATATAAATAGAGTAATTATGTATTACTCTATGATATATTTACATAATTACTTTACTTTTATATATAATTACTATACTTGATTCTCACATTTAGCACGTTAATTTCATTTATATTTGATTCAAACCATATATATATATATATATATATATATAAATAATTTAAAGTAATATAGAGGGAAGCATGTGGACAAAAGAATATATCCATTGAATAATCGAGAAAGGTCTTGTGACATGTAGAAACTAACACGTAGCAAATAGCTAACATCTGGCGGAGCATTCTACCACCTTATAGCACTCTCTTTAGTTTGCAGTGTGCCACCTATTTAATCACCATGTAGGTATACACATCCATAGTTGGATAAGATAACATAACATAACATCATGAACAAAGCAAAACATATAGACAATAATAAGCAAGAAGAGCCCGTGACAATCCGAGCAATAAGTGCTAATGAAGAAGGCCGAAAACTAGTGGAGAAAATGGAAGTGCAAACTCACAATATTGATACTTTGAAGCACATAGAGAAGAAATTGATAGATAAAGGGTTGCACCGGCTCGACCGGCATCCGCGGGACGGGATTCCAATCGACAAGCAATCTAAAGGTGGCCGTGGTGGGAAGTACACTTGGGATGGCCCTGGGGGTATGGTGAACGATGAATTGGACCCTGCACCGCCCGCGGTGGACGAGAAGGACCCGAATTATGTTAGTGAGGAGGAGGAGGTGAGGGTGGCTAGAGAGGTGGATGGGGTGGTGGTTGGGGAGGTTGAGGGGGCGAAAGTGGCGGAGACGGGTGTTGGGAGGGTGGAGGTGGACCCACACTTCAAGGTTGCTTAGCTGATGTAATATCGTGTCGTGTTATTATATATTATGACTTCACAATACTATTTGAATTATGTTGTGTATTTTGAATTTTTATGTTTGACTCATCACTAAATGATGTTAAGTGGTGTTTTTTAATGAAAAAGTGGTTGATCTTTGGTTAAATATGTGGTTATTGTGATGGTGCTCTTTTTTTTATCTTCCTTTCCAGGTTTACCGTAGAATGTTTTTTGGTATCAAATATTTTGTGGTACTGGACGGGTGTTAGCGTGATATGTTTTTATGTATCACATATCTTGTGGTGTTAGCGTGATATGTTTTTATGTATCACATATTTTGTGGTCCTAGACGTGTGTTAGCGTGATATGTACTAGACGGGTGTTAGTGTGATGTAACAAGAAACAAAACTTCTGGTAATAATGTAATAGTTATGAATGTTTAAGATTTGTTTGAAACATTGAAAATGTTTAAATCAATCATCATTTTTGGTCAGTCGGGTTTTGAACGCTTAAACCATAACAAAAAGTTTAATTTATGATTTATACTTTTTAAGTCTTTTAACTTTTAATTTCTTTTCATATTAGACTCTTAAAAGTTCTTAACTGTTTAAATTAAATTCTAAACATTTTCTTTTGCTAAACTTAGTTTACTTTGGAATTTTGTCTAAAGTATTCACGGTTTTAAGTTACTAATCTTTTTTATTGACCACCTTACAAGTTTTTTTTTATTTTGTAGTATGTCCTTATAAAATGTTTATTTAATCTATGTTGCGTCGTTAAATGAATGTGCATTCGCAATAAAGTATATAAGTTGAAATTGTATTCGCAATTGAATATATATATATATATATATATATATATATATATTGTAAGATATATAGTGAATGTAGTACCACGTCAATACCGTAATGAGCCGAACGGATACCAATCAAGTTTTTTTATATTTAGACAGTTGTTCTTTTTTTTTTATCGAAGTGATAGTCGTTATGATATGTTTGTATATCTGCATTTAAAAACTTGTGTCCGTTACCAAGTTTCTCGTGCAACGTGCCAATAAAAGAGGAATGAATTGCTACAGTAAATAATTTGCTTTATTTTTAGTTTAACACTAGAGTTTTGCTTTTATACATATTAGCTCGTTTTTCACTAGATCAGCTAAACAAACGCAACAATGTACAAAAGATATGTAAGGTTTCATGGAAATAGTCAAACTTATGTATTAATATCTATAAGTGAAATATAATAAGACGAATTATGTATTAATTAGAATGTTATTTTACTAAAAATTAGTGTTTGCATAATGCGCCACGTCGTCCTCAAAACTTCTGCTATCAATTTCTATTTTTGTATGCTATAAATGTGGTAAAATAAAGACCAAAAATTTGTATTTGAATTATTAAAGAAAACAAAAATATACCTTAAAGTTCCTTTCAAATATTGTCTACACTTTCAAATAATACACATGTAGCACTCGGTAGGCAGGTGACCCCATGTACCAAAATGTCTTTATTTGTGTGAGCTTTCACCTTTATAGAGCAAGTCTAAAACTAGTACAAAACTTTTTTATTAATTGTAAACATTTATTTAGAATAAAAGTCATTGTCGTTAATTAAAAGTTGATTTACTATAGGGAGAATCCTATATTTGACCATTTCGTTTACTCGTTTTTCATCTTTGTGTATAATTGAACGAATCAAAAGATTGTTATTATTAATGACGACTATGAATTGAAAATGATTATAAACAAATCCGCAAGCTATCAGAAGTTAATAAGAACCCTAAATCCTCGTATCTGACTGTTAATCGAGTGTTAACTATGTTAACTTTTTTATTTGGATGTTTTAGTCTCTAAAAAATCGAAACTTAATCAATAACTAACGTTAACCAATGGTTGCCACATCATTCCCAAATGACAAACTACCCCCCCCCCCCCCAAAGTTCGTTGCTCATCGTTGACTTTCTTACTTTCACTACTATAAAATTAGACATTTATCTACGACTGCTTTTGTAGGAAATCTGTTGGAAACCCACTTTCCAACAAAAAAGTTGTGTTAGAAAAACATATGTTTGAAAATTGTTTTCAACAACTTTTTTTACAAAATTGCTACAAATGTATACTGTTGCAAACTTCATACAACTTTCCTACAAAAGCTATTTCTGGTTTATTTCTCATATGGGGTTAGTTTATACAAGCATAAAAAACAAACGAAACAATTGATAAATAGGTTTTTTATTTGACCATTAGCAACAATTTTGCAACGAAAATTCTATTGTTACTATTCTGTTGCAATATTGTAGCAAAATTAGAACTTATTTTTTTATTGGAAAGTCTTTTGAAATCTGTTGAAATTACTTGTCAACGAAATTTTATAGGAAAATGACATGTTTTCTACTAGTGTTTTGACTATTAAGCTAACATATCTCATAAGGGTCAGACCGCATGGCTCACACATCTCGTGAGATTACAAATGGTATGATCTTAGGCATATAACCAACCCATCTTGACACGTAAGACACGGATGAAACATGTCATGTACGACTGTACATAATCGTCAAAATTCATACGTGAATGTTTTGTTGGACACATTACAAGTCAAAGATTTTAAACTCGTGGTCAGGCATGTGTTCTCACATAAGGAATAATCATTTTGGTCTTTGGGACTAAAGTCTAAAGGCACCAAATGAGGAACAATAAAACACAATTGCAATGATGACGGCAAGTAAGTTTATTTGTTTGATAACAATTATTTTGTAGCTAGTTATTAGACAAAGTATTAGGCACCAAAGGACCACGTGATAAGGAGATCTTTATGCATTTAGACGCTGAATTGTCACGTGCACACTTGTTGGATCTTATAACAAAATATTAAACAGCCCCCCTGAACTTATACTTTTTAACTGTCTACCCCTCATAATTTAACCACTTTCAAGACAGAGACAAAGTAAAAGTGTATAACGTATAAGGTTGTAAATGAACCGAACATTCAGCAAACAGTTTGTGAACCGTTTGGCGGAAAGTTCATTTATGTTCGTTTGTTTGTTTTATAAATGAACGAAAACAAACAATAAATTGTGTTCCTTTCGTAAATGAACGAACATGAACAGAGGTCACGTTCGATCATTTGTGTTCGTGACGTTCGGTATTGTGTTAATTTATGTTTGCTTACGTTCGTTTGTTTATGTTTATTAGTTAAGGGTTTGTTTTATATTTTTATATCAATCTAACCTAATATTTAAAATTTATAATTTTATTATCTATGTTTAGTTCGCTTTATTAATGTTTGTTTTATTAAGTTTTGTTTAAATTAACAACAAATATAATTTTTGCTCCGTTGACGTTATCAGTAAAAACCAACGATTGGGTATGATTATTATCATATCTCAAGTGCTAACGTTCTATTTAATTAAGATGATTATGTTTAACTTTTTGGATTAACAATGTCGCTTATTTTTTTAAGTTCGTTTGCATTCGTGAACATGTTGAATTCCTTAGCAAATGAACACGAACAAGATTTTCGTTCGGTTAGCGTTTATGAACAAGTTTTAATGCTAAATGAACGAACATTAACAAGGCCTCGTTCGGTTAGGTTTGTTTACGCTAATAAGGTACAATAAGATCATTAACAAATAATATTAAAGGGATCTCAAATGAAGACACAAAAAAATACGCTATTTTGATTAAAAAAAAAGTAACATGCTTACATCAAATTTTTATGGTCTATAACATATTCAACATGTTTACAACAAATTTCTTTAAAAAACTAATTTTAGCCTTCATAATTTGAATTTACATATTTATTTTCAATTAAGTTAATTTATTAATACACCTAAACAAAAGTTAAGAATCTTCATTAAATTAACGGTGATATATTGTCGAAGGATAATCGTGATACAACGTTGAAAAACAATCACATACAATGTAGTTACTTCTTTACTTGTATACTTTAATAAACTCTTGTCTCTTATAATAGACGTATAATGCGTTGAGTTCTCTCACCATTAATCAATGGACAATGGATTTTATTTGTATATAGTATCATCCCTCATTGAAGAGGTATGTACCCGCCTCAACACCAAGCAAGGCGGGTCAACCCACAAGATAAAGACATTATGAAGGCACAAAGCCAAAACCTAGGCGCATGGCGCATACAAAACATGCTCAGGCATCATATGCTCGCGCATCACATATGCGCGCAACGCGCGGCGCATATCACATGCTCTTGCACATCACATATGCTCGCGCGTCACATATGCGCGCGGCGCATATCACACGCTCGTGCATATCGCACCTGCGCATGAAATATCTGCGCGTGAGAATAAAAAGAAGACTTCGCGCATCCTCAGGATGGGCGCATATCACACGTGCACATAATCAACCTCGTCCTTATCCAAATCAGGATTAGGGCAACCTTGATTGTGCACGTCAGACAATCTTCCAGAAGGCATCTTTTTAAGGAGTAAGAATATGCTGATGTTGACAACTGCCAAATGAAAGGTCGACAACTCAGCATGACACATGTGCTACCACGTGATTACAACCAACGAGAAAGCGCCAGGTGTCCCAGAGGGCACGTGGCGCAGTGCGACTGGAGGAGGCCAACGAGGTTGAGCCCAACCGGTAAAAACCCTAGTACTATAAATACAGCATCAACTCCACTTTGATGACACATTCATACTCAATCATTTGACAGTTACAAGCAGTGATAATACATTCAATCATATTGAATTACTTTCACTCACAATCAGTTACAGAAAAACAAACAGACGCATAATCAAGAGTATTCAGCTATTGAGCAATACTCTTGAGATTCACTGACACACACATTATTATCTTCTCCACAAAGATACTGATTCTCACGCCGGAGGGTTACCCCAAAGAGGACCCCTCTGTCCCTTTCTGAGGGGTAAGTATCGGCGCTGTTCATTTTGTAGGTGGAAGAACACAGATCCAGAGGAACCACCGGTGAAACAGTATAATCACACCCGAGGAAAGTAGATCTGCTACCAGGGAGTAGATCCACGTTTCTTCACTCATCTTCAAGCAATTTGATGTTTGTCTTCGACATTCGTTCGACTTATTATATGTGGATGAAATCATAAACTTAGGTAAAGATATTCAAATCCTTTATTGTTACATGCGGTTTACGTGCCATCTAGCGGTCTTTGAAAGTCTATACTCTTGATCTTCAATTTTGATTGAAGTAATGAGTCTTAATGCGAATTAGTATAAACATGTATTTAGTTTAAAGATGTTATATCGACTCACAACTTATCTAAATTGAACCTTTACTGATCGGATCTTTTGACGTAGTGATTTTTGTCGAGTTACTACTTGAACTTCTAAATGATTATCGAAGCTTAGTAGTCTTGAAACATCGTCCTTGTGAACAACTTAAAATGATAAACTATGATCTATGTTCTGCATGCTCCTATTGTTCATAGTTACATTATTATACTTTGGCATGTTAATCATAACTTACAATACAAGTATGTACACATGATCTATTGTTTTTCTATCTACAAAACTATACCCAGTCTTCATACCATTATACCACCTTGGATAAAATAACTATGCAAAAGGATCCCAATTTTCTTTCATTGAGCCATACATGTCCTCTCTTAGGTGTTGTATGTGAGGATCGAACCTAAGTCTCTATCGAAGAATTCACACTTCATACCACTACACCACATTGGATAAATAACCGTGAATATAAATTATTAGACAAAAAAAATGCGAAAATAGTTTTGTGAGGACAAAAGAAGGGAGTAGCACAAGTTATGGGACTAAAAGTGTTATTCAAATATTAATGTTGAGTTAGTAACATAATTGGAATCCTGACAAAACAGTAGTTCGGCCTAAAAAGCCAATAGCAGAATAGCCATCGCATATTCTGCTTATGCTGGCTGCTAATCGACATATCGTTTTCACCTTTTCTTGCTTTTATAATTGCCACCCAAATTCATGATTTAATTAATAACCGGTGTTGGAGTCCGCACTACGCCACAAGTACGTATTTGTTACAAATACGTATGATGCAGGAGCATCTGGTTCATTGAGTCGGCCCGACCCGCCTCAGCCCAAGTATTTATTTTTATTTATAAATAGGCTTGGTAGGTCTTTTATTGATGCAGTTGATTATGTTTTAATAAAGCATTTGTAAGCTTTAAGCTTGTTAACCGAATCATTCGGTTCGAATCGTTTGAATGAAATCATTGTTTTCTTGAGCCATTTGAGTAAAGTCATGGAATCGGCATCAACGTATCAGGGTTGTTATCGAGAATTGTTATAAATTTTTGGTTATATGCAAGAGATAGTTTGATTGTTAAGTTAACGAGTTTTTTTTTGGGGTTTAGATAATTAAAATTTTAAAATATGTTTTACGGGTTAGAGTTTGTGTTGTGCAATATTTTTTTAGGTAAATTCCCGAAATACACATTTTATAAAGACATTTCGAGTTTTACCCACACTTCGCAAGAAAAAATAGAAATAACTATGTCTCTGTACCGACTGAACCAATGACTATTCACGATTCCATAATTGAATCAATTCCATACCGGTTCGAAGGACATGATCCGTTGTGGATTCTTATTCTTACATCCACCATTATATATAGGAATGAAGGTGCTCTTGGCTCGACGTCGTTTCTCTCTCTCTCTCTCTCTATATATATATATATTAAAGTAACCAAAAACTAACTCAATAACTTACAAAATACAGTAAAGTAAACAAAAGGTTTTTGGTGTAACGGAATTAAGAAACCAAATGGTATTTCGTTTGGATACATATGACTAGACATTAGATGCTAAAAGAAATATTTCGAATACTCCGTTATGTAATATCCAAAATTTTTAAAATGGTTATAAAAATTCTAAATCTAAAAATACATTAGAACACACAATTTAAAATGTTTATTGAAGAATGGTGCTCTATTTTATCCACAAAATAGAAGTGCAATAGGTTTAACTGTTTAAGGCTGACTATGCAATGGACTTGTTGTAAGTTGTATGTGACACAAAGCCCTGAGGCCTGTGCAAGGCCTTTTTTGCATGAACCATTGGCCCATTGGCATTTAGCTATTTTTCTTACAGGGCTGGAATTTAGTAAGTGGTTTAAGCCTTGCCCTTCAGGGGTTATTGCCTATTGGGTTGTAAGATAATGAGCCCAGATTTACATGGTCTAAGAGAAAGATGAGATGAAATGAAAAGGAAAGAGGTTGCGGGTTTTGTGCTCGGGACCGCATGCACCGTCTACGGTTGTTACCAAGAACCGTTTCTCCAAAATAACTTAAAAGAGACATAGGTATCAGGTAATGAGGACTCGAGGAGGCCCCATAAGGGTAACACTTGAGAGAAAGTTGTGTTCGATCAAAGGTGAGGGTTGGTACACATAACATAAACTTGGGTCGGGTTAGACGTTGGGTTGAATCGTTTTTGGCTATCCGGAGCTAGGATCCTCTTTTATCAACTAATTAATTACTTGCCGTATTTTCAATCACTTCATAAATTTAACTTTCAAGCATCCTAAGCAACATTTATCTTTTAAATATACAAACCATATTTATACTCATTATAAGTGTGTGGGAACTCGAACTCTCAAGTCAGTCGGGTCGGCATTCGAGATCATAAATCATATATGCATCATATTAGTTGTATATAAGTAAGTACAAGCAAAGAGCTAGAACGTTGATAAGAATATTAACATTGTGGAAGGAGAAAGCCTTCCTACTTATAGAAACAATATTTGGGCTTTAAACCCTAACGGGCCAACCCAAATTTGGGCTTACCGATATTAGGCACGCTTAGGTTAAGCCATTAAGTTGATGTAGAGGTGTACAAACCGATTTTAAACCCAAACCGAACCAGTTTGGTCAACGACGGGTCAAAACCGGTTTGACCAAACCGGTTCGGTTTATAAACTGGTTTAGAAGCAAGATAGGTCGGCCTGGTCACGTCGATTCGGTCCGGTTTATAAACCGGTTTTTCTCAAACCGGTTCGGTTTTAAAACCGGTTTGGTAGATATTAAGGGGAACCGGTCCTGAAATTGGCGGGTTGGATCGGTTTGGGTGAAACCGGTTTTAAACCCAAACCGGTTCGGTTCGGTTTGCCTAAAACCGGTCCCCAACCGATTTTTTTTGTACACCTCTAAGTTGATATGTGGGGCTTTGACCCGTTTATATTGTAACTCATATTGTTCTCAAAATTCTTTGAAAGTTCCCAAGGCCAGCTATAAGGCAGGGCCGGGTGGTCGACCGACCCCGGCCTGACACCCGATAAGCCCATATTTTATTTTTTAAAATTATATATATTTTGAAAAAAAAAATATGTATTTTTAATGTTTAAACCCAATTACTCAACTAATTTAAGGCTCAAACATTTTTTTCACGATTATTGGAGACAGCCCCTATAAGTTTCAATTGTTTACTTACATGGAATTCATATACCAATAATTCAAAAGTTTAGAAAGTAGGGATGGGATCACATATTGCCTTTTGAAATGTGATTAAGCTTTCGGATCAAATAATAAAAAGTAATATATCTTATAGACTTAAAGGTATATTAATAAGATGACCGTATAAAAAGATATGGGTACATACATAATTGCATAGCCCACATCTACTTTGTGAGCAAATGGTGGGTACAAACAACCCACGACGAATGATTCTGAAATGGGCAAAATGCATATTTTCTTCTGTTCAACTTTTTCAATCAGATCCCTTTTTAATGGGCCAGCCCATTATGGAATTTAGATAATGATGATGTATTTGTCTATTGAGATGCGCAAATCAGGTTTTTTTAATACCCTTTTTCGGCTATGGGAAAATCGAGTATTTGTCATAACCGGGTTTGACACGGAACTAGATGCCAATACCCGGGGTATTTCAATACCCTATTTTTGGGTATAGAAAAAACATATCCTATTTTAGATACTTTTTCGAATATTTTTCGGTTGAAGATCGGATTTTTTAAGGGGCCGCACTTTTTTAGGGTATTGGAGAAACCTGGTTTCAACTTTCAAGTATTAGAAAACCCTGTTTTCGTGTATGTAATCGGTCTCGAGAGTATCATTGGGTGCAGATCGAGTATGGTTCCGGATATCGGTACTGAAATGCATATCATATGCGTACCCTACGGGTAGGTTCGGGTACTAAAAAACCGGTTCAGGATATTTTGACTGGGTATAGTTCTAGGTTCGGGTTTTTTGTTCACCTCTATCTGTACGCATTAAAAGTTGTACATTGAATTTTTTGGACCTTCTGCTTATAGACTGTGCAAAAGGGGTTAGGCTTTGGGTTGAGTCAATGTAAAGTGGTTGGGTGGTAAGATGGTCCTTCTCCATGCCTAAACACCAAACATGGACCCATTTTCTTTTACCTTTTGGTAGGTGTGGTTGTAATATCTTTAAATAAGATGTGGATGAGGTTTTCACTAGAAAAGTAAAATAACTATATATACATATACATATACATAGACATATACATATACACATGTATTCTAGGTATTTACTTGTCAACCAAAACTTTTCAAATATTGGATCAATGGATCATGCTACTGTCGTTGTAACGGCTTTACTAGCGTCAATTCGGGGTAAAACTAAAAGAATAAAAGAATTTTAGATACCTCTTTAAATAGAAAATTTAGTTAGACGAATGGTTAACATACACGAGGCCCCTCTCTAGTTCTGCTAGTTAGTTATAAATTATAATGTCACGGACTTACGTTTAATTAGTCATGTATGGAACCAAACTGGCATTTGTTGTGACGCATAAAGGCTAGTCACCTTAGCAAGATTTTAATAGAAAGTCACGAAAGTAGCCATCGTTTTGCGTTTGTTACATCTGTGTGGTAATATCAAACTAATTTTACGCATATAGTCATGACATATTCAAATCTCTGGTTGTGTATCTAGTATATTTACCCACTAATTTACTCGCCTAAACCCTAAAATATTTTTATTCTACGAATAAAAATGCATAACTGAATACTTGATATGGTGGCGCGTATCACATTAGTGTAAGTCATCGTTTTTTATGGGAAGAAGCATGATATGTGAGTAAGAGTAGATATACAACCCATGTCTATATAAGTTACGTGTTTCTAATATGACTATATACATATAAGACACAAATAAAATGACAAATTTCATGATATCTTAAGACTAGTGTGTTAAAAATGACAGTTATATCATACGACTTGATATATATAATATCAAAAGTTAAAACATTAATGGAAATGATGATTGAGCAAGTAAAGACGAAACTAAAGATTTATAAAACAAGGATTCTTAATAATTTGATCCACCAATCAGCATCAAATATCAACGTTACTAAGTGCCAAATCTTGTACCATAACATTGAAAGAATCTGCCTAACCTTGCACCCACAATATTAAATTCATAAAAACCTAACCTTGCATATGCACTTTTGACTTGTATACCTTTATATAATAATGTTTACATTAAAAAAACAAACATGTCTTTACATGTCAAACAAGTATATATATAATATTTTCATATGGGTATCTAACTATTTTTCTAACTTAATTTTTAAACGAGTAAATTGCGGGTTTCGTTCATGTGGTTTATCTAAATTTATGGTTTTGGTCCAATAGTTTTAAATTTACGATTTTCGTCCCTGTGGTTTCATTTCATCTGCAATTAAACCTGAATTCATTAACCCTGTTAAGTCTGGTCGTTAAACCCATCAGCATACCCTTCACATGAATGGCGGTTTTGTCCTTTTTTCCCAAAACACACCCCAACCCCTCATGTGACGAGGTCTGCAAATTACAACTGGGGTTTATTTAGAGACAAAAAAGACAAAAATGCCCTCACGTGAGGGGCACCCTGATGGGTTTAACGATCATAGTTAACAGAGTTAATGAATTCGGGTTTAATTGCAAGTGAAATGAAATCATAGGGACGAAAATCATAAATTTGAAACTATTGGACTAAAACCGCCGATTTGGACAAACCACAGGGACGAAAACCGCAGTTCAATCTTCTTAAATTATTATTATTGTATTGTGTGTATGCTTAATCTAATTCATAGGAGGAGGAGCAAAAATAGACTTGATATCAGTTGAAACCATGATTTCTGAGAATGAACATAATCGCGCGGCTTCTTTAAAGTTGCTTCCGATTTCGGAGTTTGAAGCTTCATTGCAATCTGCAAAGTATTTTCCACTCACATTGTTTAGATTTGGATGAGTTGCAACGTAGCATGTTGTAGCAGCAGCCTGCACATGCAAAGTTATGATATATTAATTAGTACCGAATTAATATCTTAAAATGTAGATATGTTAACTATTAGGTAGTGTTTTATATGCAGTAATGACTAGGCATGTTCAAAACGGTTTGGGACTAGGAACCGGAACCGGTTCCTAACCGGTTCCTATATTCAAAACCCCCTTTTAAACCGGTTCCAGGCTCGAGCCGGTTAGGGAACCGAACCGGTTCTCCCACCCTCGGACCCCTAACCTATCTAACCGGTTCTTACCGGTTCCTAACCTGGTTCCTACTTTTTTCCATTATAAGTAGGGCCGTTTTTCTAAAAAGTAGGGCCGTTTTTCTAAAAAGTAGGGCCGGTTCTTACCCCTAACCTATCTAACCGGATGGTTCGGTTCCAGAACCGGTTCCGGTTCGGTTCCGGTTCCTACCCGCCCCCACTCAGAAATGCAAGAACCGGTCACGGATCATCGGGTTGAATCAGATAGGGTCCGGTTCCTACAAAAAACGGGTAGGAACCGGTTCGGGTCCGGTTCGGGTCCACCGGTTCGGTTCCAGGAACCGGTTTCGTTGAACATCTCTAGTAATGACAGGTGGAATGGAATGATTTACGTGGAAATGAAATAAGAGGTGTTTGGTTGCACAATGGAATGGAATCATCCATTACACATGGAATCTCACTCCATCAAAACCATTCCTTCCTACCCCCTTCCTTTTTTTCATTCCATTCCTCCTTCAACCTACTTTCTCAACAACACCATCATCTAACAACAACCACCGCCACCGCCACCACCACCACCATCATCCGACCACCACCGCCACCACCACCACCACCACCACCGTCGCCGCCACCACCACCTGACCACCACCGTCGCCATCACCACCTACACCACCACCACCTTACCACCCAAGCTACCACCGCCACCATCGTCGCCATAACCACAACAAACATTGTCACCGTCGCCACCTGACCGTCACCGTCGCCACCTGACCATAGCCGCCACCACCACTATCATTGCCTGGCCACCACCACCGTTATCACCACCCTAACACCGCCATCACTACTAATGCTACCATCGCTTGACACCCCCCCCCCCCCCCCGCCTGACCGCCACCACTATTTTCATCTTCAGAGCTACCACCACCGTCGTCATTTCAGGTTTTTTTTTTTTAAATTATATATTTTGAGAGAGGAATATTTTAATTATTTCTATTTCATTCATAAAATTTTTTTCGGATACCAAACAACATAACGTAATTATTCATTTCATTTCCATATATTAACCAAACAAGATAAAGGAATAGTAATGATCCATTTCATTCCTTTGTCCATTCCATTCTTTCTCCTATTCCATTCTCTCTTCATTACATTCATTTTAACCAAACATACCCTTAGTGAGACATATTACCTGAGGAATTGTTTTCAAGAACTTTGATGTTAGAAGGAACACCAAGTCTGCAAGATTAATAATTTCAAAAGTTCAAAACTTAGAAACAATAATTTTGATGTACTAAGCAAAATATAATTATAATATCACATATAAAAAATGTTAAGATCTATAGATGCATTTAAGTATACGAAGAAAGCTAAAAATTTTGCAAGGTTTAGGTTTCGTCTAAATAGAAGGACCCACCACTATGAGCGGATTAGTCAAGAGTATTCTTGATGAGACTTTTGAATTTTGGTAATAGGACAACACACTAACTAATAGTAGTTAGTCCTCAACGAAAGCGATGTTGATAAGATTGAGGATACACGGTCAACCAATTGGTCATGACATATCCCTTTTCTTTTCAAGAAATTGTCGGTGAATATTGCATTCACCTAGAGCACATGAAACAACTCATGGCTCCTCGCTTTTAAAACCGACCTTAGACTCAAAAAGTAAAGAATGTTTTACTAAAGTCTATCAGTCAGGATAACTTTCTAAATCGTATAATTAATAATTATATCAAAATATATAGTTTAAGGGTACGAAGTCTTAATTGGATAAAACAAAGAGTTACACAATAACGAGAATGTCCGTATGGTGAAGTTCTAATTTGGTTATATAAGTTGAAAATCCCTAAGAAGAAACTTTATAAGTGGGAACTTAATTTGTTACCCGAATTTACCACCGTTAAGTCAAGTATGCCATTCAAAATAAGTCGTAGGCGAGGGTTAGATCTCTTAGAGACGTGATAATCCGAAGACCAATTCACAATAAGAAGCGTAACACAACTTCATAGCTTCGATAAAGCTAGAAGCTACTATACACCATGACGATGCTCCAACGTAACTTTTGTTTCCAAGGATGTAAACATTTTATTTTATTATAAACAGAACCCGTAAAACTACCTGTAATGAAACCTTCACGATCTCTTGTGAGTCTAGTTCTCACAATCCCAGGATGTACACAGTTCACTGTCACGTTAGCCTCCATCATCTGCCACAACAAACACAAAACAAAATGTTACTTTCTTTTAATAATTAGCAATAATAATATATTCTCTTTAGCTATTTATTTATAGTATATATACAGAATCATATGGCATGGTATTCATGATGACCAACTTATTATTAATAATAATAATACCTGGAGTCTGCAAGCAAGTTCCTTGGTGTGCAAAACATTAGCCAGCTTCGAGATCGCATATGCACGTGTTGCATCGTAATGACTGTTGTTAGCACAAGACAAATATACAGAGGATAAAGTCAAACCCATACATTTAATTTTAATTTAATATATATCATGCATCACTGCTTTCTATGTGAATTAACATAGTCAAACCTAAGTGGTATTCAAATGGAATAAGTTACTAGCTAGTTCACTATATTTGGTACATTAAATTATATAACTTGTGTATAAGAAAATGATAAAATGTCTATTTTTAGTGGTTAAAAACTTAAAATGATATGTAGATATGTCGATATCTACATATCGACATTGGCATGACCTGATTGCTTGAAAAATCTAGTCTGATAATGATTATTAAATAGGCGGGTTTACTGGATTTACGGTCAACATTTAAAAAAAAGTTAAATGAACGGTTTGATATTTTCACGTTTTTCTATTCATGATGTAACAATCAGATGGAAACTTACCGTAGAATATTCTAAACTGATCAACTAGCAAACAAAGGTGATTCAAAACCAAACTCATGCACGAGCAAATTCTTGTCCATTTTCAATTATTGTACCATACCTTTTATCTCGAGTTATTTGTCCTAGAGACCGAATTAAGTCACCGGAAAACCACGAATGGATACCCGACGTTACGTTCACTATCCGTCCTTGTATTCCAGTCGTTTTCGCAGTCGTTATCATCTTCTTCAACAATAGTTTCGTTAAAAGAAAATGACCTAGATAATTCGTCGCAAACGTCATCTCTATTCCATCTTCGGTTACCCCATGATCGTATGCGAATTTTCCAGCGTTGTTGCTAACATATTTCGATAACTTATTAGTTTAAACGATATTTAGGAAAAAGATCATGAGAAAACCATAAATTAATTACAAGAAAACCGAAAAAACTACTAACTTTTTGTTTCAGTATATTTTATTTTTACATTCTTTATGTATCTTATTAATTATATTTTGGGGGAAAAAAAGGAAAAAAAAACTATGCGTAACTAGCAAGTTATATATGTGTAACACGTAAGTAACGTATATGTACACTATATGTGTTACATGTATGTAACTTCGTGAACGATATTTTTATTTAAAATTGATTTTATAATACTAATTTTAAAACTAAAATTCTTTTTAAGCAAAAGGTGTATCGGTTGGTGGTAGTTTTCTCGGTTTTTCATAACTGGTTTTCAACGTCGAAAAACAGTGAATGAATTAAAGTTGATTTACAGGAGGATATTCAAAGGCAAATTAAGAGCTTCAAATTCTTTAACAAAACGCCTGACTGATTTCAAAGAACTAAGATCAAGATACATGACAATAACCCGAGTATCACGAAACTCCGATTCGATACGTTTCTTCATCTCCTCGGCCACTTTGAGGTTACGAGCGGGTATGACAACCCGCACGCCGCGCTTAGCCAGGACCCGAGCCGTCTCAGCCCCGATACCGGAAGTTGCACCTAATTATAATAAAAGTTAATATAACTAATATAAATATATACAAGTAATTGTAACTTATTATTTGTTAATCATTGAACTGAAGAAAATAGAGGATTCTCTTTCTTTAAAATAATAATGATAGGAAAATGATGAGAGTGCATGTGCATGTGCATGATCATGATTAATATAGCTACACCACCCCCCATATGATGTCACGCCAATAAACGACCGCCGGTAAAACATTCAAACTTTGATTGTTTTGAAAAAAAAATGTTAAAACTTTGAAAATTATTTGTCATTTTTTAACTACACCGTCCTCTCTAATACCACGCCGTCAAACGGACATCCATAAAAATACTCAGACGGTCGTTTTTCTTTTTATTTTAGAAAACCGTCAAACTTCGAAAATTATTAGTCAGAACAGTCATTTGAACAATATTCGGACGACGGTAATAAAACACCCAGACTGTCGTTTTTTTAAAAAAAAAACGTCAAACTTTGAAATATTTTTTTCAAATGACCGTCCATAAAACACTCAAACCGTCGTTTTCTTTTAAAAAAACCCTCTAAACTTCAAAAATTATTGGTCAAAACGATAATTTGAACAATATTCAGACGACAGTCAAACTTTGAAATTTGTGTAAAACGGTTGTCTGACCTCTAACCAGACAGTCGTTTGGAAAAGTCTAGTATTTGATATCAGACGGTGTGTGTATAAACGACCCCTTACAAAAAAAAAGATAAATTACCGGTGATGAGAGCGGTGCAAGAGCGTAAACCATCGCAGTTATCTGTGACTTGTTCTGCCGTGGATTTTGAGCCGTAGCCGCTAGGTCCGGCCGAGCCAAGCAAGTACTTGACAGTTTTTAGCATGTCTAGACTATGTTTATAATAATAAGTTCATTGAATGTGTTGGTAAGAAAAAAAAGGTTGTATATATAAATATATAGACCGGGTACAAATGAAGCTTTTAGTGAAAGGAAGAGTGGGCCGGTGGCTAATAGAGGGATGGGTTAGGGGGGTAGGGATGGTGATAGGAATAGATAGGGTGTAGAGAAGATGGTCCTGTATATGTAAGCTTATTAATATTATTATTGTTAGCTATACATATATAAGTTTATTAGTTTATATATAACTTGTTTGTATTTTGATTAATATAGAGATGTTGATGAAGAAGGATGCTTTGGATTCTTTTATGGATTCCATCTTAATATCTTATATATGTGTAGGTTAATCAAAGTTATTATATGTTTTTTTTATTTGGAAATGAATAATGTAATGGTGGGTTATATAATATGAGTACAACTTTGGCATAATAAGTAGAGATATATAAAATTCGAGAGAAATTAAAAAGAAAAAAGAACTTTTAAACTTTTATATATTACTGCTATAAGAGTTTTTTTTTTTTTTTTTTTTTTGAAGTTATATATGGTTTATTTAAAGAAAAAATTATACAATAAAAAAAGCATATATAATTTAATATTTTGTATGAAAAATAACTCAATTTAGATTTTTAAAGTCTTTAAAAGTAAAGGTTTTAGACCTATCATAAATACAATAAAAGTACTTTTGATTTTAAAATTTGATGAGGGCACAAATTATTAAAAAACATGAATAAAATAAATTGATAAAAATGTAATATTATTGTTTTCTCCTAATTAAAAAATAATAATTAATTGTTAGTTTGTATATATAACTTAAGTGTAAGCTAGCTAGTAATATTACTATGTAAAGATAGGTTAATGGTGTGAAACTAAAACATGTATGAAGAAACTAATTTGATGTTTTTATATACATAATTCACGTACATGTACGTACGTATGTAGGAAGCTATCTGATTTCCTACACCAAGTTCTAATTAGAAGTAAGTATCTAATTTTATTGGTTAACCGGCACGGTTATTTGGTTAAAACATTACTTTTTTCTTTCTATCTGAAGTTAGGTTTATCATTTACAACATTAGCTAACACAAACACGTCAGACTAATATGAGTTATCACTAATTATCAGCCATACATAAATGTTGGTGATTTATAACATAAAATACATCAAATAAAATGATTTGTTACATACAAGTTAGGCTGAGGGGTGTGGGGGGCGCGAGTGGGGGCTCCAGCCAATAATATTGTGACGTGTGGCAGAGAGAGAAACTTGATAAGATGGGTGTTGGTTGTGGTGCTCGCGCCCCGGGCCCTGGTGTGGAGGGGCGCGAGAGGGGGCGCGAGCGGTTTTTTTTTATTTTTTTATAAATGTATTAAAAAAACGTATTATTAAAAAAACTCATAAATTATTTAAAAAAACACACATTAATTAAAAAAACACATTAATATCTAAAAAAAAAATTAAAGTACTAAAAAAAAACATTATTCTTATTCTTCGGCTTGGTCTTCTTCGATCAACCTCTTCCGGATACGTTCCTTTTGTTTTTCCATCAGCATTTGGTCGACCGGATTTAGGTTACTGAAGTCTCTTGTAAGGAAGTCCAAATCTCTCATTCTTTTTTTTTTCCTTTTTGTCATTAGAGACCACCTCCATGGTTTTGTTGAATTTATTGAGGGATTCAACAAGATCGGTGATGTTTACGGCTTCCCCCTCAGCCGGTTTTTTCCACCTGGCGTCCCTTCCCAATGGCCGCCTCCTCGGCGGTGAAGACGTTTCCTCCCCCGCAACGTTTAGGTCGAATCCAACCCGGCAATCCGACCCGGCGGAAGCGCTATACGCTCCAGACGAACTAGTTTTAGTCCGTTTCGGCCCTACTTCCGCATCAAGGTCCGGCGCCACCAGCTCAACCCACTTAGAACACCTTCTCAACCTCTCCCACACCTTTACATCGTCCCACGTCTTCACCGTCCCATACCTCCGCAGGCACTCCTGCTTCCACTCTTCGACAGTGAAATTATAAACCGCCAAATCGTCACTGCCACTTGGTCTCATACGACCGGCGTTCCTGTTGAACAGATTAGTAAACAAGCCGACAAATTTTCTGATTTCGGTCCACCGACCCGAAATCATATCGGCGTTCCGCTCTGTACTCCCAACGAGCGAATAGAACGTCTCCCTAACCTTTGTCCAAAAGACCTTGCTCTTTTGTTAGTCCGCTGCAAAATGCATAAATAAATTTGGTTTTATAGAGAAAAAAATTTTTTTTTTTTAATAAACAAAGAGCCCAACGGCTCTATTTACGCATTCCCAGGCCACTTCACGCGTTCTCCCAGCCGCTACCCCTCTTGCGCCCGCCTGGAAATCCGCGCTCGCGCCCCTCTCGCGCCTCGGTGGTGTGGTGCTCGCGCCCCGGGGCGCGAGCGGATGGCCTCACGCGCCCTTTCTCGCGCTCCACACCCCTCAGCCTTAGTGTTTGTCAAGATCAAGTCACATGTTTAAACAGTAGAAATATGGAATTATGAATGAGAGAGATAACATATATGATACCTTGGTAGACAACATAACATTTGATTCAGAGATCGATTATGTATGTTTTACCAACTAATTTCAACTGTTTGTACTGAACAACAGTACAGGACAAAATAACAAGGCAGACACAAGTGTCGAGGATGAACACGATTGCACGTGAGACTTTCCAAAGCTTTAAGGACAACGACTTGTCAATTTTAATGTCAGGCAAGCCCCCCAACCCTCTTTTAAGTTTTAACCCTTTGGGACAAAACAAGGTAATGTTATTTTATTTTTATTTTAATTTTTTAATATTCGGACACCAATCTCACTTTTCATATATCATGTCTATACGACTCGTATAAACCTATACGTAGTACGAGTCATATAGCTACAAAGGTTTCGTAGATACTATGCTACCTATATTTGTACGAAACGAATACCTTATATGAGACGTATATATATACCCTGATGTCTTGTATAAAGCCTCAAGAATCGTATAGACACCTAGTATTTCAGAGGACGTAGCCCGATATTCATATGAAAAATAACAATAATTAGGCGATGCTTTTGAAGATTTTATTGTGTAATCCTAATAATTGTTATATACACATTTTAATTATGAAACATAAAATAATAAATAAGTGGCTCGTATGGGACTATATGTTCCGTATAAGTGTCTGTATGATCTGTTTAGCTTCATGGTGTTTGTATGGCCTGTATAACTCTATATATTACTGGTCAGCGTGCCATGGCACACTATGCCGTTTATACGACCTACATAGCCCTATATGAGTCGTATAGATGGGACCTTGTGTCTGGTGTCTAATTATAAGAGTCTGACGTCTCTAAACTATTTGATTCTTAAATTTATACTAAAAAAATTCACATATACAGTTGTTTTGGTCCTTAAGTGTGATTTCTTTCGATACATTATTTTCAACCTATAATGTTCTCTTTTATTTGCCATTTTAAAAACAAGAAAACTGTTTAGCTCGTCCATGGCCGGGTTTACGAATCTAAGCAACGATGATGCTTGTTTTTGTAAATAAATTAAAATCTTGTCGGCTCGTCGGGGACATCATTGATAGGCAGACTATGGGAAACAATGTTTGGTGGTTTTGGTTTGTTTACTCTTGTATGGCATGTCATACATGAGAACTAATATGGCACTCTGTCATATTACTTGTACTTTTTGATTGTGTGGAATGCATTTAACCGGGTGAATCCCTTTACCCAAAAAAAATTGAAATGAATAAAGAAAATATATTTATTTTTAATGTAGTTATAGGTTTAAACATATGAGAGGAGATGAAATGCTCTAAATGAAACCATATTCCAAGAATTGGAGCAAAATAGCTGTTTTAGTTCCTAACTAAAAAAATTTGCTAGGAGAGTATATACTCCACATAGATTACTATATATGATTAATAAACATTTAAACCAATAATTATATATATTTTTTATCAAGAATCTTGTCATGACTTCCCACTAATAACCCATAACTCCTAATCTTTATTTTCTTTTAGAAATTAAATGTGAAAAGTTAGTGCTCAAATGTGGTCATTCAAATCAAATGATTGCCATGCTTTTCCAATGGATGGATCTATAATCTTTCTGGATCCTCCTCTACCAAAAGTATTTAGGAGTTTTGTGCTTTTTTTAAAAAAATATAATACATGTAAATATATTGTTTTCATACGTAATCTTATCCTGAAATGAGGTACAACAATATGAAATAGTAAATATAGTTTTAAAATTTTTTTACTGCCTAACATACGAACACAAACAATGTGTTGCGTTACACCACTTTTATTAACTTCAAGTGTATGAGGACTTGGCATATAAAAATATATTTTATATAAATTGATTTTCTTATAAAAGTATTTTCGTATCGTTGTATCTTTAAATTATACGTGCTGGCGTGCTGCAATTAGTCGGACAAAATTTTTTTAACTTTATTATTTATTAAAGGAGGAAGAGTATTAAGGGATGCTTAAGGTAGCAATTGATTTAATGAGACTAATCATCTCATTTCTTATGAAGTAAGGTTGTCAAACTTTATATATGAAAATAATCATTATAAACTTAGAAAGTTTCCAATCAGAGTTAATTGCCCGTTTGCCCCCTGTGGTTTGTCAAACTAGCACGTTTGCCCCCAGTGGTTCCGAAATAGCACCATTGCCCCCTGAGGTTGTTTTTTTAGTACCCGGGTGCCCCCAAACATGAACGTCCGTTAGTTTTCACCGTTTGGTGTCAGAAAGTTAGGGTATTTTCGTCTTTTAACTGCATAAAGATGGAGGAATGCTCTTATACTACTACATACCCAGCAGCAGCTTGACCAGCACTTTCACCACCATCCCCAGCAGCACCAAATTAATGTTCCAAATTAATGTTCCAGACCAACTCGTAACCGCCAAACAAACAAGACCCACTTGTTTTCAAACTCTAATTTCGTGCCATAACTTCAATTAATCAGAACCAAAGATTGGGGTAAACGACAACCGCCAACTCCGGCCACCACCATCGGAGCCGCCCGCCGATCTCGCTACCCCCAACCATCAATTCTGGTTCCCCAACACAATTTTCGTCAAATCCAATACCCGAAATCAAAATCAAAATCAACATTCAAGTCCAAATCGTGACGGTGGTAGTTAAATGGTTATAAAATTGCAAATCTATTCCCGATTTTGCACCCCACCACTTAAAGCGTCTCTCTTTAACACGATAATGAAACTCAGGTGGTTCAATCGATCATGGTAGCGAGCATTTGTGTCGGAATCACGTGATGGCAGTTGTTGGCAACTGAGGTGATGGGGCTTTAGCCGGCTGCTGTGGTGATGTGGGTTTCTGGTTTGGTTTATTGATCATGATTCAAAGGTTTGTGGGTGAAGATGGTGGAAGACCGGGAGATGGTGGTGGTGGAGTACTGCAGAGGGGATTAAAATGAGAAAGAGAGTGATTGATGGATTATCATAGTAATTCTAAAAGACGAAAGTACCCTAACTTTCTGACACCAAACGGTGAAAACTAACGGACGTTCATGTTTGGGGGCACCCGGGTACTAAAAAAACAACCTCAGGGGGCAATGGTGCTATTTCGGAACCACTGGGGGCAAACGTGCTAGTTTGACAAACCACAGGGGGCAAACGGGCAATTAACTCTTCCAATCACAATATCATCACACCTAAACAAACTTGGATTTCTTTTTTCTTTTCTTTTTTTTTTTTTAATATTTAATTTTAAAGTAATGGTATAACATTATTTATTCTAGTATCTATAATAAATAATCATAAAATCAAGCACAACTTTAATGAGAATTTGATTACCAATGTTGTCCTATTCATCAACTCTACATTCATAAACCAAGCAAATTTGATTGCTAATCTCCCACACATTAGGCTTTTTGGATCCTAAACTATCTTAATTATTGAATAAAAGGGATAGTGCCCTTACCACCATCACCACTACCCTTCTTTATGTTGAAAAATATTAATTATACCAACTTTTTGTTAATTTTGACATATGTGAAGCAAACCCATGTTTATGAAAAGAACTACAAAGTTTACAAAGTTTCATGTTTATAAGTTTACAAAGTTTCATAGGCGAAAGGCAAAAGCGTTTCATGCGGTTTGTCTTGTTGCATTGTGGGTTTTATGGAAGGAACGAAACGATATGGTGTTTAATGGTCTGGTGGTGAAAGTGGAAAATAGGGGAAATCAAGAGCCTTAGTTATTTGAGGGTCAAGAATAGATCGGGTGGACATGCTTTGCCGTGGGATGATTGATGCATGTTTAAAGTATAGATAGGGGTTTGTTTGTTTGGGTCGTTGGCTAGTCACTGGCAAGTTAGTTTCGGTTGTCTTGTGTGGTTTCTCTTTTATATAATTTGTTTTCGTTTGCCGTTCAAAAAAATGAACAAAAGTACAAGAATTATAAAGACATTTACTTCTATTATACGTTTTAAATGAGTTTTTAATCATTCGATCTTTCTCTCTCACTATACGTGATTATCTTTCGTGTATTATATACAGATACAAATGTTTATGTGATACTCGTAAGTCGATCTTTACGTTGGTTTTGTATTAATGCACATACAACTGAATATATGTATTAAAAAATGTTACTTATTTAAGTAATATAATATATCTAATGTTTCAAACAATTTGTATCCATGGTTTCACATTCCAACCAAAAAAGTGATTTGACCAAGTGTTGAGGGTTCCCACAGGATGCGTTTACTTTTGTAGTTTTAATCTCTTAATTGTACTTTTCTTTTCTGGTATGTTTAAAATAGTTAATGCATGAATTTATAAGCTTTAAAGCATAACATGCACCCTTAAATATATTTGTAACCATCAAGGATGCATTAATCATGATGCTAAATCCAACATTTGTTTAAAAGTGCACCACAAAACTGAATTATATAATTTTCATGTTTCACTCATAAGTTGTGGTGGCTATGCAATGGCGGATCTAGATGTTTTCGTCAGTGAGGCAAAAAGTAGGTCATATTACAACGAGCCAAGTCAAACGGCCCGGTGTCAATAAACTACATTAATTATAGCAAAAATACAACTCCTATGATTATGCTAAGAGTTTTAAGACAATCAAACTGCAACAAAACAAATAAAAAAGATGTCATATAGTGGCCACATTAACCAACTTTAATATAAGCAATTTATAAATATGATATTTTGTAACAATTTAGTTCCATAATTTGTTAGTTCATGATAAAACATTACATGTGTTTTGAGTTCTTACAATAAGGTAGGACGGGGCGGTGCGTGGTAGCTTCCCCGTCACGCGTGATGAGGTAGGCAACACCGCCGCCGGTCCTATGGTCATGCGAAAATATCAAATTTGCGTGATGGCCATCACGCTTAGTGGGGGTGTTTTCCAAGAAGAAAGAGCCGTGGGGGGGGGGGGTTCAATGTAGCCGTTGGAATTGAAAAAATAAAAATAAACATTAAAACCAAACACAATAAAAACATTATAAATATATCTTCAAAACATACACAAATCCAACTCAAAATCTTCTATTACACACACCATTTTTAACATATCAAATGGAGGGTTCTAAGAAACGTGGGTCGGGTTCAAAGAAAACCCAAACCCGACCAAAGGTTCGACAAAATCTAGGCGAACCGACGAGATTTCGCTTACAAGACGAACCCGACACAAACCAACCTTCCGAACAACAACCTTATTATCCCCAACCTTTTCAACCGTCCCAAAACCAACAACAAACTTCCCAACAACAACGTTATTATCAACCGTCCCAAAATCAATCGTATCAAAACCAACCTTTTATACCCCCTTTTCTACCCAAAATTACCCAGATAATGCTTTTCAAAATTTTGGATCTCAACCGTCTCAAATGTTTGGCTCTCAACCGTCCCAAATGTCCGTCGATCCCCTAGACAATAACGATATTATACATCAATTTGAAAGTGCTTTTCGTCACGATGTGCAAACTTTGGATGAAGATGAATCCGAGGATGAGGAGCCGCATCAAAGAGGTGCTCGGCGTTGGTTGGCCGATAAGGAGGTCGCCTTGACCAAGGCTTATTTACATTGCTCCGAATCAAAAAAACGCTCAAACCAACAAAAAAAATACGCGTTATGGAAACGTAATAAAGAACTTTTCTCGCAACTTCCTGGCGCAACCGAACGAAACAAGGATCAAATGATTGGCAAATGGGGAGATTTGAATCGAAAAATGTCAAAATTTAACGCTTATTACGTCCAAGAGGTAACTATTTTAGTTTATTTATTTTATAATCTAGTACTTTATTTTTACAATTTGTTATAAATATATTTTTTCTAAATGTTTTGTAGACCCGAACTCCACAAAGCGGAGCGAGCGAGGCGACTATGATAACGAACGCTTTGCGCGAATATGTCTCAGTTTACAAAGTTAAGGATTTTCCCCACTTGGATGCGTGGCAGATTGCGAGACGTCACGCGAAGTGGGTACCGATTCCGTTGGTCGATTTGAAGGGACCAACGGCTCCAAGGAAGAAAGGATCTTGTTCAAAAAGATCAAAAACTTCCGAGTCCGGGGACAACACGACGTCTACCGGCGGCTTGTCATGCAACATGCCGAACATGAACTTGAACGAAGAACCCGAAGACAATCCCGACGAAGACATACCCACACCCACACGGCCGAATCGCAAGAAAAATGTCTACCGGCGGCTTGTCATGCAACATGCCGAACATGAACTTGAACGAAGAACCCGAAGACAATCCCGACGAAGACATACCCACACCCACACTGCCGAATCGCAAGAAAAATGGGGAACCGTCAAGACTTGGAAAGGAAGCGGTGGCCGAAAACTTCGCCGAATACAAGTCGGCTAGGATGGCGGAAATGGCCGAGAAGAAGGAGTTTAGGAAAGAGGCTCATATTTTAAAAATGAAGCGTGAGGAGCCGTATATCAACCATTTGAATGAAAAACAAAAAAAACGCCGATCTACAAATCCTCCTACAACCGCACGACCATCTTGATGAACCCGTTAAATCGCTCATACTTCAACGAAAACGCGAGATATGCGACAAGTGGGGTTGGGAAGGGCCGTAGTTTTTTTTTTGTCGGTTTTTTAATTTAGTTGTCTTTGTTTAATGTAATCTTGTTTTATTTTTTAGTTAATGTAAAATATTGTTTTCTTTTTATTTAATTTAGTATTTATTAAAAAAACCATCACACCACACCACCACCCCTAGTAAAAAACCATCACATGTGATGGATTTGAGGTTGGTGATGTGGCACCATTTGATTAGGTGGGGTGTGTGATGAGTGATCACACCACATCCACCACCCCTCCCCCCCCCCCCCCCTAAGACTACACCCATTGGCAATCTTACAATCTCAATCTTACATTATAAAATTAATTTCTCTCTCTCCAATCTACGTAATTTAACTCATCCCAATATTTTATACACATTCACAACCCATCCCAACTTAAAAAAAATGTTTTTTTAACAAAGTCCGTTTTTAATAAAATTTATATCGAAATGTTCATAATTTTTTTTTAAGAAATATCGTGTATTTAATTATTTTTTTTAGTTAGAATATTAAAAATTAATTAAATAATTAAGTTATCGAGAGTTAGTTTGGATTGCAATTTAGGTTTGCTCCACCAATCTAGATTGTCAATCTAGATTGCATTATTTTATTTTTTCAATTTCTTTTTTAACTTTGAGTCCACCAATTTCATTATGAGATTGCCAATAGGAGTAGTCTAAGAAACATGTATAATATATGTGTGAGATATAATTTAAAAATGATCTTTGCCTATCATTTAGGTAATATAATCATATATCATGGACTAAGCAATTACTATTTGCCAGGTCATTCTACAAAAGAAGGTTAAAGTAAGAATAAGGGTGTAAATGGTATATAAATAAAAGTTATTTAGATATATTAAATAAATATAATACACAAATATTAATGAAATAATAATAACTCAATTGACGAGATATGTTATTGATAAAAATAACCCGAACATAGAAACGGTTCGGGTAACGGATAAGATATGTCTTGTTCAAAATCAACACAAGAACACAAATACGAAATTTGATTTCAATCAAGATCGAGTACTATTTTTTTATTATAATTATCGAAACTAATTACATAGATCCTAACCATCTACTTATATTAAATAACTTCATAAACATATTAGGATTCTAACTCCTAATATCTAGTAATTCAAACTACTTGATAAATATGCAAACAATTCGAACTATTAAACCAATAAAAATACTAATAAAGTAAACCTATCACTACTCTTTTGCAATTCATCCTCTTTGACTTCCACACATTAATTAATGAGGATTAACTTTCGTTTTCGAAATCTTAATCATCGTAATTTATTTTTGTTTTAACTCTTGTACAGAAAATTGCACTAATACGCACGCGCGCACATAGGATATATGACGAAAATTTATAAACAAACCATTAAAAGTATTATGTATTATGTTACGTAAAGAAAAATGGTAACACATCTATGCATTCTTTTAAATGACTCCTACTAGAAGTTACAATGGATAAAAATAAATATAAATGACCAGTGCTTTTCACTGGGCTCACTAAACTACAACCTTCTCACACTTGGATAAATTTAAGGTTTGATCCCAGCATTCCTAGGCCAACAGAAGGCCCAGGCCCAGGCCCAGGACCAAAGCAATAGCTTCAACCAATCACTGGCAATATGGACTCAGATCTTCAGCCCATCCAAACTCCTCCAGGAAGGCCAGCACAACTCCATTAGACCACCCAAAACCAGTCTGTATTACATACCAACATTTCATCATAAATAAATAATAATAATAATAATAATAATAATAATAATGGTAATAACCCGGCATACCCGAACCAGATCCGGACCCGCCCAACATGAAGCCTATGCCGGGAACCGAACCAGTTCCACCTCTACCCAGTCAAAATCCTAACAGGCCAAAAACCGATAAAAAACGGCCAAAGCGGTCAAAACCCATCAAAATCCGAAATTTCCAGGAACCAGACCCGACCTTACCCTGTTCTTGACTTTGCTGACTAAAGCGGGACCCAGTTCTAAAAAAATCTTGTATGTGCACCTCTACCTAAGGCGACATCTTGGTGGTTAAATGGTGTGTCTTAACCCAAAAGGTTGGAGTTTCATTTCTTGCAGAGTGCACGGTGTAGGTTGGGTGTATTTATCGTATAAAATCTATGAATTGGTTAATAATAATAATAATAATAATAATAATAATAATAATAATAATAATAATAATAATAATAATAATAATAATAAGACTGGGCCTGGGCACATAGCCCATAGTGAAAACAGCCCTAAAGTAACAAGCCCAATAACTTATGACAAATAATAAGACATTGTGTAAGTATACTTACTTGTGGCACATATTCACCCCCTCCACCAAACTCTCCACACTTGCTTACATCATATTTCTCATGCATTGCTTTTGATTTTTTATATGCAACATAATTAGTTCTAATCCACTTTATAGCAATCTCTTTAGCTAATGATCTTGCTTCTTTTGATCCGGATTTAACAAGACCTTCAACTATCATGTGTTGTATTGGGGCCCACCCATTTGGAAAATCCCTGTTTTCGACATAATAACGTTGTTATTAAACGTTGAAACCGACAAATTATAAATTTTGATCACGTAGATTACCATTGCTCGCTCGAATTTCTCAAAGAAGTTGCTATGCCCGCCGCGTGTACCAATCCCGAGCTTTCAAGGCTTTGTGCAACTTTGTTTACTAAAGTTTTATCTACACATATCATAGCAAGTTACCTTAAACCTTTTTAGCAAAAGAAAAAGGGAAATAACCTCAGCCGAGCCTAACCAGGCTCAAGCTCGGCTCATTTATTACTTATTAATTAATTTATACACAACTATATTTATACTTTATATATTTTTTTAATTATATATTTTATTTATCACATAGTATATTTTATAAAAATTCTATGCATGATAACAGTTATTCTATAAATATATATTTAATACATTAAATAAAAAGTTATATAAATTAATAGGCTCATTTAAGCTAGCGAGCCAGCTTGAAGAGTGAATCTTAGGCTCGTATTATTAAACAAACTTATTTATAAACTGACTCATTTACACCCTAGCCCTATAAAATGTGACCATAACGAACCTGTGTTGAACAACTGAAGCCACAAAGGGATGAAGTTTGAGGCGAATATATCTTGATTCTGGTGCGAAGCATCAAATTTGTAAACATCCTGAAAACAATTCCCAACCCATTAGACATTAGAACGTATGGCTCGAACACATGGGCTTATGGTCTGAACCATCAATGCATTATGCATGGTTACCTTGTGGTTAAAGCTAGCATTGAGCCAGTAATCGAACCATTGTCCCTTGTTTTCGTCCCAAAACACAATGTTCATGGCTTTCTTTCTTAATTCTGAAGCTTTAGCAAACTCTAAAGCATGATTATTGTCTCCAACAACATTTGCCAAGAAAGATATGTCAAGTTCCATCTGTTAAAACATTAATTTTTTTTAGCATTTTATAAAATATGATACGCGAAAAATGGTTTACAGTACACACCTTTAGTATGTATGCATTCAAGTCAACGGGTAGAATCGTCGTTGTAGACAACGTTGTGAGATCGGAAGTATTCCTGAAACACAAATCATCAATTCTAACAAAAAATTATATAAAAGAAATAAGTAAATGTTTATAAAATAAGTTAACTTTACTTCATCCATCTAGTACTAAAATCCCAACCGGTTTCTGCAGTCGAAGCTAGCTCACGATACAAACGCTCTTTCTCACAGTCATCCTTAAGTTTGTTTGCAGTCTCTATATCCTATGAAACAAAAACAATGTATATATTTAAATAATAATTATTAAAGGCGCGATAGTTAAACTAATAAAGGTGTGACATCTTACAATAGTGAATGATTCCGGCCTTGGTTGATTCCACATAGCATAGTACCGGCTTAAATTGTGTATTGCACCATGACAATCCTCAATTGTCACATTATGTATTCCTGTAACAGTTTAACACATAAGCCTAAGTAACGAAACGAATAATATATACTATAGCATTAAAAGTTATACCCGAATTCCAAAATTTGTGTTCTTTGATCAAGGCCGGGAGTGCCTTCTTGACCAAGTCAACGTCGTTAGTTCGTTTATATACTTCAATCACCATAGAACTCAACAACGGAGGCTGACTGAAAATAATCCCACATATGTTTATTTTTTCGTACTCATTTTAAAGTACATCTAGAAAACAAAATGTATTTACCTTCTATTCGTGTAATACGCCCGGGCCCCATTTAAAACGTACCCGTACGTGTCAATCAAGTCAATCAAATTCAAAACTATCCCTTTTGCTGTCTCGTACATTTTACTAACCAATAGTCCCCTGCATAACATAACAATATAATATAATATAATCCAGCATAACATAATATAATATAATATGATATAATAACATACCTTATAACCCAATAAGAATCCCAATAATAAACCTCTTGAAACCTTGACCCGGGTATAATCACCGGGTATTTCAAAGGCAACAAAGTATGCAACTCCGGGTTTTTCAAAACCCGACCCGACACTTTCCGGCTCAAATTCTTCCAAAGAGAATGAACTTCCAAAGCCCAACTTCTCACACCCGGGTGGGCCACATTCGGCAAAAACCCCTCCGGGTCAACCACAAAGTCAACGGGTTCGACATACTCCAAGTCAACATTCGCACCATTCAAATACTTGTTCAAAAACCCGTTCAAATCCGAAACCGAAACCGAACCATTTTTCGTCCTCGGGAGACCGTTAAACGCCTTTTCGACGGTTGGAAGGTCATACTTCAACGACAAGTCAACGTAGAATTTCGGGTCGAATTTGAACGTACCAAATGTTTGAAGAGCTGTTTGTTGAACAGTTTGAAGAATTATGACAAGTGGTGTTGTGGGGACCACTGGACCATGATCACAGGCTGACGTAAGCACCATGGCTGCTGTTAATGTTAACAACATGATGAAGATGGTTTTTAAGGAATGAAAAGAAGCCATTTAAGGATAACAATTAAGGGTTTACAACTTTACATGAACATAGGAAGAACATGTTTTGTTGTTGTGTATATATATATGAATATATAAGATATAATAATGATAATATTACCTGGCAAAACAAGGGCCGGCTACTAATAATATTTGATTTGAACGATGAGACTGAATCCTTAAATTTGGTTGTTAGTGAAACTCAATCAATATGATTATGAAATTTGTATGTGTTATTAGTTATCACGTTTGAAACCTCTCTTAGGCTTATTTATGTTTCAATTTATGTTTGGTATAAAGTTCTACACGTCATTTATTTTTTTCTCTTAATGATATTCTATTTTGAACGATTATTTGGATCATTAATGTGTCACTGACTCACCTAATTATTTTTAGCGTGTTTGGGATTTACTTATTTTAGCCTAGTTGACTTATAACTTATTAAATAGTTAATAAAAGTGTTTGGGATTACTTATTATCTGAAAAAATAAGCTGATCAGTTACAAACTTGCAACTTTTTGTTAGACCATCCTCTATGGTGAGGGGCTTCAAAGCCCCTCCACCGTAACACGTCAGCGCCACGTAAGCACCGGGGGGCATCGAAGCCCCAACCAAAGGCGCCCCGCTATGGTTTAATACCCCAAAGGCGCCCATATATATATATATATATATATATATATAGGGGTGAGTTAACGTACAATAATGACTTATCATACATTAGGTACGCGGCATTCTAGAGCGTTTGATTAAAAAATGCGCGGTGGCAATTTCGTAAATAACCCAACAGTAGTTCGCGATCAAAATTCGTCGATTACAAATCAACTCTGATCAAAATTGATGATTTAATCAATCGAATTGATGTGTAAGTGGCTTTAGAATCATCAATCGATTATGAAAATACAAATTAACACACTTAATTGAGCTATGATTAGGGTTCATGTTTAAACGTTTTGCTCAAAGTTTAAACGTTCTGACCAAAATAAACACCAAAATTGATGATTTAATCAATCGAATTGATGTGTAAGAGGCTTTAGAATCAGCATTCGATTATGTAATTGCAGAATTAACGCACTCAATCGAGCTCTGATTAGGGTTCAAAATATTATGTTTAAACGTTCTGAAAGAAAACTGAAGAACTTTAAACATTCTGACCAAAAAAGAGCAACTTTAAACGTTCTAATATGTTCAATGAAGTTCTGGGTGTTCAAAAAACAATGAACATCTTTAAACGTTCTAATACGTTCTAAGAAGTTCAGGTTGTTAAAAAAAGTTTAGAAGTTCTGATAAAGTTTAGAAGTTCTAAGAAGTTTTGAGTATTAAAAAAAATTTAGAAGTTCTGATAAAGTTTAGAAGTTCTAAAAAGTTCTAGGTGTTCAGAACTTCTAAAACTAACAAAAAAAAATTAAACACCTTTAAACATTAAATTGAACACTGAAATCACTTCATATAATCTCATAATCATCAAACAATCGTTAATCGACCGTTAATTTGATCATTGATTCGATCATATAAACAAAATATGGGACGTCTGCAACTGGGTTTCTGCAAATGGCGCTTAAAACTTTAAACGTTCAGTTAAAACCCATCACTCAAAACTCAAAATTGATCAATTGAAACTTCATATTGATGATTAATTGGACCAATTTCAAAGTTTAATTGGTCAAGTAGTTCAACAATTTCAATTTCAATTGGTCAATTTTATCAACAGGTCGTGACGGAGGAAGATGATGTACAGTGGACGGAATCGTTGGATGGTGGACGGTGGACAGGATCGTTGGAGGGTGACGGATTGTTGAAGGTGGACGAAATCGATGGGAGCAACGATTTGATGAATATTACAATATTGCCACCGCGTGTTATTTGAAATCGACGGGGATGCGAGTCGCGTACGTAATGTACGATTAGGGATTATTGTATTGGATCCTTTATCTATATATATATATATATATATATATATATATATATATATATAAACTTATTCTAAGGGGATGTTTGAGATTCCTTATATTTATCTACTTATGACTTGTAAGATCGGTCGCTATGGGGCGCCCTTGGGGAGTTGGGGGGCCTTTCTAGGCGCCGTGGGCGCCGAAGAACCAAGGGCGACGAAGGTGAGTCCGTTCCAATGACTGGCGCGGTTGAAGCCCCCCTCACACACACACACACACAAATATATATATATATATATATATATATATATATATATATATATATATATATATATATATATATATATATATATATATCCCCAACTCCCAAAGGGCGCCCCATAGCGACCGATCTTACAAGTCATAAGTAGATAAATATAAGGAATCTCAAACATCCCCTTAGAATAAGTTTTGCTAATTTGGTAATGAAGTGTTGTGTTTGTTTGTCAAAATAGAGTTGTGTTGATCTTCATTGTGTTTGTACAACTATCTTTTGCTTACCATTCAGTTTTGCTCCATAACTTTGTCTAATCACAAATCAGTGGGTTGGGTAACAAATAAGATCAGGTGGAAACTAGGCCTGGCAAAGTGGGCAGGTTCAGGTTACGGGTTAGAACGGGTTGTTTTAAAATGTAGATAGCCTTACCTCTAGCTCGTAGAAATAGAAAGACTGCTTCCAGTAAGACCTCCGGCTCGATAGTAGTTTTGCATCAAGCCTTGGACATAAGGCACATAACACTCAGTGACTCAACCATTGGGACACCGGCTGATTTGTGCATGTACATTTGTCTTTCGGCCATAAACGTCACCACATGATGCCTGATTAACATTCCGCCACTTTTAACATTATTTTCATGAAATTAGTAAAATAACGTCAAAGTTAGTGTAATTTCACTTTTGCCCACCTGATGGCCCACCTATATACATTATATGCGCGCACCGTAACCAGAACGAATATACAAACAAAGTACACTTGGTTTTTGTTTTTGGTTTTGCTGTTGTTACTTTTAATATCATATGTTCTATTTGTCTCTTGAAGAACGAATAATGATTATTAGTAAATATGTTATAGTAATTAACCTCTAAAATATTCATTTTGGCATTTATTGTTTCAAAGCATAATAACATTATAATATTCAAAAGTAGAGTTTGGTGCTAATGATAATACTTTGAAATGACTTGGACCACTTATCTAATTCTACTCTTTATGTTTTATGCTAATGGATCCCACGAGTTAGTGAGGGTGACAGAAAATTATTCATTGTTGATAAGTTTTTAATAAAATATCAACAAATCTAGAAAACTAAGTGTCAAGATATTTAGTTATATTGATGTTTTATTGACTTTTATTTTGGAAAGATCAAAAGAAATAGAAATTAGTAGTTTGAAAATTCTTCATTTTGTATGTTAATGTACAAATGATAATAAAGTTGACATATGATGAGATAAAAGAGGATTGGTGTAAGTTTAAACTTTAAAGTGTAATTGTTGTTGGGGATGTTGTGTTGACGAGTGTCTTGCTAGTCTGAATGTTTTTTACTTGTCGTTTCTACTTTAATAAATTTGTTTTTGTTAGTCGTTCAAAAATAGTAAATTGAGACTTGATGGATCTAAAGGAAAGAGAGACCGCATTATGCTTTTTAAAAGTGTTGTCTAAATAATTAACCTGAATCATTTTGATATGTTTAGCTAACGCAGTCTAACTAACTGGGTTTACTATTTTTGAAAACCATGGTTATCAACTTATTGTATAACTAAAAAAATTAAGATAAACATAATTAGTATCAATCATTGTTAGAATTGTTAGTGAAAGACCTATGTTGACGGAAGATGGCCATGAGAGGTGGTGACATATTGGACATGAAAGAAGATAGTGCAATAAGGTTGACAACACGACGGTTATTGCCCTCTAAGGTGAAGACCCATGGTGAGGAAAAAAGTGTAACATTCGTTATTTTTCGAACCCGAAAGTCTAACCCATTTAAAGTCTTTTTTTATTCGGATCCACGTTAGTAAATGAGGACGAGAAATTATTATTTGGTTTACGCTTATTCCTTTGAACGCCCCTAGAATTTATTATTATTATTATTGTTATTATTATTATTATTCACGTTTCATTTACGACCCTCGCGTTGTGACGGAATCTTGAAAACAAATACACTTTTACGTGTTAAACATCGGAAAAGTTAATGTCTTCAAAAGTTATATAGAAAAAGTCAAAAAAACTAAATCTTTTATGTAAACCCACACGCTATATGAAGTCGTCTTTTACCCGAAACAAGATACTGGTCTCGACGACGTGTACCGGGTTGGGCCGTAGCCCGTACTCTTCAACTCTTCACTCAAGCCGAATTAGTACTGTTTCGGTCAAAAATTAATAACTAACTTTTGATCAAATTAGTGCGTGAGGCTAGGTGCTAAATGGTAAATAGATCGGACACAAAGATATGATCACGAGGGAAAAAACCCTTGATTATAATAGTCTTCGTTTCGGTCAAGAGTTTGCAACTTAATCCTTAGTCGAATTTGCTTCGGTTAAGGATTATGAACGTAAATTTTGGTCGAATTAACGCTTGATTATTATGATCGCCGGCACAAAAAACCCCCGGACGGTGAAAACTATCACCGTCAAGTTTATTAATATCGAAAACAAGTGGTTACAAGGGTTGGAGCTGATTGAATATCGAAAGCTAAGTGTTACAGTGATTGCTAGTAGCTAAGTAGTGAAAGAGTGTGTGTGACCTATGATATTATCAGCTCAATATATAATAAGAGATTACAACTGTTATCCCGAAAAATCCAGAAACCCTAGACTATTTCTTCAACAAGCCGTTAGCTTCCACGTTTGTCGGTTGACGAAGTTCAAGTTATATTCCGTTGCAATTCATAAACATATTTAACACGTGCACTTATCTGCAAAACAGATAGATAATATAGGACAATTGAATTAGTCAACATACCTTCCTCAGAATAACCGTTTGAGTCAATATCCTTAAGTTAAGCTCAATTCCGAGGATAAAAATCCACACCCAACAATTGCCCCCAATTTTTACTGCGTGACAGCTGTAAAAATTTTAAATTTCAAAAATAATGATATCTCTGATATGTGAAATGACGTGCGCGGGAATCGAGGAGACTCTACAACTGCCCCTCTAGGTTATAATTAAAGCATTTTCCTTCTTCTATACCATAATCCTCTTCCGGCGATTCATAACCAGGTTAGTTCTCTTCTTTCATCTTCTTAATTTCTTGAAGTTCTCCTTTCGATTCATACTGAAGATGAGGAAAAGAACCCCTCGTGCACCTAAGGCTTTCTGTTTCGCGACTTCAGACGATTTCGTTGACCAAAGTCTCATTCCGGAGACCGATGAAGATCAATTCCTGTTCTAAGATTTAGATATTAGGTTCCTGAAAGAATCGGGTTTATTACCTGCCGAAGCCGTCATTAGGCCGTTCGATCCCAAAGTCAAGGCGACTTTTCTTTTAAAACCTGGATCTGCTTCTTTTATTATCCCTTTTCGATTGAACTTTCATATCCGTTTCCCCCACTCATCCAAGAGTTCTTTGACGTAACCGGATTCTCGTACTCACAAGTCATGCCAATGATGTGGAGGGTTTTGGCAACAGTAGATCGTCTAAACAAAACCCATGGGTTATCCATAGGTGTACCTGAGATTGCCGCGACTTATAATCTTCGAACCCACGGATCCTTTCGCTATTGTCTTCAATCCAAGTCCAGCCGTGTTTATATGATTCCCAAAGTGTCCAGTAGCGACCCCGATTGGAAAAGATACTTCTTTTTCGTTCGCCGGGATTCTATTCCTGATGGGATGAACCTGCCCACCAAATGGGTTCATAAGGGTAGGAAATCTGTAGGATAAAATTTCTTTTTGTAAACGATTTATCCTAACATGGTTTGTTTTTTGACAGTGGTATTTGAGGATTTGATAACGCTTAGGAAGGACACGAAGAAGAGGCTTAAGGCGTTGTTCAATATTCCAGCAGAGGAAAGGGAGTTTTGGTTAGAGGAAGAAACAGGAGAAACGAGTGTGATTGCTGAGAAACCTGCGGAGAGTATGAATTCTGGTAAGTATTTTAGGTTTTCTAAGGATTTTGGTATCTTTAAAATAATTAGATAAATCAATGTGTAGGGATGTCGAAGCCAAAGTCTTTTTGCTTAGTTGATTTGGATGATCTCATTGAGGATAAGCCCGTGGTGAAGCAAGAACATTCCAAGACACTTTCTCCGTCGGTAAGAGTCCCAACAACTCGCCAAAAAAGCGCTGCACAAAAGAAGAGGAAAGCCACCACTTCAGCTGAGACCAAGCCCTTTGCTGATATGACCACCTCTAATGCTGTAGAGAAGCTTCAAGCTCTTGCTAGCTTTCTTGGAACAATAAGTAATTTTTGCTTAACCTGAAAATAGTAATATGCAGAAAAACTAACATTAATTTGGGAATAACAGAAAACTGAAAGTTACCGTCAGATATCCCAAGATGCTGAATTGTCCAAGAAAGAGGCCGAAGCCAAGCTCTCCGATCTCCTGAAAGCTGTTAGCATCAAGGACTTACTGCTCAGACAGAAGGACAAAGAGATTTCGGATCTCAAAGCCTCATTTGAGTCAGAGAAGAACGAGTTTCTTGAAGATGCCAATAAGTGTGCAGCTGCTAGCATTCTGGAATCGATGATCAAGATGTCCGAGGAAGTACAGGCGAAGGGTCATGTGATGGAGTCTTGGAATTCTGGAGCTTGGAAGAAAAAGCTCAAGGTGCTAAGGGGGGAGAAGCTTGAAGAGGATGAGACGGATGGGACTTCTGAGGCGGTTAAGGATGCTGAAGCTAGTGAGAATGTGAAGGAGACTAAGGCTGGGGAGACTACGGATCTGGAGAAGAAAGAAGGTGATGATGCTGAGGGTGGAAAGGCTTGAACCTGGTTGCCAGGTTGTTTTCATGTATTTTGAATGTTTGTTTTGAACAATTTCTCTTATGGTTGTGTAAGGATAATGTCGTATGCTCAGGATAATGGTTTGGGTGGAGGGATCCTGGTTCAGGACGAAACCCAAACCGCCTTTTACTTTCTGCACTTAGAACAATTATGATAGTTCGGGTGGATGGGCTCCATTTTGAGTGAAACCCGGACTATCTTTTTCTGCATTATAATATTAGTATAACTTTTTATGACTTATATCAGATGCTTTTTACTTTTTCTGTTTTTAGAAAAATCTAAGTTTCATGAAAAATCTCTTAGTAATATTTTAAGTTTTACCAGCAAACCAATATTAAGTCATAAACTTTAAATAATATGAAAGATAAAATTTTTGCAAATAGTAAATCATACCAGAACCGTGTATCAATTAATCTAGAGATTGTCCAGACCGTCTTATCCTTGCAATAAGATATCTGTTCAGAATATTCTTCTAATCCTGAGGATTTAGTAATAGAATTGCGACATGAGCATTATCCTGAAAAATATTTTTAGAAATTCTGGCGACAAGACCTAAATAATCTGGCGACAAGACCTAAATAAACTGGCAACAAGGCCCTTCAGAAGAGATGTAAATCTCTTAAACCTTAAGTAAGAACTGGCGACGAGGCCCTTTAGAAGAGATGTAAATCTCTTTAACCTTAGATTATGGTACGTCTACCATAAACTTGTGATTCAAACCAATAGCCGAGGATAACGAGGTAACAAGTCACTATATTTCATGTGCTGGTCCCGCCTCTCAAACTAAGGCCGAATAAATCGTGCGTTACAGGCGTCTTAAGAAGAGATGAAGATCCCTTAAACCTCAAGATTCAAACCAATAGCCGAGGATAACGAGGTAACATTGATAGATTTTTAATGAATTTATATACTTACTAATTAAAATAATTATTTATTTTATTTTGTCTAAAATAGTTGGGTATGTATCATACTATCATATCTCGTAATCCTATATTCCTATAGATGTTTATAAATTCTAATAGCCCATCATGAACAACAAATAAATTGTAAAACTATGAATATGACTTTCAATTAAAACACCCCTTGTTGTAATGTAATTTACTAGTATAATATATCTTAATAATAATAATTATTATTATTATTATTATTGTAGCGATTGTAACTATGAGTTTGTAGAAAACCAACTTTTAGTGTATGTTTATTTTTTAAGTTGTTTTATTCATGGCTAACGCTATATCCGAATTTTAGTTGAACTTTATTGTCACGCCGAGCTGGTGTGACAATAATAATTACCGTAATTACCGTAATCATTCATGCACAAAGTCATATAGCCCGACTTAATGGAGCTCTAAGAGAAATCGAAAGGGTTTGTCTGCATTTGTTTCTTGATTCGTGATTTATACTAGATTTGCATAATCCGTTATTAATAGCATATACTTTATGTCTTTATTCGTCATGCTAAAATCCAAGTTTTACAAGCGTACATAGATATTTGTTTAAAATTTCATCGAAAATTTAAGTTTAGGAAGTAATACAGAAAATAATCAAAATATATCAAACTGTTATTGTTAGAATAACTAGCTGAAATATTTAACACGTCATTCCGTTACCGTTACTACGAGAGGCCTTATAGCCTCGTAAAAATACGTGTCAAACACGTTAACCTATTATCTTCGAATAGGTTAGGGTCTTCAATGTAATATGATTCGTTATATAAAGGACCCTTTATTTGTAACCCTAATTACAACACAATCAATTACAATCGCTATATTCCTGGCTTAACTAAACAACACTTTAACGGTCCCGCTTTTCTCTTTAAACATCTTTTATTGATTAAGCCACGACTATCATTTACCAAAACTATAACTAACTTTATGCTAATTATAGATTACTTTGACAACTTACTTTACGCTAGCCCGTTAATTATGGTCCTCTTTATTAACTCTCTGACTAACAAGGAATAAGAAATTTAAGCTACTTAACAACAAACAAGTTACTATAAAGATGCATAAAGCAATTTAACAAACATGGAAACTTTAAAACAGTTAACCACATGCATTCTAATCCAAAGGACAATTAATACAAGTTGTGAGTATAACTCTAATATAGTAAATGACACAATCGAGTAATCGACATGAATTCTGAGACAAAGCCTCTTAAACACTCAAAAATACCGGGTTCAGTCTCGTGAAAAGAAATTCAAATTTTAAAAAGATACAAACTGTGGGCAAGGCCGGCTCTCAACCATGGCAGGGTTTGCGACCGATGCCGGCCCGACACCCTGCTAGGCCTGAAAATTTTTTAAAAAATTTATATATGTTTGTTATTTTTTTTTAAAAAAAAAGTGTAAACTTGGTTATTAGTAGTATCACCAGCCCGATACAATTCATAATAAGTCCTGAGTTTATAACCAGCCCGACCCAATTTGAGTTCATCTGAATTAATATATGAATTGTCCATAACTTCATAACCATTAACCAGCCAATAGCCCATTTAAAACTATTGCAAACTACTAAGACATGATAAAGATAAGGAGACAATCGGACTTCAAACAAACAGTGAACGCCGAATAAAACACTCTCCAATCCTTCGCCGGCACCGGATCCGGCCTCCGCTAGTACACTAGCTGGCACTCCACAATTAGTTTTTTGAATTTTCACTAAAATACTGAATCTTAATGCCATTAAACTAATAGTTCTTTATTATTTATTATATGCTTGGTTTTATAAAATTTGGAGTTAATTGTTTGATTGTTTGTTATGTTTAGTTGTTATTTATATATTTAGTTTTACAAATTTTAGGGTTATTTATATGTTTTATTTTATAAAATTTAAGGTTAATTGTTTGATTGTTACTTACTTAAGACCCAAATTTATACTCGCCTCCAGCCCGATTTATTTTAGCGATTCTTAAAGATGGCCCGAATTTGTTGCTTAATTGGGAACTCAAGTTCTCAGGGTCTCCAAAATTGAATATTGAGATTTTCAGCAGCCATCATTGACCTTGTTTAATACAATGACAAAAGACTTGATTTCGTTTTCCTAAAGACCAAATAAAGTTGTGATTTTGGAAACTTTTTGTTATAAACTACAAAAGGCTCTTAGCTTTGATATCTGAATGGGTATGCACCCGCCTTATCGAGCGGGGCGGGTCAACCCACAAGACATAGACAAGAGGCTTGAAATCAGGATGTCACGAAGACACAAAGCCAAAACCTATGCGCGTGGCGCATATCACATATGCTCACGCGTATCACATATGCTCACGCATCACATATGCTCACGCATATCACATCTGCGCGTGGCGCATATCACATATGCTCACGCATATCACATCTGCGCATGAAACATCTGCGCGTGAGAATAAAGAGAAGACCTTGCGTATCCCCGGGATAGGCGCATAAAGGACAACACAACAAATGAGACAATAGTCTAATCCAAATCAGGATAAGGACAACCATGATTGTACTCATCAGACAACCTTCCAGAAGGTATCTTTTAAGGAATAAAGAATGTGCTGATGTTGACAGCTGCCAACGAAGAGTGGACAACTCAGCAAAACCCATGTGCCACCACGTGATGCCACATGAGTCAGGTAAAATACCTTGGTCAGAGAATAATCAATGAAAAAGCACCAGGTGTCCTAAGTACACGTGGCGCGAAGCAATAGGAGGAGGCCAAAAAGGCCCTAATTGGGTCTGAGCCCAATCATTGGAAACCCTAATACTATAAATACCACACCACCTCCACAGTTGGGGCGAAGGGCAAGAAATATATTCTGAATCCTTTACTCATTTTCACATTCTTATCTTCTCCTGCAATATCTTATTCTCACACTGGAGGGTTACCTCAAAGAGGACCCCTCTGTCCCTTTCTGAGGGGTAAGCTCACGGTGCTGTTCGTTTTGTAGGTGGAAGAACTCGTATCTCGGAAAACCATCGGTGATATAGCACACTCATACCCGAGGAACGTAGATCGTACACAAGGTAAGTCGATCCACGCTTCTTCATTGGCGCCATCCGTGGGACAACGGCAACAAAACCACTACTTCATCAATTTTCTCTCTGAAAATCTTCACCATGGTTTCCGGTGTTCAAAACAACGATCAAGTTCTGGAGGATAATGAGCTTGAGGATGTTAATGAGGGACATCAGGTTCTGAGGGCGCCGCGTGACACTGCACGCACCACCAGTAACCATCCCTTCAACACAACACCTCATGATCAAACTGAAACTCCCCCAGATGATCTCACGTTCCAAAATCTGACTGGTACAAAACAAAAGGGACCAATGGACCCGGAAGTTGAAACCAATGACCCTAAAGATGGCTCATAAACGAACAACGGCGTCTAATGGACAAATGCAATGAGTTGGTAAAACACAAAAAGTTAGCCGATTTAACACAAAGGCTCGCATTTGATAAACAAACCATTCAGGGAACAGCAAAAAAGACGCGCGCGCTGGAAGACGGTCATTCTGTTCACACCGAACAAGCTGATATTAGTGATGAGGAAGAGGTGCACAGCATGAAGAAGACGCGAGATACTCATACAGGAGGTTCACAGCTTCGCGCACACATGCACATAGCACCTGGAGCCAAAGCTGATATGGATTTATACACACCATACAACCCACAAGCGAAAGCGCAAGTGGACGTAACCACACCATATAGGCCAGCCATCTTGGTAAAACATTCAAAATTCACTGAGCGCATTGCGAAGGCTCCCATTCAACACAAAACCAAGATGCCAAGTGGTTTAGGCAAGTACGATGGTACAACAGATCCAGATGATTTCTTACAAGGTTTTTATAACACTGGAAACTTAGAAAGCTGGACGATGCCAACATGGTGTCACATGTTTGCTCGCTGCCTCACGGGTGCAGCACGTGTCTGGTTCGAAAGCTTGCCGACAGGACAAATCGATGGGTTCGAAGAGCCATTGGAAAAGTTCCAGGCTCACTTTATACAGCAGCGCAGACACACGCGCGACCCCGATGACATCATGCGATGCGTACGCAGAAATGATGAAACCATTGAAGACTACATAACTCGTTTCAATCAGGAATCTCTTGCAATTGGAGGCATCACTGAACAACTCTTGCGCGTGGCCTTTATACAAGGTGCGCGCAGTGATCAACTCCGCAGAGCTCTCGTGAGCAGAGAAGGCATGCCAACCACTTGGGCTAAGCTTATGGAAGCATCACGAGTCTTCGCGCGAAATGAAAAACAAATTGCCCAAGACAGAGCAAGAGATAAAGGGCATCGAACAGAAGCACCACGCAACAATGAAAGGAGGGGCAAACAAAACTCCGTATGGTCCAGGTTGCAACAAACCAATTATTCTCCCGCAGAAAAGCAAGCGCAACAAAGTTCACCCCCACCCCAAAAAGACATTCTTAATCGCGGAGAAGGTGACAAGAAGGAAGGTGGCAGAGAGCCTAACAGATCTCTACCAAGAATATGGACTCCCCTCACCAAAACGCCTTCGCAAGTGTTAAGCACAGAGAATGTCCAGTTTAAAAGCCCCAGGCCATTACTCCATAAGGGATCACCGAACAGTGGCAAATATTGTGAATTTCACAAATCCACAGGGCACAACACCGATGCATGCCATCATTTGAAGGATGCAATCGAAAAGGATGTGAAATCAGGCAAGTTGGCTCACCTGGTAAAAAATCCAAGACCAGAGAATGAACAACCAGACGGAGGCTCAGCCAGTAAAAAATTCAAAAGAATCTGTGTAGCTGAAGGAAAAAAGCAAGGGCAAAGATCGAGGAAGAGAAGCGCGCAAATCCAAGGGGATTGGCGCGAGCAACAAGTAATCTTTCTAAGAATCAGAGGAGGCCCGTCTATCAGCAGTCCTCTAGTCATCACTGCACACATCGCTCATTATGAGGTGTCAAGAGTCCTGGTGGACACCGGTAGTGAGTCAGACATCATGTATGAGCAATGTTTCAGGAAGTTGGATCCAGAAGACCAAGCAAGGCTCGAAGTTGTGAGTGCACCAATCTCGGGTGTCTCAAACGAAATTATTCACCCCCTAGGTCAGATACAATTCGAACTAACTATGGGGGATGAGAAGCACAAGCGAGCTGAAATTGTCAACTTCCTGGTCTTGCCCACCACTTCATGCCATAGTATGATCTTGGGTAGAGGAACGATTGCCCAATTCAACGCCATACCGTCACCAGCGCATGGCGCGTTGGGGTTCCCAACACCAACAGGAGTAACATTTGTGTATCGAGATCATTTATGCGCAGTAACAAGTATACCTCGAGAAGGGAGAATGAAGCTTCCAGTGGCAAACAACGCGCCAGAGGAATGGATTCTCAACCCAAAATTCCCAGAACAGACAATCACAATCGGAGCTACGATATCAGATGACACAAGAGTGAGAATGAAAAGATTGTTCACAACGTATATGTCAGTCTTCGCGTGGCAACATTCTGATATGACTGGGGTTCCGCGAGACCTGGCGCAGCACTCTCTCAACACATTCAAGTCTGTAGAGCCAATTGCTCAAAAGAAAAGAGTCATGGGAGACGAGAAGGCAAAGGCCATGAATGAGCAAGTAGAAGATCTACTGCGCGCGAATATCATTCGCCCAATACGATACCAAACATGGGTAGCCAATCCTGTGATGGTAAGGAAGAGCAATGGGTCATGGAGAATGTGTATTGATTTCAAGGACCTCAACAAGGCGTGTCCAAAAGATTGTTACCCCCTCCCAAACATTGACATGAAAGTGGACTCTGTTGTGCCATTTAAGCTCAAATGTTTCCTGGATGCCTATAAGGGCTATCACCAAATTCAAATGGCACCACAGGATGAAGACAAGACTGCTTTCAGAACTGACAAGGGTATTTTCTGTTACACAAAAATGCCCTTTGGTTTGAAGAATGCAGGAGCCACTTACCAAAGACTCATGGACGCAATTTTCAACGAGCAGATTGGAAAAAACTTAGAAGTCTACGTGGATGATTTGGTGATTAAAAGCATGGAGGAAAAACAAATGCTCAAAGACATCGAAGAAACCCTTCGGCGCCTAAAGGAAGTAAACATGAAGCTCAACACGAGCAAATGCACATTCGGCGTGGAAGAAGGGAAATTTCTCGGCGTAATGGTCACCAAGGATGGTTTCAAGGTGAACCCAGAAAAGGTGGAGGCTATCCTCGGCATGCCCTCACCATCCACCATGAAGGAAGTTCAAAAGTTGAATGGTAGATTGGTATCAATTAACAGGTTTCTAGCAAACCATGCAAGCAAATCTACCCCATTCATTAACACATTGAGAAATTGCTTAAAGAAAAGCCAATTCAAGTGGACGCTTGAGGCCGAGCAAGCTTTCAATGAGATAAAGGAATGTCTGATAAATCTGCCTGCGTTCACAGCTCCACTACCTGGTGAAACTTTAACGTTGTACCTGTCAGCAGGAGAGCGCGCCATTGGCGCAGTATTATTGGTGGATCGCAAGGGAATCCAAACACCAATTTATTATGTAAGTCGGGTGCTGACAGATCCTGAGACGCGCTACACCATCATAGAAAAGTTAGTTTTATCACTAACGCATGCGTCGCGCAAGCTTCACAGATATTTCAATGGTCATCCTATTGAAGTCCTGACTGATTACAACATCCAGCAAGTCTTGCGATGTCCCGCGCTCTCAGGAAGGCTGACAAAATGGGCGCTGGAATTAGGGGAGCACACGATCACCTATAAGCCTCGTCCAGCAATCAAGGGACAAGTCTTAGCTGATTTCATCGCAGAAATTCCTGAAGGAAAAGTCGAAGAGGCTCAGCGCGAAGTAGACCCTCCGCCAGCCAATAATGAAGAAAACGTTTGGAGATTATTCACTGATGGAGCTTCAAACAACGAAGGGTCCGGCGCAGGCCTCAAACTGGTGGATCCAGAAAATCATGAGTATACTTACGCAATCAGGTTGGATTTCAAGAGCACCAACAATGAAGCTGAGTATGAAGCCCTGCTGGCTGGTTTGCGCATCGCGCATAAGTTCGGAGTTAAAAAGCTAGAGGCTCATGTAGATTCATACCTGGTAGCAGCACAACTCAATGACCTTTATGATGCCAAGGAGAACACCATGCCTCTGTATCTAGAGCAGGCGAAGAAACTCACCAAACAATTTGACTCTTTCAGAATCATACACATTCCGCGCAGTGAAAATAAGTCTGCCGACGCGCTAAGCAAGATGGCATCAACCAGCTTCGATCATTTTGGCAAAGATGTCAGGGTGGAAGTAATGAGCAACCCGTCAGTGGGAGCGAAGTCTGTCCTTGTAATTCATACAACACCTTCATCATGGATAACTCCAATAATGGAATTCTTGAAGGATGGAAAGGTACCAGACGATCGCGCACAGGCGAGGAAGATAAGACACAAGTCGCAGAACTACGAACTGCTTGATGGTACGTTATATCGACGCTCTTATCTTGGACCGCTCATGAAATGCCTAGACGCTGAGGAAGCAAGCTATGTGATCAGAGAGATACACGAAGGAATCTGTGGAATACATGCTGGCCCGCGCATGGTGGTTGCCATGGCAATGAACGCAGGTTACTATTGGCCAGGCATGTACTTGGACGCGTTAAAAGAAATCCAAAAATGCAAAGCGTGTCAGAGCTATGCGCCAAACACCATGCGGCCAAAGAACAACTTGATTCCGGTGACCTCTGCATGGCCTTTCCACAAGTGGGCAATCGATATTGTGGGTCCCTTACCACAAGCGCCAGGGCGAGTAAAGTTTTTGGTAGTGGCAGTAGACTATTTCACAAAATGGGTTGAAGCCAAGCCACTGGCAAAAATCACAGCTGAGGCAATGAAGCAATTTATTTGGAGCCACATCGTATGCCGTTTTGGCCTGCCCATGGAAATTGTGAGCGACAATGGAAAACAATTCACTGACAGGAAGATATCCAGTTGGCTCAAGGAATTGAGCATCAACCAGGTCTTCACTTCAGTATACCACCCTCAAGGGAATGGCCAAGTGGAACGCGCGAACCAAAGCTTGCTGAATGGGCTGAAGAAAAGGTTGGAGGGAGAGTCCCATGCATGGGTCGAGGAGTTACCGAATGTCCTGTGGGCGCACAGGACATTAAGCAAAACCAGCAATGGCGAGTCCCCGTTCAGCCTAACCTATGGAACGGAGGCTATGATTCCAGCAGAGATTGGATGCCCATCCTATAGAGTGCTCACGATGAGTAAGACGGATAACGAGCGCGAAAGGAGGTTGGATCTCAATTTACTTGAAGGACGCAGAGAGGCGGCTATCATCAGTGAAGCCAAATACAAGAAAAAGCTAGAAAATACTACAACCAGCGCGTGAAAGAATGCCACTTCAAGAAGAATGATTTTGTCCTTCGGAACAATGAAGCTAGTCGCGCAATACCTCCGGGAAAGATGTCTCCCAACTGGGAGGGACCTTATCAAGTCTCGGAAGAATTGGGAAAAGGCGCATACGCTTTAAAAGATTTAAATGGAAAGAAGATCCCGCGCACATGGAACGCAGCACAACTTAGAAAATGTTTCATGTAAAAGTTGTCAAGTTTGTAATCAAGGCTTTTTAAGCCATTATGAATAATGATACGCGCTATTTTCTCTTAATATGCGTTCTATTACCTTTTGCATACATGTTTCACACTTCCCTTTATTAATTTTGAGCAATATGACAACATTGTATTGACATCAAACTAAAGATAAAACGAAGTAAAACATACATGCGCGAGCTTCAAGCTCAAACGCGTTAACGAGTTTTAACTCTAAAACGTCAGGGCCTTAGCCCAATAATATGAGCCTTAGCTCAGGGCCTTAGCCCAATAATATGAGCCTTAGCTCAAATTATTCATAGCATCCATCCTACGTATTGCGCAGCTGGACCATAAAAATACCTAAGCACAACTAAGGCAAAGCACATGCCAAAGCATAGTTGTTAAGGTCTCAGGTCGGGGCCGCGCATGGGATTATAATGGATATAAGCAGAGTAACACATACTGACACGTAAAGGCTAAAAAACTCATTCATAATTCCCTATAATAAATGCACGATAACGTCGCGCAAAAGAGGAACAATGAAATGCTAAGGCACGTGTCAGCATATTCAGAATATTGCAAAATAACTTGAAATATGACAACTGTTAAGGATTAAATAAAATAATTTCCTTACAGCCTTGTCCAAGTTTCAATGTGTAAGCATACCTTATATTCAACGAGCACAAACATGCAATATAAATAGACGAATTGGGAATGCGCAAGATGCGAATAAGGGAAAAACAAAATTTCATTCCACAAACATAGAAGTTTACAAATTTACAAATGATGAGGTAAAAACTACAAATACAAAAAAAAAACAAGAAGGGCTTTTCAAGTCTCTATATCAATATCAGCCTCTTCATCGTCCTCATCATTACTTCCTCCCTCAGCATCTGGCGCAGCCCGCTCCTCGTCATCTCCAAACTTACCATAATCAAGTTGTTCGTCTTGAATATAGTCGTCTTCTATTATGATAGCGTCAGGAGTAGGTCCTTTGGCCACGCCAGAGCCGCTGGCAGAGGTAGCGTTGCCCGCGCCATCATCATGGCCACCAGTCCCTTCACATTCATCAAGTAATTTCTTTAAAGCGCCAAGATCGGGCTGGTCAGCAAGCGCGGCTATCTGCAAGTCACAAGGAACAGTATGAGTACAAAAGATTATGAAAATAGGTCAAGTAAACTCATTAAGGTTAAAATACCTGCTCAAGGATGGGAATTGGAGTATTCAGGTACTTCTCCCCCACCTCAGCCATGTCAGCGTAGACAACGTCGAGCTGATAAGGGTAGTCGGATGGATTCTTCTTTAGCATGCCATATTCATAACCATCCTTAAACCCTTCAGCTCGACCCACCAAGCGCGACGCCGCATTACAATCCATCACAAGGGTCTGAAACTCGTCTGAGTATTTCATCGCATAAGCGCAACGAGTCACACCCTGTGAAATCAGCCATTGACGGTCATGCGCGAGGGAAGAAACAGACGTCTCAAGAGCAGGGATCTGAGAGTTTAACAACTCAACAGTTTCCTTGGCTTGTTTTAGCTCTTCTTTGTCAGACGCCGCTGCCGCCAAGGCTTCATTCTTTTCCGCTCGCGCAGCATCGAGCTCTTTCTTCAGGCGCGCAACCTCACTCTCCAATAAATATTTGTCAGTATTAACCTGCGCAATAGTTTGGTCACGCGCCTCTGCTTCCAACTCCAGGTCACGCGCTCGATGCGCGTACTTGGTCGCGTCTGCCTCTGCCGCTTGCAGCTTCTCCCGCGCAGCTTGCAGCTCAAGCCCGCGCTTCACAAAAGCAGCGTTGGCACTTGCCCGGTTCTCGCTAAGTTCTGCTTGGAGTTTCTCAGCCCTCTCTCAGGCATCAGAAAGATTCCAAGCAGAAATCTTAGCCTTTTGCTTGGCCTCCGCAAGGGCATCACGTACCTTTATATAATCATTGCGAAGCTCTTGGGAGGCAGCAAAGAACGCAGACCCAGCAAAAAGGTGGTCATTAAGCAAGTCCACGCGAGCGCGGTCCTCTTGAAACCTCCTTTCAGCTGGAGGAACAGAGTGAGCCCAAAAGTCTTCACATACGCCCATGGATTGGAACGAGCTCTCTTCAGTGATATTCCAGCTCGGGCGGTATATGTGATCGGCTCCCTACAAACACAAAGCAACGCAAAGAAAGGTTTTAGTTATTTAAACACTAATTTGGAAGTCTGCACAGCGGAGCAAAATAAACTTATACCTGCGGAGAACCGGCAGAAAGGTTAGCGCCAGCTGGTGAGCTCCTGCCCGCCCCATGAGAAAAAGGCTGCGCCACGAAATCTCGTGGCGCTATAGGGCTTACGCGGCCACCATCAGAATCTTCAAAATTAACCTCCTCATCATCCTCTATAACAGATCTCTTCTCCTGCGACTTGGAAAAATCAAAAATAGTCTCACGAGGAGGGCTGCGCGCAGGAGGAGGTGAGGGAGGTCTTGACGCTGTTAGATCAGCGCGTAAAATAGTCTCCTGCTCCTTAGTGATCCCAATGAGAGGAGATTCAGTACTTGTTGGAGCAGGAGCAGAACTAACGGCGCCAGCGCTAGCAGTGCCACCAGCAGCTTGTGTGCCAGCTATAATTCCTATTAAAAACCAACAAGGAGAAATGATTCATGACTTGAACTAAAAGAAAAAATCAAACAATCAAAGCGCAATAAATACCTTGGCGCACCGCAGTCCGCGAATTAAACATAGCCATGAAGTCCATTTTCCCCCTTTTCGAGGGTAAAACAGGGGACTTCAAAACAACCTTCGGCGTAGCCTCGGCACCTTGCTGCGCCTGAGGTTGAGCCACCAACGTTGCCGGCTCTACAAACATTTGAGTGAACAAAGCTTCATTAATGACTATCAGAATCACGCTCATAAAACCACAAAAAAATAAACAAAGTATACCTGTTGGAGAAGACGAAACAGCAGGCACAGCACCGCTTCCCTTGTCCGCCGCGCGCAGAGACGAGGTGGCGGCACCATACCTCGTGTGGACGGGAGGACTGCCCACACCTTGAGGCAAAGAAGACGAGGAAAACTTGGAAGTAAAACCCTTGGTTTTCTCAAGTCCCTTCGCCTGAGTAGGAGGAAGATTCTGGGCAACAGAGGCATCATCTTTTTTCTGTTTTTTACTGGCCCCTGCGCCAGTTTTTCCTTTAGCCTTGCGCTTGAGTTTTTGCGCTTTAGCTTCTTCCTCCTCCAGTTCCTCTTCCACAAGCTCCAACTCATAATTAGCGAGCGCATCTACAATACGCGCAACAGAAATGTTAAAACCAAATTTGGTACTCTAAGGGCCTAAGCACAAATACAAAGGCTTACCAGGCGCATCGCTGTAAAAACAAAATTCTAAATCGACAGGGATGAACATATCATCGAAGCGATCAGGGAAAGCAACTTCCCCAGCGCGCAGCGCGACAGAGCCACCTTCCGTATGCTCGTCATAGGCGGCGTGGATGTATTCCTTGCTTTCTGCATAAAACAAGACAAATGATATCAGCAAAACGAATTATACTCGCGCAAAATTAATGCAATGAACAAACAACCCACCTGAGCCATCAACATGGATGACAGGCTCAGTCCCGCTGTCAATCCACCTCTTGCTCATGCCAACCCCCACCAACGCTTCCTCGTAAATTTTCCTGGCGAGGGATGGTTCAGCAGATAACTTCTTAACCCACGCGCCAGATGGATTCTTAAGAACGTCATCATCCGCGGGCGCGGAAGTAATCGCGCGCGTAGTCATGCGGATGGGAATTACACCAGCCTTGATATAAAAGAATTTTTCAGCCCAGTCATGAAGGCTTTTGAAGGAAACAGTGCAGCACTTAACCTTCTGACTGCGCGGTGTGAATGAGAACCAAGAATCTTGGATTTTCGGCTTATAAAAATATTGAAAGCGCCGAGGGGTGGGCTCCTCGCGCTGAGCTTTGCACATGAACTCAAAATGAGTCATGCGCACTAGTCCGCAGGGATAAACCTGAGATATATGAATCCCGTAAAACTGGAGGAGCGCACCTATAAACCTCGTCATTGGAAGACGAAGATTACAGTGGGTGAAAAAATGAGAGTCTAAAGAGATATAGCCTGCGGGAGGATCTGCCGCCGTTTGCCCGGTCGCCGGGAGCAGACAGCCATACTCAGGGAGAAAACCCTGAGAGGCGACGAGATTATCAAAGTCAGATTGTTTCAACTTGCAGGGAATCTCATCCCATCTCTTCACCGCATTGTTCTTCCCTCCCTCCTCCGACGAGGCCTCGGCAACCCGTTTACCCTTGCCAGTCTTCTTCAAAGTAGACATAACCACTGATTTTACACGGCCTTTACTAGGGGAAATTGTGGTGTCTGGGTTATCAGACATACAATTGCGAATCGAACAATATGGTTACTTTAAGCACAGAAATCTGGAAGCAAAGATAAAGGCTCTTAATCGGAATGTAAATTGAAGAAGCAAAAGCTCTGAAAATGACAATGGAGATGAAGAAAAAACCGTTCAAAAGGTTTGGTTTTATAGGCCCAGGGGAGAGAAAGAGAAACAAGTAATAATCAGATCTACGCTCACGCGCCCCACGCGCAGGCGTAGGCCAACATAAGCGCGACACGTGTTCCTGACACTGTACGAGGAGACGTGAAAGGCAACTGTAGCACCTCGAGCACGCGAAAGGTCTGACACATAACGTCTCCATCTCTGATGCATGTCAGCATCAACCAACCACGTGCATTGACGATTCGTTTTAACCAAATGGATAGAATTTCGCGCAACGCACATATGAGAAATGAAAAAGAAAAGACAAACCCTGTTAAAAGAGCAAACTATTAAGTCTAATATCTATCTTACCTCGCTCGCTCGAGACAAGACACACATTAGACTGGGGGGGCTTGAAGGGGTATGCACCCGCCTTAACATCGAGCGGGGCGGGTCAACCCACAAGATATAGACAAGAGGCTTGAAATCAGGATGTCACGAAGACACAAAGCCAAAACCTATGCGCGTGGCGCATATCACATATGCTCACGCATCACATATGCTCACGCATCACATATGCTCACGCATCACATATGCTCACGCATATCACATCTGCGCGTGGCGCATATCACATATGCTCACGCATATCACATGCTCACGCATATCACATCTGCGCATGAAACATCTGCGCGTGAGAATAAAGAGAAGACCTTGCGCATCCCCGGGATAGGTGCATAAAGGACAACACAACAAATGAGACAATAGTCTAATCCAAATCAGGATAAGGACAACTGTAACACCCCGACCAAAGGCGGATTATACATCGGGGCGCCACATATTGTTTCATTACTCGTGACACTATTGGTGTCAATATTTATTAATACACATTTTATCGCGCACGCGCAGCGGGGAAAATAAAGAACATAAATCAAACATAAATCAATATATTATAAATTATAACATTCAAACATCATTAACTTGTCCTGATACATTTTAATTCTAGGTCCAAAAGTAAAAACGTCCTACGTGTCCACAAGCTCCAAAACAGCTACTGCAAACCTGAACATGTGTTAAAATAAACGTCAAACACTTGCGTGTTGGTGAGAAATCAAGTTTAATACAATACATAGATAACAATAAATCTGCGCGCAACATGTGTATGTCTGGTTTTCAACAAGGGTGTAATCTGATCGGGACCAACTCTAAGAGACAAGACTGCCAGTGCTCACAATTGAGCTCACAAACAAGACTAACTGTGCATGTGTAAACAAAAGAGAAAATCATAAACGAATGTTCTCCCGTGTTCATCTAATGGTACCATGAAAACTGCGGAATAGACCGTCCATACGGTTAATGATCCACACATACAAATAAACAGCCAAGTCTACGTCCTCAACACATGGGATACTGCGCGACTAAAGTTCATAAACAGTTTAAGACTCAAGTTTTGTATGAACACATGAACATCCCAAAGCATTTAAAATAAAAAGGGATTAGATACGAGATAACTCACTTGATAAACGATGCGGTGTAAGATAAAGCAAGAACCAACTTTAAACAAGCACAAGTTAACCTATAAATAAGATTATTGTTTTAATGATCTGTTTTAAGTCTTGATTATAAGTTAGCATAATTAATAAGTAAATTATTATATAATATATATATATTACCGGAAAAGCAGGGAAGAACAGGGAGGAAGACGGAGGCAGGAGAGGAAGACGGCAGAGAGAGCAAGGAGCAAGAGAACAGGAGAGATTAAGTGTTTGTGTGTGATGTGTTATGAAAATATTATTATTATTTATAGGAAAACCCTAGGAGACACAAATCCAGAAAAAGGGGAAAAGATCTTTAACAGGATCAAGCAAAAGATATCAAAAAGCATAAGAATCCAAAAAGCAAAAGATATGGAAGATATGGCAGCTGCAGAGGCAAGATAAAGCTGTCAGGGAACAGTAAAAAGCATGGGCGGGTCAGATAAAGGTACTGGTCAAGCATGGCAAAAGCAGATCTCAAAAGATTATGTCAGTCACTTTATCTGTCAACCAATGGGGTTGGTACGCATGCTGCGCCGAAAGTAACTTTTCAGACATAAAGCAGATTAGGTCAACAGCTCAAAAGATAAGACAACTCAAAAGCAACGGCTAGCGCGAAGGCAGACACAGAAGAAAACTCAAAGGGTTTAACGCGAGAAGGCTAAGGCGCGAAGGCAGACACAGAAGGTCAAGAGAGCGCGAGCGCGAAGGCAGACAAAAACAACCTTAACGCGTCGCGGAAAGAACTATATTTCCATGCGCACTGCGGGAAGAACCACATTTCTTAGCGCGCCGCGGGAGGAACTAAGATTCCTAGCGCGCTGCGGGAAGAACTATAATTCTTCGCGCGTCGAGGGAACTACAAATCCTTAGCGCGTCGCGGGAAGCGTTCGTCTCGCGTATCGCAGGAACAGATGGTCTTCACACAGGCTTCCTTGTAAGGAGTCTGGCGCGTGAAGCTGCCCAGACAACCTTAGGCGGGAAGGAACAAAGGACAAGCAAAGAGTTAGAAGAAAGAGGGAAACAAGGCGTAAGGGCGGGACGGCGACAAGAGGGAAAAGAAGGCGGAAAGAGAGGAGAGGGACGGGACAGCGGGAAGGAAACGAAAGGCGGGAAGGAAAATACATTAAAAATAAAGTATAAATACTAAATCATAAAAGAAAGAGATCGGGTCAGAGAAACGGGTACCTGGGTCGGGTCGGATCAGGGCAGATGTCACAACAACCATGATTGTACTCATCAGACAACCTTCCAGAAGGTATCTTTTAAGGAATAAAGAATGTGCTGATGTTGACAGTTGCCAATGAAGGGTGGACAACTCAGCAAAACCCATGTGCCACCACGTGATGGCACATGGGTCAGGTAAAATACCTTGGTCAGAGAATAATCAATGAAAAAGCACCAGGTGTCCTAAGTAGGCATGTTCAAAACGGTTTGGGACTAGGAACCGGAACCGGTTCCTAACCGGTTCCTATATTCAAAACCCCCTTTTAAACCGGTTCCAGGCTCGAACCGGTTAGGGAACCGAACCGGTTCTCCCACCCTCGGACCCCTAACCTATCTAACCGGTTCTTACCGGTTCCTAACCCGGTTCCTGTACCGTAACCGGTTACAGTGTAAAAATTTTTTTATTTTTTTTCGTTTTTCGTTTGCGATTTGGATTCTAAACTACGATTCGTATTTGTATAACATGAAAAATAAAAAAAACAATTAACATAAAAATAAACAATTAACTGATGAAGAAAAGACAACTACTGAAGATGTTTGCCACTGAAGAAAACTACTGAAGGTTGCCACTGAAGACAACTACTGAAGGTTGCCACTGATGATAACTACTGAAGGTTGCCACTGATGACAACAACTGAAGGTTGCCACTGATCACAACTACTGAAGACTGCCACTGATGAGGAATACTCATCAGTGGGAAAGCTGCCACTGATGAGGAATACTCATCAGTGGGAACAGTCATCAGTTGAATCAGTGGGAAAGCTGCCACTGATGACAACTACTGAAGGTTGCCACTGATGAGGAATACTCATCAGTGGGAACATTCATCAGTTGCGACTTCTTCCTCGGAATTACTTGTAGAAATGCCTTCTTGTTCGTCGTGCACTCGAACATCAAGTGGTGTTTCATCTTCGAGAGTGGTTACGTGTTGAATACGATCGATTGAGTCCAAGTGATCCTTTAAGCAAATGCACATCTCCACCGACTCCGAATTTAATCTTGTTCTTCTCACCGATATTACCCTGCCACTAAGAGAAAAAGCGGATTCCAAAGCTACCGTAGAAGCTTGGACGGTTAGTAAATCACGGGCCATGGTGGCAAGAATCAAAAACTCGGTTTCCTTTACCTTCCACCAAGCCAAAACATCAAAAGTGCCATATTCCTCTTCGGATAAACCGGTAGAGTAATCATTTGCACTATACCTTCCTAGTTCGCTTGAAGGGGTGTTACCCCTTTGTTTTTTAGCCGTTACGTTGCGAACGGTGTTCATAAGGCTAATCATGGGATCTCGTACTCTAGTAGCACTTGAACTTGATGAAGACCCCCCCGGCATAGGCATGTGTATGTTTGACCCATATTTATTTAAATAAAAGTCATACATAAATTTAAAATTCAAGTTAAAATCATTTTTTGCCTCTGTTGAAAAGTTTGGGTCAACTTCATGCATATCTAAGGCTGAAAAAATTTCGTCTATCACACATTCAACCCCCGTAACATTTAACATTGGGTGTAAAGCGGCGGCGCAAGTAAAAACCGGTGGCAATTCAAGAAAGTATTTTTTTAATTTAAACTTCATTGGTAATATGATGTTTGAAAACATTGGACTTTTATTTTCAAATTCTTTAAGATTGTTAACGATTAAAAATAACTCCGAAAGAACCAAGGGACTTGTCGGATAATACGTTCCCGATAGTTTCGTAGTTGATGTTTTAAAAACTTCAAGAAAAGTCGATAAGTCATTGATAATTTCCCATTTCTCATTTGAAAAAGGGATTGCCAAATTATTCTCGGCAAGACTAGAATGAAACATTTGTAAAGTTTCTCTTTGTTTTAATGATCTGTTTTAAGTCTTGATTATAAGTTAGCATAATTAATAAGTAAATTATTATATAATATATATATATTACCGGAAAAGCAGGGAAGAACAGGGAGGAAGACGGAGGCAGGAGAGGAAGACGGCAGAGAGAGCAAGGAGCAAGAGAACAGGAGAGATTAAGTGTTTGTGTGTGATGTGTTATGAAAATATTATTATTATTTATAGGAAAACCCTAGGAGACACAAATCCAGAAAAAGGGGAAAAGATCTTTAACAGGATCAAGCAAAAGATATCAAAAAGCATAAGAATCCAAAAAGCAAAAGATATGGAAGATATGGCAGCTGCAGAGGCAAGATAAAGCTGTCAGGGAACAGTAAAAAGCATGGGCGGGTCAGATAAAGGTACTGGTCAAGCATGGCAAAAGCAGATCTCAAAAGATTATGTCAGTCACTTTATCTGTCAACCAATGGGGTTGGTACGCATGCTGCGCCGAAAGTAACTTTTCAGACATAAAGCAGATTAGGTCAACAGCTCAAAAGATAAGACAACTCAAAAGCAACGGCTAGCGCGAAGGCAGACACAGAAGAAAACTCAAAGGGTTTAACGCGAGAAGGCTAAGGCGCGAAGGCAGACACAGAAGGTCAAGAGAGCGCGAGCGCGAAGGCAGACAAAAACAACCTTAACGCGTCGCGGAAAGAACTATATTTCCATGCGCACTGCGGGAAGAACCACATTTCTTAGCGCGCCGCGGGAGGAACTAAGATTCCTAGCGCGCTGCGGGAAGAACTATAATTCTTCGCGCGTCGAGGGAACTACAAATCCTTAGCGCGTCGCGGGAAGCGTTCGTCTCGCGTATCGCAGGAACAGATGGTCTTCACGCAGGCTTCCTTGTAAGGAGTCTGGCGCGTGAAGCTGCCCAGACAACCTTAGGCGGGAAGGAACAAAGGACAAGCAAAGAGTTAGAAGAAAGAGGGAAACAAGGCGTAAGGGCGGGACGGCGACAAGAGGGAAAAGAAGGCGGAAAGAGAGGAGAGGGACGGGACAGCGGGAAGGAAACGAAAGGCGGGAAGGAAAATACATTAAAAATAAAGTATAAATACTAAATCATAAAAGAAAGAGATCGGGTCAGAGAAACGGGTACCTGGGTCGGGTCGGATCAGGGCAGATGTCACAGTCTCCCCTACTTTAAGAAATTTCGTCCCGAAATTTATCTCGAAGTAGGTTGCGCAGAGAACAGGTGCGGGTACTTGATCTTCATTTGATCTTCCCTTTCCCATGTAAACTCGGCTCCGCGCTTGGACTCCCAGCGAACTTTCACGATAGGGATACGACTGCGCTTGGTTTGCTTAACCTCGCGATCCATAACCTCAACAGGCTTCTCAATAAAATGCATAGTTTCATCAACTTGAACTTCATCAAGTGGAATGTGAAGGTTCTCGTCAGCTAAACACTTCTTGAGATTGGATACATGGAATGTTGGATGCACATTACTGAGCGCGGGCGGCAGGTCAAGTCTGTAGGCTACTTTTCCCACACGCGCGAGAATCTTGAATGGACCAACATATCGAGGAGCAAGCTTACCCTTCTTCCCAAAGCGGACAACACCTTTCCAAGGCGACACTTTGAGGAGAACAAGATCACCAACTTGAAATTCGAGAGGCTTTCGCCTACGATCTGCGTAACTCTTCTGTCGGCTTCTGGCAGTCAGCAGATGATCACGGATCTTGGCGATTTTATCGGTTGTCTCTTGAACAAGTTCGGGTCCTGTGATTTGAGCTTCACCCACTTCGCTCCAACAAATCGGGGAGCGGCACTTACGACCGTAAAGTGCTTCAAATGGGGCCATACCGATACTGGAATGATAGCTGTTATTATAAGAGAACTCGATCAAAGGCAGGTGCGAATCCCAATTACCTCCAAAATCAAGAACACAAGATCGGAGCATATCCTCAAGAGTTTGAATAGTTCGCTCAGACTGACCGTCAGTCTGAGGATGATACGCCGTACTCATGTCCAAGCGAGTTCCTAGCGCAGATTGGAGGGATTTCCAAAAGCGAGATATAAAACGGCCATCGCGATCGGATATGATGCTCAAAGGAGTACCATGGCGGCAGACAATTTCCTTGACATAAAGCTGCGCGAGTTGCTCAACACGGTAGTTTTCACGAATGGGCAGAAAGTGAGCAGACTTAGTCAATCGATCCACTATTACCCAAATGCTATCATGTTTGCTTGCTGTCAAAGGTAACTTGGTAATAAAGTCCATCGCTACACATTCCCATTTCCACGTAGGAATTTCTGGTTGTTCGAGCAAACCAGATGGGCGTTGGTGTTCAGCTTTTACTTTAGAACAAGTCAGACATTTAGCTACGAACACAGCAATATCCTTTTTCATACCGGGCCACCAATAAGTAATGCGCAAATCCTTGTACATCTTATCAGCGCCAGGATGAATAGAATATCGAGATTTATGCGCTTCACTCAGGATATCAGCGCGAAGATTCTCATCAAAGGGAATCCAGATGCGATTGAGATAGCAGAGAATTCCACTCAGATTAGGGACAAAATGCGCTTCCGCGCCACACGCTAACTCGGCGCGAAGGTTACCATTACTGATGGATGCGCGCTGCGCGTCACGAATACGCGATTCAAGGTTGCTTTGAATCGGCGCGAAGTGAAGCTGGGTGCGCGGCAAGATACAGTTAAGTTGGCAGGGTTTTCGGCTGAGCGCATCGGCTACCACATTAGCCTTACCAGGATGATACCGGATCTCACAATCGTAATCGCTGATGAGTTCGTTCCATCGGCGTTGTCTCATGTTAAGTTCCTTCTGATCAAAGATATGCTGAAGGCTTTTATGGTCAGTGTAAAGGATACACTTAGTACCATAAAGGTAGTGTCTCCAGATCTTCAAGGCAAAAACAACTGCACCAAGTTCGAGGTCGTGAGTTGTATAATTCTTTTCGTGAACCTTAAGTTGCCTTGATGCGTAAGCGATAACCTTGCCTCGTTGCATAAGAACACAACCGAGACCTTGGTTGGATGCATCGCAATACACGACAAAATCATCATTACCCTCAGGTAGCGCAAGAACAGGAGCTTCACACAACAGACGCTTGAGCGTCAGAAAGGCTTCTTCTTGCTTCGAGCCCCAAATATACGGTTTACCTTTGTGCGTCAGAGCTGTTAAAGGCAAAGCGATCTTCGAGAAGTTCGAAATGAAGCGCCGGTAATAACCAGCTAAGCCCAGAAAGGAACGGATCTCAGAAGGAGAGGATGGCGTAATCCAGTTCTTGATTGCTTCAATCTTGGATGGGTCGACATGAATACCCACCTTGTTAACAACATGACCAAGAAACTGTACTTCATCAGACCAGAATTCACACTTGGAAAGCTTAGCATAGAGTTGCTCAGCTTTAAGCTTTTGCAACACCAACCGAAGATGTTGCTCATGCTCGGCCTTGGTCTTAGAATACACCAGAACATCATCGATAAACACGATCACGAATTTATCCAAGAAAGGCCTACACACCCGATTCATTAGATCCATGAAAACGGCGGGTGCGTTGGTTAAACCGAAGGACATGACCAAGAATTCAAAATGGCCATAACGAGTTCGAAAAGCAGTTTTCGGAACATCTTCATCGCGGATGCGCAACTGATGATAGCCAGAGCGGAGATCAATCTTCGAGAAACAAGAGGCACCTTGGAGTTGATCAAAGAGGTTGTCAATACGCGGTAAGGGATACCGGTTTTTAATGGTGAGTTTGTTCAACTCGCGGTAATCAATACACATGCGAAACGATCCATCTTTCTTTTTAACGAACAACACCGGAGCACCCCAGGGCGAAGAGCTAGGGCGAATGAATCCTTTAGCAGTCAACTCTTGAAGTTGGCTGGCCAATTCTTGCATCTCAGCGGGTGCAAGACGATAAGGAGATTTAGCTACGGGGGAAGCACCAGGGACAAGATCAATACGGAACTCGACTTCACGAGCGGGAGGGATACCAGGAAGATCATCAGGAAAAACTTCAGGGAAATCACGCACAACAGGGATATCGCGAAGCTTCTTCTCTTCAGCAGGCTTAACCACATGGCCTAGGAATGCAATATACTTCTTCCGCATGAGCCTTTGGGCTTCGGCGCAAGACATAAGTTTAAGACCACTGGAGGGTTTTTCGCCGTAAATATGAAGATCACCATTTTCTCGAGGTATTCGAATCAATTTCTTGGCGCAAATAACTTCGGCGCGATTCTTCGAGAGCCAGTCCATACCAATGATAACATCAAAGCTTCCAAGAGGCATAGGGATGAGGTCGATCAGAAAATCGTTTTCGTTAAGATTAAGCGTACAATCTTTAATCACTGAGTTAATTAAAATAATTTCACCATTAGCCAATTCAACTGAAAAATCTTCTTTTAAATCGTTGCGCGGTCGCGCAAGCTTCTGCTCGAAGGCGCGAGAAATAAAACTTCGATCGGCGCCAGTATCAAAAAGTACCGAAGCATAAAATCCGTTAAGCAAAAATGTACCATTAACTACGTCATTATTCGCTTGCGCTTGGTGCGCGGTTATATTAAAAGCTCGTCCACGCGTCACTTGGTTTGAAATCTGGTTCACCGGATTCGCCTGTGTGATTTGCACTTGTAGTCTCGGGCACGCGTTCCGGAAATGACTGGGATCACCGCAGTTAAAGCACGATCTGGGTCGTGGGTTTTGGTAGGTTGGTTGTGGGTTCTGCGGGTAGACTGGTGGTGTTGGCGCAATTGGATTGGCGGGAAGGACTCTACAGTTCTCAGCAGTGTGACCAGTACGGCCACATCGGGTACAAAGTCGACACGGGGTTTGGGTTGGGTGGTGAAATCTACAGGTTGGGCAAAAGGGATGGTTTCCTGTGTAAGGTTTCTTAGGAGGCGGGGCAGGGAGTGCTGGATTGGTTAAGGCATAGTTATGGACTGCAGGAGGTGCTGGGTAGGTTGACAGTGGGTTAGGCGCGTAAACTGGGGGTTGGTATGCGGGTTGCTGGACAATGGGCGGGTTGGTAAGCGCATAGGCCTTGCGCCTGCGTTTGAGGTTGTTACGGTTTGAGGGTTCTGGTTTGGTTTCTGTTGGTTCAGGGGCAGTCTTGGTGAGTTTGGTCTTCTCAGTTCCCCGCAGGAACAGGGTTCCTGCTCTGACATGGTTGTCGCTGAGCACAGCGGCCAACTCGATGGCGTCAGAGAGGGTAACTGGGTTTCTGGCCCATACAGAATCTTGAATTTCCATGGGGAGACCCCCAAGGAATTTCTCGATTGCTCGGCGTGAAGGGGTAACAAGGTGAGGGACCAGTAAGCTTAGCTCGTGGAAGCGCGTCGCGTACTCGCGCGCTTCGCCACTGTATTGCTTCAAGTTCCAGAATTCTTCCTCCAGGCGCTTAACTTCGTTGGGAGGGCAGAATTCTCGCGTAAGAATTTCCTTGAATTCCTCCCATGTCATGCTAGAAGCAGCCTCTGCGCCACGCGCATGAGCTACTCCATTCCACCATGTAAGCGCTCTGGATTCCAGGACACTGGAAGCATATAGGGTTCGTCTGTCTGAGGGGCATTGGGTATGGAGGAAAGTGTTTTCAATCTTTTCGAGCCATTGGAGCATCACGGTGGCTCCTTCAAGACCTGTGAACTTTGGAGGGTTACCCGCGTTAAAGGACTTAATGTTATAACTCGAGGTATTGGTATTGTTTTGGCTCAAAGCTTGGGCTATTGCGGCGGCCATTTCCTGGGAACGTTGCTGTCTACGCATGCGCGAGGCTTCTCTTCTCTGAAATCGGCGAGATAGCGGAGGCATTCTATAAAAGTTTTAATTTTAGTTAATATCTTGGTTTTATCGCAAAGTATAACTTTATAAAGCTTGGTTTCACGGAGTTAGATGCTATCAAAAGTTAAAGTAAAATAAATGACCCAAAATGCAGACTTAATAAAGGTAACAAATTCGAATCAGAAATCGACAATTCATGCATCACCATGACTTTCCGAATTCCCAATTTAAAATATACGAGTAAACGAGTATTGGAGATTGACGATTCATGTATCACCATGACTTTCCAATCTTCAATATAAAATATACAAGAAAATGAGTATTGGAGGTTGACAATTCATGTATCACCATGACTTTTCAAGTCTCCAACCTCAGAACATAATCGTAAATGGAAATTGAAAATCAACTATTCATGTATCACCATGACTTTTCGGATTTTCAAATCCCACAAACGAATATGTAAGTAAAATCAATAAAAATCGAAATTCAGCCAAAATCGAAATATCGCGAAATAAAACATAAAATCATATACTGCGCAAGTGCGAGCATATTCATAAATAACGAGTAATTAACAATAAGCGCGCAAACATGAGATTTCTCTCATGCGCGAGAAGGGACTCTTAGGTATTCTAGGCCGTTACGTCTAACCACCTATCCTAAAGTCAACGAGCTCTGATACCAACCTGTAACACCCCGACCAAAGGCGGATTATACATCGGGGCGCCACATATTGTTTCATTACTCGTGACACTATTGGTGTCAATATTTATTAATACACATTTTATCGCGCACGCGCAGCGGGGAAAATAAAGAACATAAATCAAACATAAATCAATATATTATAAATTATAACATTCAAACATCATTAACTTGTCCTGATACATTTTAATTCTAGGTCCAAAAGTAAAAACGTCCTACGTGTCCACAAGCTCCAAAACAGCTACTGCAAACCTGAACATGTGTTAAAATAAACGTCAAACACTTGCGTGTTGGTGAGAAATCAAGTTTAATACAATACATAGATAACAATAAATCTGCGCGCAACATGTGTATGTCTGGTTTTCAACAAGGGTGTAATCTGATCGGGACCAACTCTAAGAGACAAGACTGCCAGTGCTCACAATTGAGCTCACAAACAAGACTAACTGTGCATGTGTAAACAAAAGAGAAAATCATAAACGAATGTTCTCCCGTGTTCATCTAATGGTACCATGAAAACTGCGGAATAGACCGTCCATACGGTTAATGATCCACAAATACAAATAAACAGCCAAGTCTACGTCCTCAACACATGGGATACTGCGCGACTAAAGTTCATAAACAGTTTAAGACTCAAGTTTTGTATGAACACATGAACATCCCAAAGCATTTAAAATAAAAAGGGATTAGATACGAGATAACTCACTTGATAAACGATGCGGTGTAAGATAAAGCAAGAACCAACTTTAAACAAGCACAAGTTAACCTATAAATAAGATTATTGTTTTAATGATCTGTTTTAAGTCTTGATTATAAGTTAGCATAATTAATAAGTAAATTATTATATAATATATATATATTACCGGAAAAGCAGGGAAGAACAGGGAGGAAGACGGAGGCAGGAGAGGAAGACGGCAGAGAGAGCAAGGAGCAAGAGAACAGGAGAGATTAAGTGTTTGTGTGTGATGTGTTATGAAAATATTATTATTATTTATAGGAAAACCCTAGGAGACACAAATCCAGAAAAAGGGGAAAAGATCTTTAACAGGATCAAGCAAAAGATATCAAAAAGCATAAGAATCCAAAAAGCAAAAGATATGGAAGATATGGCAGCTGCAGAGGCAAGATAAAGCTGTCAGGGAACAGTAAAAAGCATGGGCGGGTCAGATAAAGGTACTGGTCAAGCATGGCAAAAGCAGATCTCAAAAGATTATGTCAGTCACTTTATCTGTCAACCAATGGGGTTGGTACGCATGCTGCGCCGAAAGTAACTTTTCAGACATAAAGCAGATTAGGTCAACAGCTCAAAAGATAAGACAACTCAAAAGCAACGGCTAGCGCGAAGGCAGACACAGAAGAAAACTCAAAGGGTTTAACGCGAGAAGGCTAAGGCGCGAAGGCAGACACAGAAGGTCAAGAGAGCGCGAGCGCGAAGGCAGACAAAAACAACCTTAACGCGTCGCGGAAAGAACTATATTTCCATGCGCACTGCGGGAAGAACCACATTTCTTAGCGCGCCGCGGGAGGAACTAAGATTCCTAGCGCGCTGCGGGAAGAACTATAATTCTTCGCGCGTCGAGGGAACTACAAATCCTTAGCGCGTCGCGGGAAGCGTTCGTCTCGCGTATCGCAGGAACAGATGGTCTTCACACAGGCTTCCTTGTAAGGAGTCTGGCGCGTGAAGCTGCCCAGACAACCTTAGGCGGGAAGGAACAAAGGACAAGCAAAGAGTTAGAAGAAAGAGGGAAACAAGGCGTAAGGGCGGGACGGCGACAAGAGGGAAAAGAAGGCGGAAAGAGAGGAGAGGGACGGGACAGCGGGAAGGAAACGAAAGGCGGGAAGGAAAATACATTAAAAATAAAGTATAAATACTAAATCATAAAAGAAAGAGATCGGGTCAGAGAAACGGGTACCTGGGTCGGGTCGGATCAGGGCAGATGTCACAACAACCATGATTGTACTCATCAGACAACCTTCCAGAAGGTATCTTTTAAGGAATAAAGAATGTGCTGATGTTGACAGTTGCCAATGAAGGGTGGACAACTCAGCAAAACCCATGTGCCACCACGTGATGGCACATGGGTCAGGTAAAATACCTTGGTCAGAGAATAATCAATGAAAAAGCACCAGGTGTCCTAAGTAGGCATGTTCAAAACGGTTTGGGACTAGGAACCGGAACCGGTTCCTAACCGGTTCCTATATTCAAAACCCCCTTTTAAACCGGTTCCAGGCTCGAACCGGTTAGGGAACCGAACCGGTTCTCCCACCCTCGGACCCCTAACCTATCTAACCGGTTCTTACCGGTTCCTAACCCGGTTCCTGTACCGTAACCGGTTACAGTGTAAAAATTTTTTTATTTTTTTTCGTTTTTCGTTTGCGATTTGGATTCTAAACTACGATTCGTATTTGTATAACATGAAAAATAAAAAAAACAATTAACATAAAAATAAACAATTAACTGATGAAGAAAAGACAACTACTGAAGATGTTTGCCACTGAAGAAAACTACTGAAGGTTGCCACTGAAGACAACTACTGAAGGTTGCCACTGATGATAACTACTGAAGGTTGCCACTGATGACAACAACTGAAGGTTGCCACTGATCACAACTACTGAAGACTGCCACTGATGAGGAATACTCATCAGTGGGAAAGCTGCCACTGATGAGGAATACTCATCAGTGGGAACAGTCATCAGTTGAATCAGTGGGAAAGCTGCCACTGATGACAACTACTGAAGGTTGCCACTGATGAGGAATACTCATCAGTGGGAACATTCATCAGTTGCGACTTCTTCCTCGGAATTACTTGTAGAAATGCCTTCTTGTTCGTCGTGCACTCGAACATCAAGTGGTGTTTCATCTTCGAGAGTGGTTACGTGTTGAATACGATCGATTGAGTCCAAGTGATCCTTTAAGCAAATGCACATCTCCACCGACTCCGAATTTAATCTTGTTCTTCTCACCGATATTACCCTGCCACTAAGAGAAAAAGCGGATTCCAAAGCTACCGTAGAAGCTTGGACGGTTAGTAAATCACGGGCCATGGTGGCAAGAATCAAAAACTCGGTTTCCTTTACCTTCCACCAAGCCAAAACATCAAAAGTGCCATATTCCTCTTCGGATAAACCGGTAGAGTAATCATTTGCACTATACCTTCCTAGTTCGCTTGAAGGGGTGTTACCCCTTTGTTTTTTAGCCGTTACGTTGCGAACGGTGTTCATAAGGCTAATCATGGGATCTCGTACTCTAGTAGCACTTGAACTTGATGAAGACCCCCCCGGCATAGGCATGTGTATGTTTGACCCATATTTATTTAAATAAAAGTCATACATAAATTTAAAATTCAAGTTAAAATCATTTTTTGCCTCTGTTGAAAAGTTTGGGTCAACTTCATGCATATCTAAGGCTGAAAAAATTTCGTCTATCACACATTCAACCCCCGTAACATTTAACATTGGGTGTAAAGCGGCGGCGCAAGTAAAAACCGGTGGCAATTCAAGAAAGTATTTTTTTAATTTAAACTTCATTGGTAATATGATGTTTGAAAACATTGGACTTTTATTTTCAAATTCTTTAAGATTGTTAACGATTAAAAATAACTCCGAAAGAACCAAGGGACTTGTCGGATAATACGTTCCCGATAGTTTCGTAGTTGATGTTTTAAAAACTTCAAGAAAAGTCGATAAGTCATTGATAATTTCCCATTTCTCATTTGAAAAAGGGATTGCCAAATTATTCTCGGCAAGACTAGAATGAAACATTTGTAAAGTTTCTCTTTGTTTCAAAGAACTTTGAGACATTATGCAAGTGGAATTCCATCGATGAGGTACATCCCAATTAGCTCCCAAAGCTTTTCTTCCCGTATCTTTACAAAATTTTCTATATTCCATTTGTCTTTTTTTACTTCTTAAAAACTTCATGTATCATTAGTCTAAAATCATTTATAACCGATGTAACCTCATCCGAAGCAAGTCCGTCTTGCACGATTAAATTAATGATATGTGCAACACACCTTGAGTGAAAAAATACACCATTGCAAATCGGCGTATATTTTAATTTTAATTTATCAACCGCCGATGTATTATTCGACACGTTATCAAATGCCATTGAAAATATTTTATTTTCTAGTATATAAGTTTTTATAACATAATCTAAAATTTCAAACAAATTATCTCCCGTATGTGGATACTCAAAGAGTTCGAAAGCAATGGTGCGTTTCATCATTTCCCACGATGACGGGTCAACCCAATGAGCGGTGACACAAAGATAAGATTCGGGTAGACCATGTGGAGCCGACCAAACATCACTAGTTAAGTTTATTCCCGTATTTATATTTTCAAAATATGCAATTAGTACCTCTTTGGCCTTCTTCCACAATTTTAAACAATAACGTTTAAGAGTATGACGACTTACGTGAGTGTATTGTGGTTGAAGCGTATCTCGAATCATGGCGGTTAAGCGAGGGTTGTCGAAGTGGCTAAACGGCAAAGCTTCTTGAATCACAAACTTCGCCATACGATCTTGAACTCGATCAATTTGGTATGTAAATATTCCGCCTTCACTATCCATTTGCGTTTGTTGCGAATCGACGTTCTTTTTCAACGCCTTGCAATACGGTTTTTCGATGTGTTTCTTCAAATTTGAATTCGAATGTGGGTTTAAATAAATCCCACAAAACTTGCACCGAGCCTTCAATGAATGGTCACTCAATTCAACTAAATCCCAATTGCACCAAATCTCTTGATTACGATTATGAGGTACAATACGAACGAAACTTGGTTCGGCGTTGGAACCTTGACCAACCGATGATTGTGAGGCAGCCATAACAACAAATATGAATATAGAAGAAGAGAAAACACGAAATTAGAGAACTCAAAACGTTGTAATAGCGTTTTTTTGTATTTTTTTGCGTTCGGGTTTGCGTTTTGAGTGTTGTGATGAACCCATGACACCAAATACCTATTTATACTAGTAGTGGGGTGCTTAGGGGAGCCAAAAAACGGCTATTTTTGACCCCAACGGTCAAAAAACGGCCAAAAAAAACGATTTCCAACGGCTATATTCGATCCAACGGCTAGAACCGGTTAGGAACCGGTTCCGGATGGTTCGGTTCCAGAACCGGTTCCGGTTCCTACCCGCCCCCACTCAGAAATGCAAGAACCGGTCACGGATCATCGGGTTGAATCAGATAGGGTCCGATTCCTACAAAAAACGGGTAGGAACCGGTTCGGGTCCGGTTCGGGTCCACCGGTTCGGTTCCAGGAACCGGTTTCGTTGAACATCTCTAGTCCTAAGTACACGTGGCGCGAAGCAATAGGAGGAGGCCAAAAAGGCCCTAATTGGGTCTGAGCCCAATCATTGGAAACCCTAATACTATAAATATCACACCACCTCCACAGTTGGGGCGAAGGGCAAGAAATATATTCTGAATCCTTTACTCATTTTCACATTCTTATCTTCTCCTGCAATATCTTATTCTCACACTGGAGGGTTACCCCAAAGAGGACCCCTCTGTCCCTTTCTGATGGGTAAGATCACGGTGCTGTTCGTTTTTTAGGTGGAAGAACTCGTATCTCGGAAAACCATCGGTGATATAGCACACTCATACCCGAGGAACGTAGATCGTACACAAGGTAAGTCGATCCACGCTTCTTCAATATCATATCAATCAAGTACAAATATAAAACAAAAAGAAGAGTGGCTAACAGCCTAAAATGTCAATCAGTCAATTTAACATAATAATATTAATAATAATAATAATCATATATACAATGCAATCATGAGAACCCCCCCATCAGCATCAGCATCAGCATCCAAACACACCTCTATTATACATACATATTATATATAAGCTTACTTCTAAATACTCACATACTCCATGCAGTCGGGACGGGACGGGACGGGTCGGGTCGGGTCGGTAATCATCGAACCAACTTAGCCACCCTTTCAAACTAGGCGAAACCGACACCTTTAACAACTTCTTAAAAAGCAAAAACAAAAACAAAAAGAAACTACTTAAAAATAGCTAAACATCGAATCGTCAATCTCTCTCTTGTTTATCGCTTATCAGCAAGTCGGTTGAAGAGTGAAGCATCCTTCCCGCCTTCATTTTCTTCAAGTCTTGTATCGAGCATATCATTATGCGTTTCACCATGCTGCAAAACTCCCTGCAGTGACAAATACATAAAAGTTCGTTAATATATGATACGCGCACGTTTCCTATATTACTGCAAGTCTGCAAACAAGCTTAAGCAGTTGAACTTACGGCCACGGATCGTCTCCCATGAGCATCATGTCTCCTTCGTCATCAGTAAACACGATTTCGAATTCATTCCGAGGACGTAACTTTCCTTCAATCTCGAACATCTTTTCCAGTTCGTCAATCAACTCGTCATAGCCTCTCAACACAGTCAGGTCCACCGCTCGACCTACCGCCACCCCTCGCATTTTGACCTTATCAAATCACACCCGAGTTAGAATGTTAAATCGTCATTTTAACAACGTAAAACTTACGGAAATAGAAAGATGTATGTACCTTTGTTCGGCTTCGGGTGGAACTGGTTTGTTTGCTTTGGATTTCTTTCGGCGAGACTTGCAAGATCGCGTTTTCTTTTGACAGGTCAGACTTAATATCTGAAACGCCAGCAGATAACACGTCTGATGGTGTTACGTTATCGTCACATTTCGGTGGGATATTTATGTCGAATCCAAATATTCTACAGCTTGATCCGCTTACTGGACTTTGGATTGAATCTTTCGTCTGCTTGAGCAATTCACGAGGCGAGTAACTTGTATGACCCGACCAAGACGATAAGCCAGCCTCCATTTGTGTCCTTAGAAGATTATCAACCGTTTGTCTGTCATGGGTACTACTAAACTGAGCGGATACGGTTGAAAACGCTGGTTCTAGAACAAATTAGACAAGTTTAAATGGTTAATATTTAATAACTTAATATGCATATCGGATATGATAAGGTAATAGGAAAAGATAACTTACCAAGATTAGGGATATCAACCGGAGTTCTGAGTCTTTTATTTTTCGGCGCAACGGGTTGAACCAAGCTTGTTGGAACCGGGGCTACGAACGTTTCGATCTCCCACGGTGAAACGCGGTCCGGTCTTGTAATATTAGCCGGTTCGTCCCACAGAACCTGGTATGGTCAACAAAAGGTTAGACCTTTTTTTACTTTATCGAGAACTCACGAATCTAACCAGAATCTAGCATCCAATAATACTACTAACCTTCAACGATCGCCATTTTGAGTTTTCCCACTGAGGAGATATGTCTTCAACTCCGACAATCGTGCCGGTAAACCTATCCAAATAACGTAAACACAAATTAATAAGCGATTAATTAATTAATTAAGCGTCCAAATAAAGAAACTTTAATACCAAAATCATTTACCTTCTTTCCGGCGAATCCTCACCCTCGAACACCATTTTAAATCGCATACCGATATTAAGCGTGTTTTTCACAGCTTCCAAGTACTTGTTCACACCGATAATGAACTGACTCGTCCTGAAAAAAAAAATCAAAACTTTACCAAATATTACAAGAAAATCAGTCGAAGACTCGCTTTAAACTAATGTGTATATCATACCTTGGTTTGTAGTAAACTGCAAACCGAGTTTGAGTTTGAACCGCGTGTAAAGCGGTTGCAAGCACGCCCAAATGCATACTCTGGCTAGAAATAACCGAAGAAGGCATAGAGCTTTGTTGGCGTGCTTGACGTCTAACTCCAACGCGTAATTCACCATTTTCACCCCTATAAAGTATAAACAGAAGCATTTTAGTAAAACTTGATTAAAAAATTTAACAAAATACAACCGAAAGTACCTAAGGAATACAAACGAATCCCCAGCCACAAATCTTTTATTAGTAACAAAGGTACTCCATCCTGTTGTCAACAGATGCCTCCTTGGTTGACCTCTAAAGATATGCTTAAACCGCCACTCAGTTCCGTGTAGATCGTAGGCTGATAACTCTTGTGTAGGCGTAACTTGAGTCATGTCCTAAACATGAAAACTTAATAAGATTACAACATTAAAAAGATAACATAATTTAATAACAAGATTTACGAGTTACGGATTTACCAAAGCAGGTAAGCACTCGTTCGCGTGTTTTCTGAGCACCGAAAACCCTCCATGAGTGCTCGTATCGGAAGCAGTCAACACTTTACAAAAGGAGTGCACGGTTGGACGGGCGGGCTCGGGTGGGCAGTCATCGGGACTTGTCGGGTCACTTTGCTGCAGGGTTTTACACAACATTAATTAAAAATGAAAACTTTTCATTATTTTATAATTTAATAAAAAAAAATCATCAAGAAATCCTTACATCTGCCTCGGGGAGTAAAGTGATCTGTGCATACACCTCATCTGTGTCTTGTTCAGCCTACAAATCCATAAGAATTAGTCACAAATTTCAAAAATTCAAAACCTTTACAACCGAAATTGATCAAAAAACAATTACATACCATTAGTTGAGTATGAACGACCCGGCAAAGAATCTTTGACTTAAGATTAAAGTGCGGGATCCGTTGATTTAATTCCTGATTCGTAGATGCTTCCAACTAAACAAAGCCAATAAATTTCATAATTAAATAACATCAAAAACCCTAAAAATAAAATAATAATAAAATAAAGAAAAAACTTAAATAACACAGATCTGAAATTTGCAAGCCAAGAATAATAAACTTTTTCACTCACTTGTTCCATATGACCCTGTGGAAAGTAGAAAACCTGTTCTCCGTCTCTCGGAACCTCGACTAGCGGGCCCGCACACGCCTTCCATAACTCCTTGTACAGTGGATCTGCACAAAATTAACATCATTATTAACAAACTTGAACAAGAAGACACTAAAACAGTTAAATCAACAACCAATTGTATTAAAAAGAACAAGTAATTGTACAACTGTTAGGTTAAATTAGCAGATGACAGAAACCCTAGAACAAAAATCAAATTAATTTGGGGAAACAGTAATTATATCATAAATACAAAAATCAACAACCAATTGTATCAAAATAAACTGCTAGTTGTGCCATTATTAAGTTAAATTAACAGATTAACAAAAACCCAGATCAAAAATCAAATTAATTTGGGGAAAAACAGTAAATTTAGCATAAATACTAAAATCAACAACCAATTGTAGCATAAATTAACAAATTAACAAAAACCCAGATCAATAATCAAATTAATTTGGGGAAAACAGTAATTATAGCTTTAACACGTAATTAACCAGCTAATTGAACAATTATTAGGTTAAATTAACAGATAAACAAAAACCCAGATCAATAATCAAATTAATTTGGGGAAAACAGTAATTTTAGCATAAATACAAAATTAACAACGCCATGAACAAATTTAAACATACAGAAACTAAAATCAACATCCAATTGTAGCATAAATCAGTAAATTAACAAAAACCCAAATCAATAATCAAATCAATTTGGGGAAAAAAGTAAATCGAAGCAATTAAGCAAAAACCAACAACTAATTTCACCTTCAAGTGGTGGAAACGATGACCCTCGATTCAACATAGCAGAAACTGTACGAATCTCAAATCGCCGTGAAATTAAACCGCATTATACGGTCAAAGTTGATGAAACCCTAACCCTAGATCGGAGAACTGGAAACACAGTAAGGTGTTTGTTGTTGTTGTAATAATATTAATATTAATGATAATAATAATAATAATATTATTATTATTATTATTAATGTGTGTCTCACTAGAATGAAAATGAAAATGAATATGAATGAAAGAAATGTGGAAATGGAGTTAATATATGCCTTGATGATATCTTCTCTCTCTAGAAAAATATATCTTCTCTCTCTAGAATATTTAATGTGAATATATTTTTTACTTTTTTCTTTTTATTAATTTATTTGACTAATATTCTAAATTGGTTACCGGCTAAATTCATAATTTCGGGATTAGAGGTGCATAAGCCAGTTTAAAATTTAAAATCGGTTTGGTTTGAAACATGTTTGGTCTGGACAACAAAAGTCAAAAGCAGTTTAGGATCGGTTTCGGTTCGGGTTGAAACCGGTTTCTTGACCAGGTTACTATCGGTTACGGTTCGGGTTTTGATCGATTTCGGTTCGGGTTTTGACCGGTTTTGAACGGTTTCGGTTCAGTTAACCGGTTTGGAACCGGGTTTTGGGGAGAAAATTACAAACTGGTTCCAAACTTACAGTTTCAAGAGGTTCCAAACCGGTTTATACATAATCAATTTCAAACCGGTTCAATTTCAATTCAGTTTTCGGGTCGATTCGGTTAACCGGTTAATTTGCCCACCTCCAATCGGGATACATTTATCTTTCGATCCTATTAAAAACCCTCAAAATGTTAACGCCCGTGAACACTCGCCCGAATACACGATTGTGCGGTGAAATAACACATGTTCAGTTTAAGGATCCAACTAGTGAAAGTCACATACCCGCCTAGTCTCTCATCATTAATGTCTCTTATACTAAATATTAATATTAATTAATATAAATAATAATTAATATTAATATCAGTATTAATTAATTATAATAATAATCCTATGTTTGTCTCTTTGTTGGTGGTGTGTAGTGCGTGAAGCTAACTTCACTTAACTAACCATGGTTAGGTTTGTGAATATTTAAGTGTTTTATGTTGGGTGAAGTTGGTTTATTTATTATTATTTAACATAACTTTTTAGGTGGGTGTGATAAGATTTTTGTAATTTTATTGTACGATAAAAGAATTTTTTTTAATAAAAAAAGAGGGGAGAAGGTTGTAACGGATCATAGAGGATTGGTAGGATGAAACGAGAACTTCGGGGGACCCGATTTGAAGAAGGCGGTCATTGATATTAATTTATTGATCATTACGGATTGTGAACTTACGAATTTGGATGGGAACGTCCAATGTATCTTTGGAAATAGTTTTGCTCGCTATAGTTTTTTTGGAAGATAGAGTTCGCTTTTAGGGTTTTTAAATGTTTTATGGTGGGTGAAGTTGCTTTGTTTTGTTTTGTTTTGTTTGTTTGTTTAACAAAAGATAACTTTTTAAGTGGGTGTGATGTAAGAATTTTGATTAATTTTATGTGAAAATATTCCATATATAGTTAATAGGGGGTGTGTTTTTTTACGGTAAACGAGCATTCATTTCATTATAAACCGAGAGAAGCCTCTAACGCATCATGGAGGATAGGTAGGATGAACGTGAACTTCAGCCTCGGTGAAATTGGATTCAGGGCGACATGTTCATGCTCTTGAGATTCAAAGACCTTTTGGGTTTTTAAAGTGGACGATCGTTGAGATTACTTCATTGATCCTTACGGATTGTGAACTTGTCAATTTTGCCAGGAACGTCTTACCCATCTTTGGAAATTGTTTTAATAATCGCAGTTTTCTTGAAAGATAGAGTTTGCGGAACGACCTCAAAACTTTCGAATTAAATCTAACTATCCATTGAATTAACTTAATAATATACACGGGCGGTCAATCTTATTGTCAAGATAAGATACTTGTTTTGTGCCTAATTTTGCTAACCTCAATTTATATAAATAGAAAACGTACATATAACGTGTATAAGGTGGACTTTTGTTACATTTCTAGAAATATCATTATAGTTTACTCGTAAGGAGACGGAGTCGTGGCCATCAAGACAAATGATTTATTGTGACACTTAATTTCTATTATTTTTCAGTTTGGTGCCTCCCCGAGTTTAATTTGATATCATTGCATCGTACTAGGATGGATCATGATCCTAGTCCTAACGTTAATCAATTATTTAACCTTTTTTTTAATGTGTCGGACTTTAGTAGTTCCAACACATAAGATACATAACATGTATCTATGATAATCTAATTTCGTCTCGTAAGTTTTATGTATTGTATTTCGTTATCATTGTAAATTTTAATGTATTGTTGTCCAATAAAATAATAACTTTATAAAATAAATAACATATAGAAAGAAAAAAATTTTCACTTGAATCTTCCGTTAGGACCATTATAACTAAATTGTAATAGATTCTAACACAAGATGTTAGTTAGGGTGTAAGCGAGTCTATTACTCGACCCGAATAAAGCTAGCTTTCACTTATGCTCGACGTTAAACGAGCAAACTCAACTTCACTCAGATAAAATGCTCTTATAGTCTTATATGAATTAAATACAGTTCATTTATAAATCACTTCTAGGTGTTTTAGGGAAATGTAATCATGTAAATGATTAAAATGAATATTAAACTTTAGAAGGAAAAAGGTTTTAGTGACATCATTCTGACGGAAAAAGCAAACTGCTGGAGCCAGCTTTAACTTACGTTATGACGGATTGTTTTTGGTAATCAATATTAAAGATCAAAATAATCATGGGACCACATAAGATTGCTTTGAACAAATTAACTTTTGGGTGTTTTTAAAATGAGGCATTATGATATAATTAATCTACATAAACTTATATGTTCAAATTAATTGATTAACCTACGTACGTAATGTAATGTATAAATCAAAATGTAAAAGTCGTTAGGCGGATCTTAGACAGCTGACTGAAAAGTTGGGTGTACTTGGAAAGTATACGGTACTCGGACCTTGTAAATATAAATTTTATTAATTTTTGGATATTATATATATGTCAAATATTATAATATATAAATTTACTAATATTTATAACAAAATATGTGAATATCAATATAAATAAAAAAAATACATTTTTAAATACTAAATTATTCTAAAATTGTTAATCATGAATTAAGAAAAATATATTCGTTCTTTAAAATTATAAAAATACGAATTATGTTTTGTTTTTTAAGTCAAAATTGATTCAAGTTAACCGACTAGATCTGATTCTAACTAAGGTTAACCACCTTTGATCGATTCTTAGTAATTAGGCAGAGTTAAAGAAGTCGCTTCGCGTCATATCTTGTAGTGATTACTCGTAGAGTACTCAGCCTTCTATGTCTACTTTTACAACAATGGAATAAACCTACATGAGGTGTCTGGACACCAAGACACGGTCCGACAAATAAAGACGTCTCTCTAAAATCTCTTAACATTTATCCTTACAGATGTGCAATTATATCGGATCAGGCTTAACCTTTTGGTCTCATGTTAGTTTGGGTATGTTGTGCTTCTCCTCGCCTTCACTTTCAAGGTTCTGATTAACGATTCTAAACAAGCGAAACTATGACAAGAGTGTGGGGACCGGTATAACTTTCACGGTTGTTTATTCAGTCATCTAATGACCAAAAATCATGGGGACCATTGTAAGGCCCCGTTACCGGTAGCCCTACTTTCGTGTTGGATTTACTCATAAACGTAGTTCTAAATATCAGAGTTAATTAAAACATTCGCGGAATATAAAAGCTTTCATAAAACATTTCATAACAAAACACGTATTGTCTTAAAACATCATTTTGTCTTTCAAAATAAACGAAACATTAAACTTAAACGTCTTGAGTCTTCCGATGCCAGCCTCTTATTCAGTGCCACGTGTCTCCTCAAGCGAGCTGCCTCATCCTACTCACCTGCGTGCATACTAAAAGTCAGCTACGCTGAGTGAGTTCTAGTTAATCATACACTATACAATACACATAAACTTATATTCTTTCATTCATACTTTCATACTTTCTTTTGTATTAACTTACTTTCATATCTTACGTTATAAAGAGCATTACGCCCTACATTCCTCGAGTATTATTAGGGCTCGGTACCCTCCTTCCTCGAGTATTATTAGGGCTCGGTACCCTCCTTCCTCGAGTATTATTAGGACTCGGTACCCTCTTTCCTCGAATATTATTAGGGTTCGGTTCCCTAGTTCTCGAATATTAGTAGGGTTCGATTCCCTCTTCGTTACCATACAACCATACATCATACCTCGAGTATTATTAGGGCCCGGTACCCTCTTCGTAACCATACAACCATCCTTTCCTTCTTTTATTAACTTTATCACATTCATACACATAAGCATACATATCATACTTACCTTATACTTAGCGATACAACCTGACAGTACGTGCAATATCCGAAGATCGTTCACGTACCGTCAAGCCATCATTCATACATATCACATCATTCACATAAGGCATACACTTATCTATTCGGATAAGCGTATTAACAAACATATCGAGTAAGCACACAGCCCCGAAAACATAACACATAAATGGGGCTAGAAACTCACCTGAATCCTGTTACGCTCTCCGTTAATAGTTATCCTTTTCTTCAGTTGTGCACGGCTGACTGTATAACAAGTATACGTATCAATTAACTACTACTACTACTCATGTTGTATTTCTATCTTTATATGACCCACAACGAACGGGGGTCCGGGGGCAGCGCCCCTGGCAGCGGGGTCTAGGGGCGGCAGCCCCTAGCAGGGTCCAAGGGGCAGAGCCCCTGGCTGGGGTCGAGCTGCCAGGTCAGCTTGGAAAAATTTTATTTCATTAACTGTCTTAACACATTTTCCATTAGGTTTTTAATTTATTTTCTAAGCGAACTTAACTTTAGGCGAAGTTATCAGTTAGGCGAACTTGGCCTTAGGCGAAGTTATCAATTAGGCGAACTTGGCCGTAGGCGAAGTTATCAATTAGGCGAACTTGGCCTTAGGCGAAGTTACCAGTTAGACGAACTTGGCCGTAGGCGAAGTTATCACTTAGGCGAACTTGGCCTTAGGCGAAGTTACCAGTTAGGCGAACTTGGCCGTAGGCGAAGTTAAGCTTTGAAGGCGAAGTTAAGCTTTTGCAGGCGAAGTTGCCCAGTTCAGCTACGGGTTTGGTTTTTTTCAAGCATTTTGGCGACTTTAATACCCTTGTTATGGTTCTACATCACCCACTACGTTCCCTAACCGTTTTCGGTCGTATATATATCCCGTATATACTATAAAGCTTGGACCTTTAAGTAAAAACGTTCAATACTACGTAAACTTTAAAGGTCAAGAACATACCTTTAGCGCTCGTTCGATCTTGGTTAGCTTGTTTATGCACTCTAGATCTCGTGTAATAAGATCTAATACCAACTAACGTTTACTCTCTCTCGGGTCTTGCTCGTTTATGGTGTGTGTGTGTGTTTGGAGTGTGTAGAGATTATGATGGAAATGAAATGAGGGTTTAGGGTTTTAGGTTGGTTTAGGGGATATTTATATCCCTTAAAGCCCATGGACCTAAGACCCATTCTCATTTAACCCATCTCAATTAATCTAAGTTCATGATCCGTTCTTTACTCGATATTAATTAATTAATAACGCGAAATCACTAAACGTAACCTTCTTTATTCAAGATTATAAATTTTAGGATGTTACAACCATTCTATAAAGAAAAGAGGACTAAATTACATTTCAACATTTGGCTAATTTTTCAACCTCTCTTAAATTGTTATATGCAAATATTCAAGACACGTATTCAAAAAATGATAATTTTGAAAAGGAAATTAACAAAAATATGAGAGTAATCATGTTTTTTGTTTACTGATTCACAAAAGTTGTAGATATTATATCAACACAATATATTGATATCGTGAGCATTTTCATTTTCTTAATTATCCTCTAGAAAGCCATGTTTATTGATTAACTCAAAGTAATAAAGTCTAGCTACTCGGGGTTCAATGTTAAAAGACAATTCCGCATGGGCGGATCTAATGTGGGTTCACCGGGTTCACGGGAATCCACTGAGTTTCGGATTTTTCGTAGAATGTTTATATAAAAAGCCTAGAGTGAACCCATATATAAAATAAAGAGTGAACCCATAGACAAATTGGACAAATGCTCTAGTGGTTAAGACTATACTTTGTAATTGAAGAAACCCGGGTTCAATTCTCTCTTGTTGCGTGTTTTCTAATAATTGTATTATTCAAAACAGATTTAGGGTTTCTTTCTTTCACTCTTCATCACAACTGTAATTGTGCTAATGCTTTTTTTTAATATTTAGGACAAAATTTATGGTTTAATAATTTATTTATCGATGTATATGCTTCATATATATCTAGATGTATATGCTTCATATATATCTAGAATCTAGATATGGGATGAAAAGATGAAAATGTGACCTAAATAAACAAATAGGATTGTTCTAAGTGTAAAGGTGTATGCAATTGCAGTATTTGTATATATGTTTATGAAACTTTATTTGCTTAAGACTTGTGAAATAAAGAGGAAATTTAAGGGATTTAATTTAATTGTAGAAAAATACAAGGTAATCAGCCCACTCGTAAAGTTACACCAATGACAAAGGCATGTGAAGACGTTTCTTTTAATTACTGTATCGTATTTTTATTATGCGATTAACCTTACTTGACCCAAACTGTCGCATCGACCCGAAAATTTTTATGCCCAATCTTATGAAATCGAGCACCTAAAAACAGTGAACCCATTGAATTAAAGTCCTGGATCCGCCACTGCAATTCCGTACGTCTGGATTCAAACTTAATACATTACGACCTTCATCCTAAATTTTCATTTTCTTTTTAAGATCAGTTTAGATAAAGCTCATTAACATTTATATGATTGTTGATAATTCAATTTGATCGTTGCTAATTTTTATAAGTTACTTATCTAACCATTTCATTTTAGTTATTTTTCCTTTTTAAATAAATAAAACAAGTGTTGTTTATTAATAGAAAACTTGGATGAATTACTAAAAGTGGACGTCATGGGAACATGGGTGGTGGGTAGTGAGTGTTTCGTGAGCAGGTAACAAGCTGGCTAGGCTAAACCCGGCACATTATTGTTACTCCAGTCTTTCCATTTATTATTATTATTATTATTATTATTATTATTATTATTATTATTATTATTATTATTTCATTTTCACCTTCATTGCCACCCATAAACTACATTACTCTGCCACCCCCACACACCATCACATGCCCCCTTACTCTTTTTGTTATTTATTATCATTAGTTTTTTTTATTATTTAATTTGAACGATTTTAGTACAAGTGGTTGTTGGGAAACTACGAAAAACTATCACTTGTATACAACTCATGTTACACGAGTTTAAATCAGATAATAGTGATGTTCTCAACTATAAGTGACATACACTTCTTGTAATTATGAACGGGAAGGTCCAAATGGATTCTTAAAAAAAATATACACATGCGTGGTTCAAACTAATACATTCATTTGGTAAATATGATCTACTTTTATAATAATTAGCCTAACACGTTTATTTGTAATAGTTAATTGTACTCTTATAGATATGATCATATTCATGAACACGCCTCCTCCGTACGGATATCATCATATACAATTTCTTTTAACGGCTAATAAACATCCTATACATATTGATACCGTCATAACACATACTATACTCTTTGGCATATCACCACAATACATGAACAAACATATTAACTGCTAACACGTTTATAGTTTTGTTTCCCAACACCCGCAACGACATTTTAATTAATTTCATAAATAATACTCTTGTAGGAAAACTTATGGACCAACTTCCTTGTGTCCATTCACAATAAACGTTATTGCTCGTTATCTTTCATCAACATGTCCATTGACACTAACTTTTATGAAAGGTCTCTCCACTGCAAACATCCCATTTGCAAGCGACAGTCTAAGGGTGTGAGAGTTATGAAAGCTCTCTCCATTGCTAACATCTCATTTGCAGGCGAAAGTCTAACGGGTGAGAGGTAAGCACCAGTAGGTTTGGTTACTCGTTAAAATTAAACACGTAATCAATTATCGTTTATAGATTTTGATAACAATTCAGTTCAATTATAGACAAATTTGTTAATTCGTTCAATCATTGGTTAACTTTTGGCTTTTAATGTAAATTAAAGCTAATAATTCAATTAAGCTATTCAATCATATCTCTAGTCAAATAAAATTCTATCAAACCTCGTCAGTTGTCACTAAATTACGTTGGAGTTTCACTAAGGCAATAAGGCTATACGTAAATGATTAATATCCTTTAAAGAATATTTTTCGTCACGTCATCATTATTCTTTCTTTTTTTTTTAGCCAAAAGCATGTGTACTGGTTAATGTTTCTTCAATCATGGCCACTTCAAGTCACATATATTTTATTGCAGAAACGCTCATGCCTCCAAATATGTCCCATATTGCCCGGAAGACGGTTTACTAAACTTTTCCTCCCTTGTAAAGACTATAATGTAACTAAAGGGGTGTTTGGGATTCCTTATAAAAACTCTTTATAACTTTTTAATATGTTACAAAATAGTAACTTAATAACATCTCACTTTCACCTCAAAATCAATCGCAAAAGTCTTATTAATTTTCAAAATATTAATAAGTTATAAGCCGGTGAAAATAAAAAATCTCAAACATCGCCACATCGGTAACAACCTCTGTTAAGTTGTATATAAAATTAATAAAATGAAGTAATATGAAATAAATGGAGCCCACATTACACGTGGGAAGTGGTTGGTTGGTAAATACTGAGGAAACCTTTTTACCTATTTCAAGGTCCCCACTTCAGTACATGACCTATCCATTTCATACTCACTTGTTTTGTTTCTTTCATATGGGTCGACATGCACCACACATTTATGCATTCATCTACGATGTCGTTTCATTCAACAAATAAGCATCCAACATGTTACATATGACCACAACCGGGTACATATGACGACGCATGCCACATTGATCATTGTGTCCCGTGCTTTTTCTATCAGGTTTCTATTAATATGTTTAGACACACCCGAACATTTTATGTCATGTTACACCTAATAAGCTTTTAGATGTTTTGTAAAAAATGGGTGTAGTGGGAAAAGACCCCAAAACGGCTCTCTCTCCTCCCCCTCTCTACCTCTCTCTCAAAAAACCCTTGAAATTTGTGCCATATACGCGTTTTGTAGAAAACGCCAATCCAAATAGCCGGGGGGGGGGATGTCACCCCAAAACGCCACAACGGTGGCCGACTACGGATGGTCTAAGAGTGAAACCATATACCAAATGCATAACTTATTTTTCGGCTTGGTATCGATCGGTAAATCCCAAAAATACCAAAAATTAATGGTACTGATATGAAAAACATTAAAAACGAGTATTAGTGCAGATGCTCAATATCAGTATTAGTATTTGGGCTAAAAGAGTTATCCCTAGTCTTTCATTTTCTCTCTTCTCGTTTTCACGAGTCTCGCTATATCTCTCCTCCCCTCATAAACTTGTTCTTTGCAACCCTTGTATAAGAGGGGCTCCAACACATCGTTGCAACGGATTGGTACCTCACTCCATTTAGACCAGCATACTCCAAAAGCATGCGATGGAGATGGTCTAATCATTTAATGCATTAGATATTATAGAAAACTAGTAAAACACTTATATGTGGTATAATCTAACATCATGCTAAATGTTGCATTGTATTATTAACATTGATTAAGGTTTGAATGATTCATAGACGTGTTCAACTTGTCATAAGATGAGGACATGTAAACACGAACCACATATTCAACTTCATGTTAACAGGATACATACCATAGGAAAGGTATGATGTTGGATCAGACAATGTAAGTTGTGGCAAAATGTAGTATAATACAAAAGGAATAGAACACACTCTCATCCGAGACTAAAACATTTGTCATTTGTTGGGCGGCCACAACGTACAATATTTACGTTATTAAAAACGTTCGAAACCTAGTAAGGAAGATTGTTACGGAGTACATTGGTTTCTAATCGAGACACTGAGACATAATATTTTCTGAATCTTTGACGATATAATATACTAGCTTGAGTTGTATTTTTATCTAGAGTTTATTTATTTTCGAGGCTGTGGAATTTATTTTAAATGATAACGAAGTATTTTTTTTTAACTATAGTATATGATTTTTATAGAATGCTAATAACGCTAGTGAAACTCGAATTACTTTTATTTATTTATTTACTAGTTTTACCCCCCGTATTACGGGGATTGTTTTATATTATTTGTTTTTAATATTTAACTATTTTTTGATTTTTTATTTTTTTTATTGTATGAAAGTTAATAATTAACTTATAGTTTGATATTAAATTGTTTCACAAATAAATGAGATGTTATAACCCGGTTTAAAAGCTATATGAGTTTGATGAGATCCAAGACCCGTTTATTTTTTTTACTATAAAATTGGTTTTTTAATTATAAATAGTGTATATCTTTTTTAAATAAATTATATATTTATTTTTAATATATTCCTACTTTATAGGATTTTTGTATCAAATATTTGGTGAGATTATTTTTTAATTTAATGAGATGTTATAACCCGTTTAAGGAATATCTGGGTTTGGTAATACCCATACCCTGAATTCGGGTCAAATGCATGAGAAACCTTCATTTAAAAATCAAGCAAATCTGCTGATTCCAAAAAAAGAGAGAGCGACCATATCGCAACATATAAGATTTTTTTTTTGTCTTCGTTTATATATATTATAGATTTTTTGAACCGAGAACTCAAATACAATAGTAAGATTGTTTCCTCGGAGGAAAATAATAATGATATTATTATATTAAATTAAAAATATTATGATTGAGATTGTTTCCTCGGAAGAATACTCACCTAATACCTTAAATGCCTCAAACTTCGGAATCCACACCAACTATTGATTCACTTTGCAAAAAATTAAATTTAAGTAATATTTTTTATTTCCATAAATAACTTTTTTTAATGACCGATTTTTTTAAAAATAAACTAACAAGACGCTAGAACAGATATATGCCCAACATACAAAAGCAAATAGAAAAACTAGAGTTACATCTGTCACACCATTCTAGATTAACTAGTGTCGCTCCATTCCTCACTCAAAATAACCTAACTCTTTTAATGTCTTCGATAATCTGATTAATAGAAGCTTATTGAGAATTGTAAATTACCTCATTTTTTGCTTTCTATAAACACCAAGTCATAAGAATCACCGATTGAATAACCTATTTCTTAACACTACCATCCCTCAAATTGTCATGAAGTTCCAAGATATCATGAGCCTCAAATGCGAATGCCAAAGGGATACGACACCATGCGCTTATAAATTGCCATACACTGGTAACAAAAGATCAAAATATGTTTCGCCGTCTCCACCGTCATGACAGAACGGTCACATCATAGGGAAATCAGTTATTTTCTCACGGGATAACACGTATTCTTGTCAGGTAGAAATATTCTTGTCTCTTCGATGACATGCCCGATATTGTGGCGATATCAAGGATCAACTGAACATTTGTTCCTATATTGCAATATTGCCCAAGCGATGTAGAGCTTGGTGTAGGTAACCAATGTTTTATACGGTTTCCGAGATGGTTGAGCTGTAAGTACTTCTAGTTTCATATAGGGAAGACAAATATTTTTTATGCTATTTATTTGGTGCTCGTGGAAGACTAGAAAAGTGTTGGTGTTTAGAGTTGTCATGATTCAGTTAGTTAATTTGGTAGAATAAATTAAAGTGCTTTACTTTCTTTGATTTAGATATAGATTGGGGATCAGCACAAATTTCAGTTGTAATAGGGTGGGGGTGGCGTTTTCCTTTTTTGTTTTGGTGGTTGTAAGGGGGTGTGTCTAGCCTATTGCTAAAACGCTTATTAATAAATTTGTTTTGTTGGTCGTTCAAAAAAATAAAATCTGATAATTAACTACCTTTCATTTCTTGATTACCAAATCATTTAAATTGCCACCGACACTACCGCTTTAATTGATTTTTTTTAATTTATTTATTTTGAACCCATTTGTTGTAAACTTGTAATTTAAGGAAAGTTACGTTGTCTTTTATACCGACAAATTTTATTTTATAAATTGTTTAGCATGTGTCATGGGTAAAAATCTAACTTATTTGTTAAATTAAAATGTCCTGGAGTGGAGACTCTTTAGCTTGAAAAACAAACATATATTTAACCGGTTTACGTCAAAATCAACACACTTAATATTATACAAAAAATATTAAAATTGTTTAATTTAAGGCCTCATGACAAAAAGAAAAAGAAAAAAAGTTAAATTCACAAAAAGATGGTGGACAAGAGAAGAGACACAATTAGGTTGTGTGGGGTTTGTCTATTAGTGTAACTAATCACAATTACATTATAAAGTGATGGCTAAAATGATTTTTCTTGTGTTTTAATAAGAAAATATGACTCTATTTATGTTGTTTTTTTACAAATAATATTTATAAAACTAACAAAATTGATTACAAAAAACTAACAAAACAATCAAAACACAAAATTACATAAAAATCAGAGGGTTTTATAAAAGTCTCATATATGTAATAATATTATATAAAATTAGGATGTGAAATTTTACTCAAACAATTTATTTTATTTACTTGATTTTAATATACTTTACCACATAGGCGTTGCCTATATTCTTGATCACCATTCATGAATATATATGGGATTGACTACGAACGTTATCGTTGTCTATAGCTAGTGCATGAAAAGTCCATAACATGAGAAATCAAAACCATTCAATATGATAACACAAATAGATGTTGTGTATCAAAAGTTTAGATTACATAAATTAGTCTTTTACTTTTTAAATCTTAGTTGTATATAGTAACAATAATAGACGTTGGATTGTTTTATAATTAAGGTGATGATATACTCTTGAGTTGTTTTAAGGGACAAGTACCTTTGAGATCCCCTCAATAGCCCCCCCAAGAGACATGCCATATGTTCCCCACCAACCCCCAAAAAAGGGATGCTTTTTTACTCCTTTCTATCATCTCTCTTCAATTATTATACTGTTAATAGTAATTTAAACACACTTTTAAAAATTTACAGAATGGTTGATAAGTAAATTGATATATATATTCAAAGATAAATATAAAAACTGATACATATTTTTTTTATATTTTGATGTTTTAAGTCTCAAAATCAGATTTCTTACATATAAGTCATTATTAATTCTCAAAACTATTTGTATACAAAAAATGTAAAACTTGGAGCAATACCAACTTTAAGGACCCGGATGGGTTCTGCAAAAAGTATAAAGGTGGTGCGAAAAGTTCAGAGACTAAGTTGAATAACTTGGTGTCATAGTTATCTTTTATTTATTATTAAATAAATTAGAAGCTTAGTATGATTAAGTTTCATAATTTGAGTTGGATTAGAATTGTGAGTGCTATATAAACCCATCGTTAGTTTTATTTTGTTAGAGTAGAAAATATTTTCACAAACGTTCTATGCAAAATCGTGTTTGGTGTTCTTGATTCACGTGTCTAAGGTTTAACTAGTTAAATAGATATATCATTAGAAAACATTATAGGTTTGATAATAAACAAATAAACATTCTAGATTGCAATTACATCCAAATAACAAAAACAATAATGCTATTCTACAACCAATACTAACAAAGAGGTGAAGAACTAGACCTAAACAACCACATTGGACTATGTTCTAATTCTAATGTAAGTTAGACTGTGAATAAAGCCGTAAGTAATGATTGTAAATATTTTCAAGCAAAATCGAAACAGAACAAAAACAAAATGTCCTAAAGGTATAATATGAATAATCTTTTGAAACATTAATCGTGTAATATAAATGACAATTATGAATAATCATTTGAAACATTAAGTTGTGTAATATATGAATGACTCGACATGGCTATCAACATTTGTACACACTTTCGGTATAATAAACTATCACACAAGTATCTAACTTTTAGTGACAATAATAGACATGGTTATAAACTATTATATTTCATGCTCATGCAAATTATAAATAGGCGAAAAGCTTAATAATAATAATGATTGAAACTAATAACTATTTTAGAATTCATGCCCCATGGGCCATGTGGAGACCAATTTGTTTGTTGTTCCTTGGCTAGAACCCATAACTCTATTGACACCCAAGAAAGTAGGTTTAAAGCAAAAATGATTAAAGTAAAACAAATGTAATTAAGGTTATGATGTGATTAGGGATATAAAATACAACTTTTTGGAATCCATAATGACAATTAAGGAAATTGTGAATAATGATTTTCCCAATAGTGTAATTAGATTCAGTTTCTTTGATGCTTAGATATCTTTCAAAGCTAATTGTAGGCAATTAGGTTTTATTATATGGCTAAAGAGATACTATATTAATTTAATGTGTACTAAAATGTGTGAAACTAGAAGAGTGGAGATATTTTGGTGGAAAAATGGTATATGATTAGTTGTGTCATAACACATATTGATTAATCATTGAAAATAATTTACTATACATTGTTGATCAAACAATTGCTTCATGTAAGAAATGATGACTACTATGATGTTAATGAAAGTGGCATGTAGAGTTTCACTTTTTAACTTAATTATTTAAATTGACAACACATAACTTAGCAAAACTTAAAAAGTTTCTTCTTAATTTTTCTATAGAACGATGACTTAATTTGTAGATTTACACTACCGTACTTTCTAATTTTAAGAGCTCTGTTGTTTCACTCTGCGCTAACACACGGTGAGACGAAAATCCGGGTGTGCTCGAGATCTCTCCAACACATAGTTAATCCAAACATTTTTTAAAAACTTCTTTTAAAAAAAATCATAAGATAATAAGCCCTTTTAATAAAAAAGTCATTTTTTTCACTTAAATAAGCAATCCCAATTCCCCCACACACCCTAAATTTGTAAGTGTAACAAAAGAAGAAAAAAAAAGTAAAAGAAGGGAGTGGTCCAAATTCAATGGTCCCCAATAAACAGTTGAAGCGACTTTTGACCAAGCCCAAGTCTTTTCTGAATAATAACATAGATAAGATCTTAGCCCATGACTATGGAACATGTATAATGGATAATGAATTCATTCACAATCACCACCCTTTCTTTCTAAGTACATAAAAGGAAAGAAAACAACTTCAATTCAATCATTCTAGGTTTTATCAACTCCAACATCTTCCTTTTTCCCAACTTAGCAAGGACATACCTTAAACACATTTGTATGTGTGGAAACAAAATAAATCTTTTGGGTCGAGTTCTCACATACACATACACAACTAGTGATCTCTCTCCACACACCCACACACACACATATGAACGTGTATTAGACAATTGGTTTTAAGGAAAAAACTGTTAGGATTGCATTATACATGCGTATAGGCGTTCGATGGATATGATGTGAGTTAGAAAAATAATGGGGGTAGGCGGTTAAACAACAACGTTATTTATCGCATTTTTTTGAAAACTATATATATGGTTATTAAAGTTGTTTAATGAACATGTCGGTACATCCACTCATAGTTAAATACTAAATATTTTACAAGTTTTGCTTTTTTCTCATTCTTTTTAGATTTTACTGAGTATGCTTGTTTGATGTTTACTCTTTTTATCTTTATCTTGTCATTTCGAATGAATTCGATGCATTAATCTCACTTTGTGTATCTTAAATGAGTGGTTTAAACCTATTTTTACAAATTTTGGGAAAAATAAATTTTACTTTAACCTTTAGTGCCCCGCAAACATATATATTTTATTTGTTAATTCGTATTTTTTCTAAAAATGTTTTGACAACAATTCTTCGCCTCTTTGGTCTTCCTAAAGTATAATGTACGTTTAGCGATTCTTACAAAGATAATAGTTTGAACCGAAACGTAAAAGACAAATAAAATGATTAAAAATGCAAAAAATTAGCAAAAAGCTAGAATGGGAAATCTAGATTAAGACAAGTCAAAGAGAATATCAATTGAAGAGCACTTGTTATTAATAAAAAAGTCAATGATGCACATTATAAATCTCAATGATTTGCTGACTAAAACCCTATTAGTTATGAGATTAGTGTAGCAGATTAGGTCAATTACGGCATCAATCTAAAGTGCACACCACCTTATTCTTTTTCCCACCATACAATATCTTGAAAAAGTAAGGTGCTTTACAAGTTCATACCAAAAATATGAAAGTGATCGCGTAAAACATTAATACATATAGTACATGAAACCAAGGTTGTAAAAGTCGCTAGGCGGACTCAAGGCGGTCGATTAGGAAGTTAGGTTTAATCGGAGTACTAGGGGAGTACTCGGAAATGATAAATATAATGAAAATTAACTTTTGGATACTATATATATGTCAAATATCATAAGTTTGCTAATATTTATAAGAAAATAAGTGAATATCAATATAAATAAGATAAATGCATTTTTAAATACTAAATTATTCTAAATTTATTTAATCATTAGTTAAAAAGTGATATTCTTTTTTTTAATATTATATAAATATGAATTATGTTTTATTTTTTAAGTCAAAATCGGTCCAAGTTGACCAACTAGCGAGTACTCGGCCTTGTAAACCTACTTTTACAACATTGATAAAACATATAAATATGTACATGTTTTTGGAACACAATACCGGTTAGGTGTTGTGAAAATAGAAAGCATTAGTACATAAAAACACCGGTTAATACATTAATACATAGTACATGAAGTATAATAAGATATAGTAAGAAGATAATGAGAGTACTACAAAAACCATTGTGTGAATAACTTCAAATAAGAGGGAATTGCGTATATCCACTTATAAATTTGCAAATTTATTTTTTCTCAAATTACAAGTTTTTAATGCATATTGGACAAAAGTCACAAAACTCTTCAAGCATTATTTTGATAAGAGTAAACTACGGTTTTTGTCCCTATGTTTTATCCAAATATGCGGTTTTAGTCTAATGGTTTTAAATTTGTGATTTTCGTTCATGCGGTTTCATTTCACTTGCAATTAAACCCAAATTCACTAGCCCCATTAACTTTGGTTGTTAAACCCAATAGCGTGCCCCTCACGTAAGGGGCAGTTTTGTCCATTTTCTCCCCAAATAAACCACAGATCTAATTCACAAGCCCCCTCACGTGAAGGGCTGGGATGTATTTGGGAAAAAAATGACAAAATTGTCCCTCACGTGAAGGACGCGCTGATGTATTTAACGATCAGACTTAATGAGATTAGTGAATTCGGGTTTAGTTGCAAGTGAAATGAAATCGCAAGGACAAAAATCACAAATTCGAAACTATTAGACTAAAACTGCAGATTTGAACAAATCATAAAAACGAAAACCGCAGTTTACTCCTTCAATAAATATACAATTTTGTAAATTTAGAGGGTAATATATGTTGTTGCCCCTTTCAATAAAAAACAATATATTCAGTTGAAAAGAATAAAGCAATTGTTAGTATATCATAGACCTTTAAAGTGACGATATCAAAGGTGGCTTTTAGTCAAGGATGCAAGACTAAGTTTTATATATCATAAATGCGTACATATGAAAAAAAAATCTATTATTATAGTGACATTATCAGACGACTAGAAAGGTCTAAGTCACTAGATGGTACTATATATTGACTAGAAAATTATAATCAATAAAAGTGTTGATACTATTATTATATCAATGTAAAACCTTTGAAAAACTTGATGATTAATTTCGTTAACTAAACGTTTTCATCAACCAGTCAAACAACTAACATGAGAGAGATAAATTACTATTTCAGTACATATAGATGGTGTCAGATTTAATCATGAAATCTCCACATAAACACCTTCGGATTACAATAATCCATTGTAGATGGCCAGACGTTTAGTAGCCGCACACTACATTAAACACATATGTTTATCACTTCCCCAACCCATCAATTTACCTTAGAATTGCATGTTCAAACATAGTTACATATATACATGAATATACATAGGATTCTATATCGTGTTTGATGAATGATGATACATGTATAATTTTATAATCCCGCACACATCAAGAACCATATAAATATTACCCGGTAGGTAGTGTTACAGTCTATTTTCAAGTCGAATCTAAAACATTGTTAAAGTTCCTACCTATTTTTAAGTCGGACCTGGAACATCACATGTATACTTAGCATTATTAACAAATATTTACCATATATCATAGGTGAATAAATTGTTACATAAAATTATTTATAATGTCATTGAGTTTAATGATGGTTTACCTGCCGACATTAAGCACTGCCGGTGGTTGAACAACGTTCTAGTTGTTAATAATAATAACCGTTAACTTAATTAATGGTGGTGGGATTTTTTTAGTTACTCCATATTATTATTACATATTTGACCAACTAATTAAATTAGATTAAACAAATGATTAAAAATTTATATTTAAGATTGATGGCCCCTATTTGATTGGATTGATTAAACCTAACAATAGAAAGTGAACATGTATGAATAATAATTCACAAGAAAGATTTTCTAGTATAATCGATTTGTCTAAAACCGACGGTTTACAAATGGTGGCCGGTGATGGTATGTATACTCTCGTTGGTTCACAAATAAACACACGGCTTCAATCAATTTCTAACTAATTACAACATTTACACTAACTATTTGCTAATAATTACATTTTGCACCCTAACTTTACTGACTGGACACTAACTAAATTTACTAATCATTTACAAAAGCTTTGACGAACTAAATAACGTGATCACAATTCATTCCAACACAAATCTGTTTTAATAAACTAAAAACTGAGACAAATATTAAGTAAGTTACGACGGATTTTTGTAATGGTTTATATATGCAATATATAAAACAGATTTTCGTGGCTAGGACAAAAATGATGAATTAGAAGGAAAAAACAAGGAAGGAGCTAGAAAGTTTTATTAGTGACGAAAGTAAACTCGTGATGACCTTAAAGCTTGATATTACGTTCACTAAAAACATATTGTCTTATGATGAAAACACAACTTTCCTAATCCACTTCCAGCTTGAAATTAAATTAATTTAATGTTAAAATGTTGTATGTGACGATACAAATGACGTATTAAAAGTTTAAAACCATGTCTTTTAGTTTAAGAAAACAAATATTAAGAATAATAACACAGATCTTAAAGTTAATGACAATAATATGACTTTATGGCTAGCACTTATCAGACCAACAACTGGTCACAGTTTCATGTTAAAGTAAGGTCTTTGTTTTAATAAGTTTGGAATCTCAATATGCTTCAAAACACATTTAAAATCTTATATTTTAACAAAAAATAAAAAATTAAAAAAATTAAAAAAATTCTTGTTTTATATCGATCGAAACCAAAAAAAATACAAGTATCGGTTCCGATAATATTGATACTGGTACCGATGTTGTTTAGCTGTGTTAGTTCCGTTCAACATGGTGCCAATATACGATACAGAAAAACGCCTTATTTTTAATAAAGTTTTTACTGGAGTGCGTAGAAGAAAAATTAACCGCAGCCTTGTATATAGCTTATTTTATAAAGTTCATGAACGAATGTCATGAGTGAAATCATATTAACGGAAATTCATATAGGTTGAAGTAGTATATTATATGTAGTATAAGAGGTGAAACTGAAAATAAAAAAAAATATGTTAAAATAGAAAACAAACCTATACATATGTACAAAATATATGAGTTGCAATTGTCCATAAATTGCTTGTTGTTATATATATAATAGTGTTCTTCTCGGCGCGGGTCGATAAAACCCGAGCGACGGTAAAACCCAGACATTAATGCGATAAGTCGACACGAGTTCGGCCGGTTTCGGTAAAACAATGGTGTGACGTCGGTCGGTAAAACACGGTCATTGGTAAAACCCCGACCGTTATTGATCTCGGATGTTGAAGCGATGTCTATACGAATTTGGTCGGTTTTCGTCATGTTTATAACGGTATCGGAACTACAAAAACAACATCAACATTCAGTCGGCTTTCGCTACGATACTAGAACTAAAACAAAACGCGGTGTGTCTAGGCGAATTCAATCGGGTTCCGTCAATGAAAGCTTTGTGGCACCAAACTTGTATAATAATATTATAATATAATAATAATGACCATATAACGCCTGCTTAAAAATGTTAATACGTTTTTGTTTAATCAAGTGGGCCATCATGTTAATTAACCAAATGGGCTTCAATAATGATAGTGGGCTCATTTAACAAACGTGAACTTGGGCTGGACAATGAGAGAGCACTTAGGTTTAAACTTTTTAATTTGTTTTTTAGTTTTAGCCATGAACTTAATTGATTTTGTTTATGTTTTTATAATTATTATGAGTAGCTAAACACCTTGATCATTCGGGTATTCATGATATTCAGCACGCTTGACTGATACGCTTTACTTTCTGGTTTACATCTTGATAATTTTAGTAAAGTTAGTATTACTTGTTGAACGATTGTTGATGCATGCTAAGTTATAATCAATTTTTGATATTGATTGGTGTGATTTAATCGAGTTTTGATTGTCACATAAAAGATAGGTTCGTTTAAAGAAATCAAATTACATCATACTTTATGTTACCGTTGGAGTGTTAGGGGCGGGGCATACAAATTTTTGTTTTAGGTTTAATGCTTATACATTTTTTACGGTCGAATTTGGGTCGCTTGTCACTACATCACGCTAGTTTTATTTAATTTTTGTTGGTTTGCCATGAATTTATATATGAGGACATTTGAAAATTGAAAACTTTGAGAACCATTTTGGACCTCTAAAAAATATTTAAAAAAATCATAAAACAAAAAATAACAAAAATTTTTTAAAAAGTAAAAAAACCAAAATTCTTATATTTCATTCCGGTTTCATAAAAAAAAACAAAAAAAAAACTTCGTATTATACACATGTGTATAATTTCATTTAACCTCTAGTTACGTAATGTACACATATGTACATTATCATATACCTTAAATTGTACATATGTGTATAAAAAACATGTATAAAATTTAAAAATAAGTATTATACATATGTGTATAATTTTGTTAAACCGATATATTTTTTTAAATTTTTCAATTTTGTTATTTTTTTATAAAACCGGGATGAAAAATATTTTTTTTTGTTTTTTTACTTTTTTTATTTTCGAGTTTTTTTTTTGTTTTATAATTTTTTTTATTTCTTTGTTAAAAAAATTGTTTTTTGTGGCCTAAAATGTATGTGTGTGTGTGTGTGTGTTTGGTGTTTTAAATTAATACCGGCCAAATTCACAATGGTTCATCAATGCAACGCGCGAGTTATTTCTTTTTAAATGTTAATTAGAACGACAAGTGTACCTATTTATTCAACTTTGAAATTAGTTGTATCTAATTTAAGGAAACACTTAAACAATGTATATAATATTTATGACAAATAATGTCTCTGAATGTCAAAGCCCATGACATCCTCAATAATGGGATCTATAGTGTCGGTAATAATACAATTGATATAAACTATTTCAAAAACTTAATATAATGATCATGATATCACTTGATTTAATAAAATAATTTCGTTTATAAATAGTTAAATACGAGTATGTGTTTATGACTATACCAAACATGAATAAAACAAGACATAAGGTTATTCAAATGACGTTTTTGTATATCCTAAAATTACTTTATACATTATAAATATATTTCATAAAATTTGTACAGAATGATACTTAAAAGATATTTATAAAGTAAATGCCACGTAATCATGCCACATAAGATATTTTTTGACAGCTGGGCGTGCCACGTAAGCAACAAATTAATGGAGTTAACCATCTGTTAGTCACGGACCGTTGAAAACAATAACACCTTTAGTAGGGACCGTCGTCAGCAAAGTGTGAAGTTGAGACTGTTATTTGTCAATACAGCATAGTTTAGATTATTTAAAATCAATATTTTTAAAAACTTTAAATTATTCAAACTAGCAAATGGTATAAATGTATTTAAGGTTTTATATATTTCAGTTCACTTTTAAGCGAGTTTAGACTGATGAGAATTTAAACAAACACTTAACATCATAAACGTCCCATAATCCCGAAGGGTAATGAATAATTAATTATTTAATAATGTTGAGATTAGAAATCTAAACATGTTTATAACTTTTTAAACATCATAACATGTTACCATTTTTTTAAACCTATGATTATATTAAGTTACTTTCAACATATTTTATTATTTTAGTCTGTATATTATTTTTTTATTAGATTAAAATATAATATCAGTTAGGATCAAAGAGATTGGTTAATACAATTAGCCATCTCAAGAAAGTCATTGCTTATTTAAAAAAAGTGAAATTATTGAAACAAGATCCAAAAGTAAAATAGGAATATTATTTATATTCAAATCTACGTGACTAGTGCACTTTATAATATTAAAAAAATGTAGTTGACATATTTCATAGATCATGACAAACCTTGATCTAAGTTCATTAGTCATTAACAAGCATTAGTTTTCAGAAGAACAAATCAAATCCACAAGATTGTTATTAAACTCATTGCTACACACCATTTTGCATTAACTTGTAATCTTCAGGTACGTATCTGTGTGCGCACACGCGTTTCTTAATTTATGATTTATGAAAGCTTGATAAATGATAATTTGATTCCAGTTCAAGGATATTGAAGTTTTTTTTTTTTGAGTATTTGCTAAAATGGGAATTAATAATGAATTTTGATGTTAATTGTATGTTTTCCAACTTTTGATCATAGGTGTGTATGTATCAATACTTAATCATGACAAATATGACCATAAAAGAATGTTGTTGTTTCTTGAAGAAACTTAGGAACCCGAGTCGAGCTATACTATACGCACGTCTTGCTTCCGAGACATCATGTTAGTAACAAAACCATGTTTTGACATAAATTTCGGATGAAAAAGTGTGATCGTATATATATTTTTTATTTTTTGTTTCACAGTTACTATTAATGAAATAGAGGCGTTATATGATCTTTTCGAGCGATTAAGCTATGCTATTGGTGAAGATGGTCGCATTCACAAGGTACTCGATCTGATTACTTGATTGTTACAACTTTAAATAACGCTATTAATTGTTAGAAAAAAGATTAAGAAAGTCTTTTTTTTTTTTTTTTTTTTTTGATTTGATTAACAGGAAGAGTTTCTGCTTGCACTTTTTAGCAATAGTAGCATGAAGAATTTTTTTGCAGATAGAGTGAGTAAATATAATAAATATTTCTTAGTTAGAAATATTAAATCAATTTTTTTTATTTGCTTGTATTTTGTAGCTGTTTGATACATTTGACATGAAGAAAAATGGAGTCATAGAGTTTGACGAATTTGTTCGTTCTCTAAATGTTTTCCATCCCGACGCACCTGAATCAGACAAGATTGAATGTAAGATACATGTAACTTGTTGATGGTTTTATTAGGCTGGGTGTAGTGGGCGACAAAAAAGGGCGATTTTTTGGTTGAACACCGCCCCCTAGACGATATTGGGGCGAAATGTGTGTGGGGGGGGGGGCGTTGACTATTTGTCACTGTGTGTGTGTGTGTTTATTAATATTACATATATGTGTATGTGATATATATATATATGTATATGTATATGTATATATAGGGCTATAACACCATTACACCTCTAAAACAAAAACCCACCATTTGCTGACGGGGCGCCACATGGCGCAAATCGCCCCATTTTGTAGCCTCTCCACTACACATAGCCTTAAAGTCAAACTAATGGTAACATTTTATGATTTGGTTGCAGTCATGTTCAGATTATATGACTTGAAGCACAACGGTTTCATAGAACGTGACGAGGTAAACCGTAAATGAAAACAAGCATACAAAATTTTTTGACATTTAGTCAAAGGTTGACTTTTTATTGACTCTGATATCGGAAATGTTATATAATTTGAAGCTAAAGGAGATGGTTTTGGCTCTGTTGAGTGAGATGAATGTTGATTTATCAGATGATGCAGTTGAAGGTATCTTGAATAAGGTAATAATCATGGGTTTGACATTTTAGTCATCAATTTTGACTTTTTAGTGTTTGACTCTTTGTTCATTTATATGTTTAGACAATTCAGGATGCAGATTTAAATGGAGATGGAAAGATTGATTTAGAAGAGTGGAAAATATTTGTTTCAAAAAATCCATCCAGTTTAAAAAATATGACACTGCCTCTTTTAAGGCAAGTTCTAGTTTCCATTTATTCATAATTTAACATTTTTATCTTTTTCTATAACATTTTATTTTTATAAAAATCCGATAAGTAAACCATCTAGTGGTTTCCTTCCGTAACCTCTAGCTGTCCAGCACAAGCTGTGATGTACCTGCTTCTCTTAATTAAAGAATAATAATATGTTTTGTAACTTTGTTACAGGGAGATCGCTCAGGCGTTTCCAAACTTCGTGTTGCATACCAAAGTCTGGGATCTAGAAGTAGTGGTATAATATATTTGAGCCTCTACGACGCATATTTCTAAAGTATTAACTTTTGTTTATTCATTTTTCTCTACTACAAGTTGTATTTATTTCGGGTTTGTATTCTATGTTATGTACTTATGTTGCTACCATGTGAAACACAAAAACCAAAGTTCACATATAAAGTATACAACTAATATGTCACTTATTTTAGTTTTTAATTACAAAACAAATTATATATTGTTGCTTGACTTCCAACAGTCCTAACAATTTTCCCAATTGACCTCATGTTTGACCCGCACCTTGTCGCCCGACATTGACTTTTTCGGGGTACACCCTGGGGCGTAGCTTAGTTGGGGTCAGAGGTGTTAAACGTGTCCAACATCAAATCATATTGAAGGCTCCTAGTATCTAGGAGAATATTTAATATAATAATTTGTTTATTATAATAAGATAAGTTAGCCTTATTTTATTTAATCCTATTTGTTTTGAATTCAAATTCTGTATTTGAGTTAGTATAGGATTAGGAACCATGGGTTTATATATACCATTGGTTCAATGTGTTTGTAATTATTAAGTTTTTCTCGTTAGTCGTTTTCTTAATAAAAGAGTCGATCGTGTGTTGATCAAATCTCATGTTCGTGTTCTTGATTCACCCGCTCAAAGTTTAACAAGTGGTATCAGAGCCTAACGATCCAGGCTCGTGTTTCCGATTGACGGCAAGTCTTGATTGCGGTAGCAGTTCCAATCAAAGACATAAGAGGCCAAGAATCCGATCGCAGGAAAGAAAGGGTCAAGATAGTTAAGAGGAGAAACCGGAGGCTACTTGAATATTGATTGAAGGTCATCCGTAGTACGTATCTAGAAACGAGTAAAGATCGGTCAGTGAGGTTTGTTTGTTTAATATAAGTAGCCAAGCTTACGGTTACTCAGAGAACACGTAATAGGAGAAAATAGTTGCCGGCATCCATCAGTTGCTTGATTATTATAATATATTGAATTGTGTGTCTATTCAATTGTGAGGTATACACAGCCGCCACACAATATATATTGGTTTTATATTGCCATCAAAGTCAACAATAATTTATAGAAGTATTTGTTTGCTACTGAAGAAATCATCGAAGAAGACCCGCATAAGACAAAATCGTATTTCTGAGTATTATTATTTTTGCAAACAGGGGCTGTTTTTTATTTAAAGAAACCGATAATTAGCAACTATTGTTTGGGGTGGTTGTTCGACCAAGAAGAAAAGAACCGATTGTAGCAAGATTCGATCCGATATTAGTGAATCGAAATAATGGCAGAATTCCAGGTTATAGGAGGAATCAAGAAATTGAACCAAAGCAACTACAAACAATGGTCGACGTGCATCAAGTCGTATCTTCAAAGTCAAGATCTTTGGCAGGTAACGAACGGTACCGAGACGAGACAACCCGCAAACGATATTAATGGTAGTATCGGGAAGTGGCAGGTGAAGGCGGGTCAGGCGATGTTTATGATCAAGACAACGGTTGATGATGACGTTCTTGATCACATTCAAGATCTTGAATACCCAAAGTAAGCGTGGGATACGCTTGAGACCTTATTTACGAAGAAGAACGATGCTCGATTGCAACTAGTCGAAGGTGAGTTGATGACAATTTCCCAAGGAGATATTCCAATTTCACAATATTTTCGTAAAGTTAAGAATTTGTGTCGCGAGATTGGAGAACTCGATCCACAGTCTCGGGTTAGCGATGCTCGTATGAAGCGGATACTCATTCATGGTTTAAGGCCGGAGTATCGTAGCTTTGTTACCGCTATTCAAGGGTGGGCGACCCAACCGAGTATTATCGAGTTCGAAAATATTCTTGCTGGACAAGAAGCCTTGGCAAAACAGTTAGCCGGTGTGTCGATTAAAACCGAGAGCGAAGCCTTGTATGTCGTTAGGAAGGAAAAGCATCGGTTCTACAAAAATAAAAATCGTTATGGAGAGAAAGGCAAGAGTAAGTATTGGGACAACGAGAAACGTGAACGATCGAAGAAGAAAGAATGGAACAGAAAGAGTCGAGATGACAACTCTGAAGAAGATTCATCGGACGAAGAGAACCGAGACAAGGAATCTAGGTATCAACCAAAGCAGTTTCCTTTTAGGTGCCATAAATGTGGACAAAAAGGGCATATGGCAAAATACTGTCGAGAACCTGAGGAGGAAGGTAATGCAGCTGTAGTTAAAGAAGAAGAACCGTGGGATGTGGAGGCTAATATGGCCGAGGTTCAAGGAAATTACACAGCTGACATCGAATTCAAACCGAACTTGGTAGATGAATGGTTTGAAGAAGGCTCCTGTTGGTGGACAAGTCAGGAAGTAGTGCCAGAGTCGAATCTGTTAAAGGCAACCTTGGAATCATCTAATGTTATTTTGAATCTAGATGATGAGGAAATTGTGGTTGAAGAAGAAAGTACAGTTGATCAAGACGTAACCATGATAGTAACCTAACAAGACGAGAAAGAAACCGTGTTGGATGAAGTGCACGAGGAGGTAGTTTCGTCTCATGTTTCAGGTTGTCATGGTGGAATAGAAAACGCTGAAGATCAACAAACCAACAAAGTTAACGTTGGAGTTTGCATGAGGTTCATGCAAAGTTCGGGTGATTCAAATGAACGAACGAAAGAAGGAGTTAACTTCTAGAGGGAGCATGCATCGAGTGGGAATGGAAGAATTGTTTTGAGTACCATGATAGTTGGTCATGGAGTTGAGAAAGCAAAAGTTGTTTCCTATCTGAAAACGGGTGATGCAGTTCTAAATAATGGTAATCTCGAAACTAGCTCAATTGATAACAGGAAAAAGAAACTTGAATGTAGGGTTATGAAGTCGAATCCAAGAATCAAGCTCAAAGAGGTGAGAGCGTTACAAGGTGTGAAAGATCTTGGAGGAACAATGGAAGTTGGTATTGAGAGGGAGTGTAAAACTTGGAGCAACACCAACTTGAAGGACCCGAATAGTTAATACGAAAAGTATAAGGGTGGTACGGAAGATCTCAATGGGCGGTTCGGTGGAGATCCAAAGTTCAAGGACCAAGTTGAATAACTTGGTGTCATCATTATCTTTTACATATTATTAAATAAATTAGAGGTCTAATTTAATTGTGATTCCTAGTTTGAGTAGGATTAGAATTGTGGGTATTATATAAACCCATAATTAGTTTTCTTTTGGTAGAGTAGAGAAGAGTATAAAGTATTTTGTTCTTGTTTTCTATCAATGAAAAGAGTCGCATAAACGTTTTATGCAAAATCGTGTTTGGTGTTGTTGATTCACTTGTCTAAGGTTTAACAAGTGGTATCAGAGCCTAGAGCTCGTACCGCGAAGCGGTTTTGAAGATTGGGGCAGCCTCCGCCGGCGGGTGCGTCCGTCGGTGGAGGGCACGGTTGAAGAAAGGCTTGGGTCGCAACCAGAATATTAACAAGTGTAGTAGGCGGAGACAGTGAGTTGTTCCGGGTCGATCGTTGTCGTACCGGAGTGCCGTTTGGGACGGCATGGGTGACCAGTAATGAACATGTCAAGAAGTATATCATGAAACAATAGGTCAATAGATCAGGTGTGTCCAATATAAAAGTTTGCAGCCTCGTTTATATTAATCAGAAGCAATTTGTTTTTTTTTAATACTTCTCCTTCACTGTTATTTATAAGAAGATTAATTGGTTTTTTGTTGGTCAAACCAATACAAATTGAGTCCAAGATTTGCAGCAAAAGAATTTGAGGTTTTTTATTCTTTGTTCGCAAAGCTCAGAACAAGCCAAGAAGCAATATTTGGTTTTCTTAGAGACAAGTTTATAATCTTGGTTTGAACGAAGGCGTGTTCGGGGTTCCGATCGTGAACGAGTTGTGACTTGTTTGTCGAGTTAGTGATTGAACTGATCGAAGTCGAAGGAAGTGAGGGCCGACTGTTTTAGTTCGTTTAAAACAGAGAAACCGATCGAAGGAATATGTGTCAAGGTTTCAGTTACGGTAAGTTTCCGATCGAAAAAGGTGTGTCCCGTTCTAGTCGCCATACGATCAAACAAAGGTGTGTCCAGGTTTCGATCGGGGTACGCTTCCGATGGAAGGTGGCTGTGTTCGATGGCAGTACCAATTGGATTGAGTGTTTCCGAGAACCAAGAACGGTAGTGGTCGATGAAGCATGTAACATGTTTTGTTTCTACCAATGATACCAAAGAAGTTTTCTAGAATTATGTGGTTTTAAATTGGATGGGATAAGTATTAACTTATTCCCTTAATATTAGTTTAGTTATTCAAATATATGGGGGGTGGTGACGTTGAATCCAAATTTGACAATGACATGTCGGTGTCTTGTCCATGGTAATAAGGGTTTTAAAGTGGTGAAACCTTTTCAATGACAAGTTGGTAATTGTTGAAGAATTATTTTGTTTGGCAAATAATATCTTCCTTTTAGTTATTCGTGAGTTGAAGTAATCAAAAGGAGACAATGAGTATATGTTTTTATTTTCAAACCAAACTTATGCAAGTGGGATTAGTTCCTTGAAGCCAAAGTTGCACTTTGGTTCTTTCTTGTTCGTACATACAGAAGAGGCATATCAAGTGCAACTCTAGTTCTTGGTTGTTTTGTGATTATCACTTGTGAAAACTCTTATTGGTTTAAGTTTGAAGCTGGTTTTCGAATAACGTATAACTGATTCACAGCGGTTCAGTGGCGAACAGGTGAATGTTTTCTATGGGTGTTAATAGTGGTTACAAGGTGGTTCAGGGACGCCGGTATAACGGAGTGCAACAAGGTTGTGTGTCAACTTTTATTTGGTGTTCATCGAGTTAAAGGTTTCAGTGATGACATTCCGTTACCGTGTGTCGGGATGGTTAGATCCCCGTGTGTCTATCCAATGATGAATGATATGTTGTGATCGTGTGTCGGTATGGTTAAATCTCCGTGTGTCGGGATGATAAAATGTCCGTGTGTCGGGGTAGTTTAGTGGGTTGGATCGATGACCCAACAATCCGAGCGGTAGCGTTGTCGGGCTGTCTAAACGAGACAACAACATCAGATGTTCGGCGTCTGATTTCGGGACCAAATTGTAACGTACATGGCAGCAACGGTTCAGGTTGTTGACAACAACGAGGGATGAGTTACGAAGCTAGAACCGGTGGCTAAAAATGGTCAAATAGTTATGCTTTTGGGGCTGTCAAAATAGAAGACAGCGGACTCAATGGTTTAGGTTTGTACGAACAATGGGTTCGTAGGAGACCACTGAAGATAAGGCATGCAACAAATGTGTTTAGAGGTGAGTTGAATGATGTCCTAGATCTTGTGTAGATTAAGGAGTAACAAACCAAGACGCAACTTCGTGTGAAGACGTGTGGTGAGTCCAAGAATCAAGTCCGGGTGTTGCGGGCCATGAAAGACCTTGGACGAACAAGTATGAATCTAGAGGGAGTGTTGGAATTGAACACTTGAGCCGAAGCCAGAAGACGTGACCTATTGCGTTCAGTCACGAGGTTGTTTCGAGTCGTGGTGTTTCGTGTGTGTCACGGTTAGAAGAAGTTTGGTGTTGAGAGGGAGTGTTAAACGTGTCCAACATCAATTCATATTGAAGGCTCCTAGTATCTAGGAGAATATTTAATATAATAATTTGTTTATTATAATAAGATAAGTTAGCCTTATTTTATTTAATCCTATTTGTTTTGAATTCAAATTCTGTATTTGAGTTAGTATAGGATTAGGAACCATGGGTTTATATATACCATTGGTTCAATGTGTTTGTAATTATTAAGTTTTTCTCGTTAGTCGTTTTCTTAATAAAAGAGTCGATCGTGTGTTGATCAAATCTCGTGTTCGTGTTCTTGATTCACCCGCTCAAAGTTTAACAAGAGGTGGGCCCGGCACCCTCTGTGTTTTCTCTCGGTAGTGTAAAGTTATTCTTTTTCGACCGAAATTTTTTATACATAGTGTAATTTTAACCATTTTCAACTGAATTCTTGAGTCCAGCCCCCTTGGTTTTTTTGCTCACTAGTGTAAATTTATCCTTTTTTGCCCGAAAATTTTTATACATAGTGTAAATTTACATGTTTCCGACCGAAATTTTGAGCCCGGCCTCCTCCGTTTTTTCGCTCAGCAGTGTAGATTTATCCTTTTTCAACCGAAAATTTTTATACATGGTGTAAAGTCACCCATTTCCGACCGAAATTTTGAGCCCGCCCCCATCTAGTCTATGATTTTTTTATAGATATTGAGTCCGCATCCCTCGCGTGTATGTCCAAGCTTCGCCACTGGGTACACCCAAGCTTCCGGGTGCAAATACTGCACTTCCACATTCGGAAATACTTAATCTTGTATTTTGACCTTAATCTAGTCCCCAAAACTATTCAAAAATAACTGCCAATCAACAAGGTGCTCAAAACTATTATTATGTACAAAATAAAATAAAATAAAACTTGCAACCGCGTGTGAGGTCTTTCAATAACCATGCATTGGAGGTAGTCTTTGAAACATCGCCATCATATTATCTTTTTCCGCTTTTGTAAGGTCTTTCAGTAACCATGTATGCTGCAAAGGAATGGTTAACGGGACCGAACAAAGTGTACTGTATGAGGAAACAGGACAAAGGAAGCTGAAAAATTGTCGAACAAAAAAATGTAGAAAAAATTTGGAGATGCGGGGAATCGAACCCCGTGCCTCTCGCATGCGAAGCGAGCGCTCTACCATATGAGCTACATCCCCATTTTGGTATTTATAGCTATAGTGAAATTTAAATAATACACAGCAAAATATGTACAAAGTGATCATAAAAGTGTTGCTCGACTAAAATTAACATACTGGTAGATTAGATTGCAGGGCTGACAAATCATGTCTTATCATGTTTAACAAATTAGAGACGACGCGATTAGCACAAGTAACAAACATGAACACGGCTCGTTTAACACTTGGCTTTGACGGCTTGAGCGTGGCAGTTTGATGTATCCAGAAGGAGAGACAATTAACCATAGCCTCCAGATTTTAATTATTTTTGAAAAAGTTAAATTTTGTGGTGTGTTTTTTTTTTTGCTAAATATGTATTATCGTGTCAAAACAGGTTCTGATTAATGGTTGACTGATCATAATTCATAACTACCAAAAGAGATTTATGGTGACAGATTTTTTTTTCTTTTTAAAGGTTTAGTGATTAAACAAGAAAAATTATTAGTTGTCTTAAACAGCAGTAAATGTCCCAATAGAGTGAAGGTGAAATTCATTGTATTAAGGTTTCTTTTCTTAAAAAATCAGTACAATTCAACAGGCTGGACTTCTGATTCATACTTTACTCACTAGAGTGTTTGCGAACGACCCTTTTCATATGATCAAAAGAGAACGCTAGAACGAAAATTGGAAGAAATCAATCACTGGTATAGTGACATAGGTATGTTTCGACTTCAGGTCAGGTTTTGATTTCTTCATCGAACATACAACAATCGCTAAAAGGGTTCAATAAATTTCTTCAAACATGATATTTTTTCATCCTATGATGAACCAAACAAAACTTAAAATCAAACCCGACCCAAGGCTTTTATTCTGATAAGTTCACGGTTATATGTATTTTAGAAACAAGTTCAATTACAAACATCCACAAGATACAAAAACGTCTTACCTCACCGACCGACCAAAGGGCTTAAGCAAATCTCAACTAAAGGTTACACACGACATTAGTATAATTATCTCTTCTTCTTCCCACCCTTGCCAGATTTTGCAGGCGCACCAGCATTTGAAGCAGACGCAGCAGATTTTGAAGCAGCTTCTTGTTTCTTCAATCTACCCGGGTGTCTCGGAACCAGTTCAGCAATACGAATCATCAACTGTTTTTCTGACACCATCAAAACAAACAGCAATTATTTACAGTAACGACATCATAGCAAAATGTAATGGATTAGAGAATTATGCTTACTGGATGTTATAAGGGGATTAGACGGACTCCCATCTGGTCTTTTCAGCAGAACACGAACCCTCCCAACTTGCATGAAATCCCGTGGATACGCCTTGTCAATCTTTAAAACCGTTATAAAATGTTTACAAATACAAATTACAATTAAGTAAATATGTAAACTTTAGAAGAGAAAAAACCTCGATGGCAAAAGGGATTTTGAGGTGGCCACAACAATCGCCAATTTCTAAAGCAGTAGGGTTTTCACATGCTTTTGATGTGGAGATTCTTCTACCTTCAGCAACAGTCTTCTTTGAGTTGATGTAAACAGGATATATTATATTCCAGGTTTTGAAATTAGGTGTACCTCCATCCATCAAATTCCTGTTTATAAGTTTACATATTTAAATCTGAGAGTCAGAGTGAAAAATAATAGAAACGGTGCTAATATATGAAGACAGTGAGAAAACGCATCTATTTTCCACCTGATGCCAAGTGATTACAGTACTAACTGAGATGACGGTTTGTAATTATTCACCCGCAAAAAGACCAAAGTTAACTGTATCACGAGCAAATAAAAGTGATCAACATTAAAAGTGCAAAAAACGCCATAAATAAACACCAAAAACATATTAAGCAATGCACTTAGTACAGCACAAAAACAAACACAGTCAACTGAGAAAAGTGGTCATAGGTTATAGCAGGGCTAGCAGCAACTAAGGTAGAGCAAAGACAGACCGAGAATTGATGGTTTAATCTGTTTCTCTTTTTATGCAGTTGATTAGCTAAATATATGGTTAACAGGCTTCAATTGATCTGAATACGCAGATCATGCCTGATTTATACTCCACATTCATCCTAAGAATGTGCAAGTGTGCAACGACTTATATACGTTCAGTTATTGTTAGCCCAATTTGAGCATTTTAATATGCCAAACCACATAAAAAAATAAATCAGCATAAACCAAGTGTCAAATACACATGCACAATACATTAAAAATTTTAATAAATCATGTGAAATTGTTACCATAGATGCTATGCAGACAATCATGACAACATACATATAAGTACACAAAGAAACATTCACCTTCACAGACAGCTCATAACTAGCAGATTTATGAAGCAAATTGTAACCAAATCATTGCAGAATAACACTCTCCGCTCCTCAACTTAATAAAATATCAACTCGAAACAAATACGAACAGTTATCCTCTTCAATTATACATCACATATTCACATGTAAAGAACCGGAAGCAAAAATACCATAATTTCTACTCTTTCCTGATTCATTTTTCACTAGTTTCTTCCTCCACTTATAGTTGGTGTTTACATATAACTTACCAACATAATAAAATAATAATACCTTGTGCATAATACACTTCTTGCTAAAAATAGTGTTACATTTCATCATCTTAAACTTAAGTCTATGGTTTATATATATATATATATGATATGATGAATAGCTATCAATCAAACAAGCCTAGCATACTTAGCAATATTAAGATGTTTGCATTCATCATTTCATTGTAGTGGATAAAAATCAGATGAGCATAATAAACATAATAAAACTCATTATAAAATATAACTCATTTGACTAGTACGAATTTATCCATGAAAGCAGTGAGAAAATGATCTATTGTCTAACAAATGTAGCTAGATAACTACATCATTGAAAAAGATTGCATTTCTGTTGATTCATCAGCGTAAACACTGTGTTATGTGTGCATAGAACAAGCAATGTTGATAGGGGTGTGCGTGGTGCGGTTTCGGTTTTTTCGGTTTTCGGTTTTTGGGTTCGGTTCGGTTTTGAATGCGGTTTTTTCGGTTTTGCTAATAGAGCCAAAACATTTGGGCCAAAAAAAACTTGACCTAAGATATTGAAGTTGGTTATGATATCTTTTTTTCTTTAAACTAATGATTAATAAAATATCGAATATTTGGGCTTCAAATATTAAAAACTAAAAAAGATACATTTAAAATCAAAACTAAGAGTACTTGTATTATTAGTTATTAACCATATGTAACAACCAAATATACTTGTTATTAACCATATGTTAAAAATAAACAAATGGTCGTCGGTAGATTTTGTTTTAATTGTTACGGATAAGATATTATGGTTATTTCAATTTTTGGTTATTTCGGTTCGGTTCTTAACAAAATACAAAACCGAACCAAAACCAATATTTCTGTTTTTGCCAAAGTTCAAAACCGAACCGTCGGTTTCTAATTCGGTTTGGTTTTTTCTGTTCGTTTTTTTTTGGTTTTATCGGTATCGGTTCGTTTTTTCGGTTTTGTGTACACCCCTAAATGGTTATCTCCTTTACTATTTTAATCATTAAAACCTTAAGAGCTAACAAGAAATCAAGAAACCAGTAGCAGCAGGAGTGCACAACTTATATAGAAAGTTTGTCAAGCAAACACAACCGACAACGTAGAACTACTTTAAAGCAAGCAAGACTTGAAACCGATAGCAACAAATATCGGTTTAACATCCAATTACTTCCACATATCAGATAATAAAATGATAGAATAACAATTTACAAGTAAACAAGTAAATCAGTTTGTTTAAAATCAACTATCGTTAGCTAGTGGTTCTGCATACATAAATCCAAATGTTACACCTGTTAACAATTTTTTTCAGATAAATAATCATAAACTAGATACCTATATATGTAATTTACGCTATAATTTCGAAATGTATTTACAATTACACTAACATGAACCCTAGATCTTAATGCACAAATCACAAGCAGGCGAATTTAACAACAAAAAGTAATTGTAAAAATGAAATTGAAAAACAAATCGGAAGATAGATCGAGAAATTGAGCAGTGTAATAATAATAATAATAATAATAATAATAATAATAATAATAATAATATACCTGGCGGTAACAGATGGCGGAGATGGTGATCGGAAACAAAGCAGAAGAGTGTTGTACAAGTAAGTATACAGAATGAAACTAAGGCCCATATATTGACTATTGGGCCTAACTAGTAACTAATAATAATCTCAAAACTTACTTTGCTTTTAGAGGTCTACAAAATTGTTTTTTTTTTAATAAATCGAACCAGTTTTGTTTAGAAACCAGTTTAGAAGCATGAAAGGTCGAACTGGTCAAAATCGGGGACCCGAAGATAGAACCGGCGGCCTAAGTCGGTTTGAGACCCAGTTTGGGTGCAACTAGTTTTTTATGTCAAATCGGTTCGGGTCGGTTTGCAGTGAACCGGTTCCAAACTGGTTTTTTTGTACATATCTATTTGGTTTGACACGGTTAACCACAAATAGAAAGGGGGGGTATAGTAGAAATTGCTATTAGGGATGAGTTCGATACCAAAAATACTAACACCAAAGATTACCAAAATTGGGTATCGGTACTGATAACGAAAATTCTCGGTGCAGCATCGGTACCAAAGGCAAAAATTCAGTAAAAAACAGGTACCATATCGATTCCGAAATCCCCAAAAGGTTGGTACCAAATTGGTATCGGCGGTACCTGATTCGATATCGGTGCCACTAGCTCTTCCCTAATCAATATTAATTGTAGGTTAGAGACATGTTACGGATTTTAACAACAATTTAACAGAATACTTGTTAATTCCTTATAATAAGGTAGTATTAATAAGGTGATTTCAATAGGTATTTTTTAAAAGGTGAACTTTATTAAAACACGCGAAAACCACCATATCTCCAAGACGGAGAAAAGAGGCCGCCAAACTACATCACATCATATACATATTACACCAATACTTTACACCTATACTCTCAATCTCTATCTTTGCTTTTGTGTCTATTACTAAACCATAAAAAACTAAGCATCTTCACATCCGCTACAATCTCTACCACCTTGCATCATTTGTCATCAAAAATCCTCTCATTTCTCGCTCTCCAAGATTTCAATAGGTTAATAAGATTAACTTGTTACAAAGATTGGTAACCCTTTTCACTAAAAAGAAAACAATTATGAACAATAACCGGTTACTGACTGTAAACGATTTTCACCATTTGACCAGTAACAAGGTACGGTTAGTAATTGATGTTGTAAAACCAATATTTGCACCTCTAGTTTGACATGCCTATATAAGGCTTATAAGTTGAAACATTTTCCTTCAACTTTTATTAATGGTGATTAGTTTTGAAATTACTGTTTTCTTGATTTGATTTTCAAAAATGAATGTTATGGTTTAGAAACATTCCCTAGCCTATTTGTAACCTTGTATGAACAACCATTTGGTTCACTAATTTTATTTTAATGTAAAATTTCATAAAAGAAATACAATGTAACCGAAGTTGAGTAGTTAAATAACTTAGATTAGTTTAGAAAGAATGATGCATTATTATCTAGTAAACAAGCTTTCTAGTACACTATGAGGCGTAAAGACAAGATCGAAAATTGGGAAGGCAATGGATGAACTAGTAGCGTCAATGGGCAATTTCAAATTCGTATTTGGAACTTCTCTAATAAGATTATGTTCTCTACATCTTAGATGCTAGTCAAGTATGCATAGCGACAGTGGTACATGGTTTGCATATTTGGGGCCAAGACGATAACAACTATGCAACTTCGGAGACACCTTTAATGAGACCAAAGTTATCATTGAAGAACACAATAACGCAAGATTAAGTGTCCTATCCATGTCACTTATATTAAGTGTAGTTGCAAAGACAAAATGTATTCAAGTACTCAATTTTGGCGCGCCAAGTACTCAAGAACAAGCAAGGCTCAATCACGGAATACACCAAAGGATAATCGTATACATCCATCGAGCATTGAGGCAAGTTGTGGACTGGACAAGATAGGGTAATGACGCGAGGAAGGATTGGAAAGGCGTTGTAGTATAGATTAATGAAAATGTAACCGACCTAGTATAAGCTCAAAGGGTTTGTAGCTTAGCGGTATCAAGATGAATATATAAAGGTTGTCATATACACATAGTTAAGTATAACATAGTACGTATAATATAGAATATAACTTTCTTTAGTATGAATACAAGCTTTGAAGTCATACTTAGATTAATAGAATCTCAAAAATAAGTTTGTATAACTTAATTCTTTTGACTTTGTAAAATTATTCAGCAACTTATCTATATTTACCACAACCAAACATTTTTGTAACACTAAGTTAAAAGTCATACTAATGTCAAAAATATTATGACCTACAGTCAAAAATTAATATTTTGGGTTTTCATAAGAGAAAATATTTAACAAAACTTATTATTTCAAGGGTATACCAAAAATCACTTAGTTTTTCGATAGCAATTTGATTAACCAAATTTGAACACCTTAACCCGTAATCTTTTTCACTCTTTTTACCCGCTAATAATTCTTAAACAGTTAATTCAAAGGCTGTTATAAAGTATCAAATACTTGTCAATAAAAAATAATTTTTAAAACTTAAAAGAATGTGTCTTATTGGGTTAACAGTCTTGTTTATAACTAAAACACTTGTAATCACTAATCAGATTTGATTCTGAAACTCACCTGATAAGATACCACTGCTGCAGTGCAAGATTGGTCGAAGACACGGTCAATGCAAGTTGACCGACCACCTGCAAATAACAAGCAACACAACCACACAAGCAAACTATAGAACGAGCGAGAGTTTTATTAATCAAGAAGCAACGATAATAAGCTAGGGCCAGGAATAAAATGGCATTTTAAAGGCACAAATATAAAAAAAATTGTCTCAATGTGTACTTTCAGGAGAATGGTGATGTATCCGATTTAGATTTACTGACCCAAACTCAACTGACTCTGTTGGTGTCACTGCCACGTCAGCAGTAGACACAACACCACCACCACCATTCTTCTCATCGCTTCCCGACTTGTCATCTTCTTCTTCCTCTTGCTTTACAGCCTCATCCTCTTCCTCTTGCTTCAGAACATCGTGATCCACCTCCATTTTCGTTGGTTCCTCAGGTTTGTTCAGTGGTTCATCGTTTTCCTTTGAAGCCTCGTGATCCACCTCGGCAACCACCTCATCTGCTGCCTTGTCATCATCTGAACCACCTTTCTCTTTATCAGTTTCCGTGAGATCAAACTCTTCCTTTTGCTTCTTGTAAAGAAGCATCGCTTTCTAAAACACACAATAACAAAACTATCTCAAAATAAAGTTCATATTTTAATAAAAAACTAGACTACTGTTCATAATTAATGCATTTAAGTTTATAGCAAAAGATACGAACCTGAAAAACGGAATCATTCGTGACAGAAAATAGTGAAGCACTATCAATAACATCAACATCTACACCATCCTGTTAAATATAAAGAGAAAAAACTAAGTATATTTATCTAAGTGGAAAAACAGAGTTACCGAAACATATCTTTACCTCTAAAAACAAAATCTTGCAGTCGAAATCATCAGATAATGATGCTTCTGGATCCAAATCAATCATGTTTGAGCATTCTTCATACAACTCAGGTTGAGTAAGATCTTTAGATACATCAACCTTAGAAAGATACACTGCTGAAATAACAGCACTGTTGATTTCCTTAACAGCCTCAAAAATTTGAGGGCTTTCGATTACTTTTTGAGTTTCAGGCCCGTTTTTATCAAGATTCAAAGTCTCGGGCAGAATATCAGGTGGGTTCTGTTCACCTTCATCAGGCTGGCCTGTCGGTCCAGTCCAGTTTTCATCATGTCTGTGACCCGAATACCAGTCTTTTTGTTGACCCGAATGCACATCCGTGCCACTTTGGTCCCACCCTCGGTTGCTCATTTGGGACCTATGGTCCCAATCGAGCCGACCATATAAGTGAGATTCATCACCAAATACAGCGTTGTTAGACTCCCACCCATGCAACGAAGGTGGTCGGGTATGATCAGGAGCATGGTAAGGTAAACCAGGATTGACATTCATTGGTGGCCTATCAAAAATTTGTGGTGGAAATTGAGGCATAAGAGGATGAAACATTGGTGGTGGAACATGCTGGAACGGGATGTAACCGCCAGTCACCATCGGGGAAGGCCAATTTGGAACGTTGTTGTTCCAATTACCTTGACTTTGACTTTGACCTCTGTTCATGTTCGGGTCAACCATCCTCCGGTGCCTATTGTTTGACTTGCTTCTGTCATCTTCAAACAAAGATGTAGATGGAGATGGAGGTGGTAGGTGAGACTTTGTATTACCAGAATAATGAGAATTTCTCATGTACGGTGACGAAACCGATAAATTATCGTTATCGACTTCGTTAACCAGTTCCCGGCTTCCTTTACCATCTTTAACAGTATCTTTAGATCCACCGGTTCGTGGGCCCGGTTCTTCAAGATCAAGACTTTTTCTAGCATCAGTCTTAATCAAGTTCCTGCGTTCGTTACTCGTTGATGATGGGGATTCGGGCCTTGCTCGTTTTTCCCCTGATAAATCACCACCCACGTAACCGTCATCCTTTAATGTGACTTTCTTGTCTGATTGTCCAGGAGCAGAGTCGTAATCTTTACTTGAGTGAGCATTATGTCGGGATCGATCTTCATAAGAATAATCTCGATACTTGGTTTCTTCTTGCTTTGAAACCCTGATAAATATTACACATTCTTTATTATTCAGACATAGAAAATAATTATAATTATAAAAATGCAACAAAGATTTACCTATGATGATCTCTTGTTGAACTGGGTGAACTCCTACGACGGCTATGATTGGACGCAATTTCCGCGTCAGCATAACGAGAACTGGATCTTCCCCATTCAGAAGCCGATTCAGCTTTAGCACACGATCTCTTTTCTGATTCAGGCCGTTCTTTAATGCTACTACGGGATCTATAATCACTAGATTCATCTTTTTCATAACCTCTTTTTCTATCTTTATCATCTTTATATCTAGCTGCACGATCATCATAAACCGGGCTTCCGTCCCGATTATTTGCTTTCCTATCACTATCATCCCTTGAACGTTTGGAATCACGTGCTCTCTTCTCTTCCTTATGCTTATAATCTCTATCATCATCTTGTCTGCGTTTACGATCCCTACTTCTTTCATCTTTATCACTAGTTTCCATATATTTATCATCTTTATATTTGGTTTCTTTATTTCCATCTTCACTATACTTATCCTCATAATATTTGTCATCCTTGTGTTTGCTGTATCTTCCACTTTCACCTCGGTGTTTAACATCACAACTTTTTCTATCGTGTTCACCGTCTTCATGGTGGTTTTCGTCTTTTTTTCGGGATTCTTTAATGTCTCCATACTCTTCATTTTTATGCCTTGCGTCTTTGGAACGGTCATTTCTTGTAGATAAGTGTCTATCTTCGGTTTCTTTTGTATCATCTTGATATTTATCTTTTACACTAGAAGCTTCTCCTCTTCTTCTCATCCTCTTCTCGAGCTCCTTTTCTAACTCAGGGTTTCTTAACTCTTCTTCTATTGACCATTCTAGTAAAGCATAAAAAAAACAATTAGAAAGCAAATAACTTTAATAACTTTTGAAATCCGAATAAATTAAATGCCATTATATGATTAGCAGATAGAAAAAGTACTCAGAGTTGACTTTAATATAACATTCCCAAAAGGTGTTCTTAAAAAAGTAATTCTTGCTGAATAAAAGTTCATGGAAATTGATTAAGCTTTCAGTATGTAATATATTTGATTCTCTATGCACTCTTAGTCTACATCAAATGCTCTGTCTACCATAACATCGTATAGAATTATTAGCGACCACATGAAGAGTATTAAGAAGCACAAGAATAATATGCATGTGATGCATATGATGGGATGCCATGGACTAGAATGTCACGAGAAAAACATCCTGATATGCATGAAGATAAAATAATTAATAACAGACCAGAAAACATGTTCCTTTTCTAGCCTCAAAGAATTGTTCTTGGTATTTTACTCGTAAATGGCTCACAAAAGATTCATAATACCAGACTACTAGCTAGCTTGCTATAAGCTTTCAGCTAGTGATATCTTGATTTAATGATGAAACTAGGCACTGTGCAAACGTAAAAGCAGAAGCATAATAAGAACCCTTTAACACCTTACAAATAAAAAGCCACAAATTAGGTAAGATTATGCGGACCACATGGGGTGTAATTCTAAAGTTGTTAAAAGTGAAAGCCAAGTATATCCAGACAAGCAGTTAGTAACACCTAAAATGTCAACACACTGAGATATAACTGCTAAGGTTAGCATTGCCTCTTTTCCTCATTTTACTACATGTAATTCCCAGTACTTAATGCTCATGTTTGCAGGTTTGATAATTCAAATCAAAAGTTCAACAAAAAGCACAAATTAGCAATCTTGCAAGTTGCAACCAAACATATCATATGCACATAAGTTACTACTAAGGTTAGCATTGCATCATTTCCTCATTTTACAGCAAACCAAATTCCCAGCAACTAAATTCTCATATTTGCAACTTTCATAATTCAAATCAAACTTCAAGAAAAAGCACAAATTAGCAATCTTGCAAGTTGCAACCAAACATACCATATGCACATAAGCCACGACTAAGGTAAGCATTGCCTCTTTCCTCATTTTACCACCAATCAAACTCCTATTAACTTAATGCTCATGTTTGCACTTTGCAAATTAATTAATGCAAAAGAAAACTTCAACAAAATGCACAAATTAGCAATCTTTCAACAAACATACCATATGCACATAAGTTACTACTAAGGTTAGCGTTCCCTCTTTTCCTCATTTTACTACAAACCAAATTCCCACTAACTTAATGTTCAAGTTTGCAGCTTTCATAACTCAAATCAAAAACTTCGATTAAATTCACAAATTATCAACCTTGCAACCACCAAACATACCATAAGCGCATAAAACCCACTAACTTTCCTACAATGCATCGATCCACAAAACATAACAAAATAACAAGAGACTGTGATATAACTACTAATATTAACATTGCCTCGTTTCCTCATTTTACTACAAACCAACTTCCCAATAACTTAATCCTCAAATTAACAATCTTTAAACTAAACATACCACATTCACATAATAACAATAATAATAATAATAGCAAGTTTCGACATATTATTCATACCAGTGATCTCCTTTCCTTTCTTGCTCGACTGACTCTCCCCCTGCTTCAACAACCCATCCGCCTCGTACTTATCACCGTGCCCTTTCCTTTTCTCCGACCCACGCTCCCTCTCCTTCGACTCCTTATACTCCTTCTCCTTCCTCCCAGACTCCTTCTCTGACTTCCTCTTCTCGCCTCGACTACCATCCTCCGACTTCCTCTTTTCGCCCTTTTCGCCATTTAACCTCTCACTTTCCCCATCATGCTTCCTACTCTTACTCTTCGACTCACCGCCCGATTTCGACTTCACCACCACCACCTCCTTATTACTATTATTATTATTATTATTATTATTATTATTATTATTATCATCCACATTAATAACCAATCCTTTATCATCACTACTCCACCTATCACTACTACCATTACCATACTTATCCTTTGAAACCCTAACTGAAACCCTAGCATCCTCCTTACCGCCATTAATACTTCTATCCTTCGGCTTCACATCTTCATCTGAGCCTGAGTAATACTCCTTCGAACTATGCTTGCTTTGCTTATGCGATTTGCTTCTCGAACTCTTCGGCATAATAATAATAATAATAATAATAACAACAACTTAATATTATTATTATTATTGAAACCCTAACGGAAACGGTAACGGCGTTTGAGTTTGAATACGGTAACGGAAGGTGAAATTGAGAAAGGTGTTGACGGAGTTGACGAGTCAAAACCCTGAGTGATCGGAATATTGGAATATTCCGTCGGCGGCGAGTTTTATTGAATTGAATTGGATGCAGATGGAGGCGTTGTTTTGTGTTTATGTTGAAAGTGAATATGGGTTTGGGTTTGGGGTGTACTTGATAATTTCATTTAGAAGAAAACGGACGAAAATACCCTTTATTTTATTATTATTATTATTATTATTATTATATTTTTGGGTTTTTAATCTTTTATATTTTGAAATTTGAATTATCTCAAATTGTCAACATAGTTGTCAAAAGAAAACAACAAATAATAAAGTTTGTAATTAATGTTTTAAAAACCAGTTTTTATATGGTATTTTTATACTGGGTTGGGTTGGGTTGGGCTAAATAAGCGTACAACCGGTAATATTAGACAGGGTTGATCATGAGTTGAGCCACGGTAGTTTCGAGTTCGAGTTCAAATTAAACGAGGCAGCTTAGCTAGGCTTTAGCTTGATTTTGAAGTTAAACGGGCATAAGATCGAGACAACGAGCCGAGCCATGACCTGAGCCGAGCTTAGGTCGATTTTGGTTCGGTTACAAAAATGATCCAACTCAGCTTAGGTTGTTTTAAATCAAATTTCTTAACGAGTTTTTATCAAGCGAGCCACGAGCATTTTGAACATCTTATTATCGATTGGTTATAAAATAAAACCTTCTAAAAAAATAATCTAAAACTATATAGTGGTGTTTGGGTTTGAGTTAGAGGTGTACATGATAATCATGAGAAAACGGACGAAAATACCCTTTTGTGAATATATGATGTGTGTGATATTTTGATTTTTCATGGATAATTTTTATTGCCTTTTATATTTTGAATTACTCTCAATTTTTTCAACATATTTGCCAAAAGAAATAGAAATCAAAAGATGGCAAAGTTTGCAATAAGATTTTTATACGAAACTAGGTCGGGCTCAGAAAAGATACAGTGGGAAATACTGTATGGTTTAAATCAGTTTTTGAAATACAACTTTACCTCAAAAGTAATCCAAAACTATATAATTTTGTAATCAAAAGTCATTTAAATAAAAGTCTATGATAGGTTTAAAATATTTGAGTGTTGAATGTATCAAGTTTACAATCACTTAAAAATAAGGAATTCATAATCATTATCATTCTCATTACCAGTTAGATATAGCTATATAGTAGATAAGACAAATAAATTGTTCATTAAAGATAAGTATTATATTGTTTTAAATAAAACTTAGTAAAAAAATATATATTAAAAAAAGTCAAAATGGCTAAGGCTAGTGTGGATGATATTAGGCGCAAACATGACTTTTGAATGAAGAAAATTTAAGGTCTAGGGTTGGTTAAGATCTTATTACCTACAATTATGTTTTAAGCTTAGGTGAAAGTAAAGGTGATAAATAACTTAGACCATTGCTTTTGAAAATTAGCTATGTGAAATTAGTTTATCATGTATGGTTTGTTCTCTTCTATTTACATACATTTTAAAAATATTCGGTTTATCAATGAGAGTTGATATGTTTAAGGGTAACACCGTTAAAATAACAAAGTGTATCAAATACAAGCAACATCAACGTAGAGCAACAATAAAGCGGTCTTAAGAAGAAGTTGGCAATCGCTATCAATGGTGATAGCGACATCAAGTGGTCCTATAAAGGGATCACTACCTCAATAGAAGTTGTGCATGTGTATCTTTGTTAACTACATGTACAATCGTATCTACAATGACGTTAGGTATATGAAAAATATTCAACACTATCTCTTGCAAGCCACAGCCTTTCTTTTTGGTTCAAATGTGTTTTTAGAGTTATAGATTACTTAAGGTTTTATTGTGCAATAATATTTCATGCCATCATAAATTCTTTTGTTTAAGTTTGTGAGTCTTGTATACCAAATAATATGTAGACATGTTGAATTGAAGCTCAAAGAGTGACTTGATTTATTTGCTCATACCTTTCGATCTTGATCTTTCACGTCTGATCCACAACTGTATTATCCATATTTGCTCATACAACATTTTTGCATGCACATTGGAGTACCGGATCACTTATGCATGATACAATCATAACATCTGGTATAAGATTCTTTAACTTTTGATTTTTTGACTATCCACATTTAGGCATCGGTCGATATACGGTCCGGTCATGATGCTTTTGTCCGGTATTTATTAACTCGTGTTTGTTTACATCTGAATAGAAACATTCAGATGTAAACATCTAATTCATTCAGACTTCAGACTATTTGGTTCCAAACAGAAAAACATCTGAATGTTAAAATTAGGTCTGAATCATTCAGACTTATTGTTGTTGCTGAATGTGACAGAGGCTCATTCAGATCTGAATGAACCAAACAGCCTATGAGTTGATCCGTTGTTGATCATTTAAACATCATGTCTTATGATTGGAGATCTAGGATATGACCATGTGAATAATTGTATCACAAGTTTATATTTTTATTCTCACCAAAAATAATAAGTGAATTCCACAATGTGTGACTAAATATGCACAAATACATAAAAAAAAAGAAAAAAAAAACTCATGAAGTGATGTGGGCATCTTCGACATATCCATTGGCCAACAATTGAAATGTGACCACATATCAAGATAATATGTATACAACATAGGTATTTGACAAGATATGCATATCTAGTCACATGTGTGCCAAACAAATATCCTTCGGTTTGAAGTTTCATCGTATAATGAAACAAAATCAAACCATACAACGATCCAATATAACGTGAATATTGTCAAATCACGATTATACCGAGAGCAAGAGCACACACTCCATTGGGGATCAATCACACCATGTTCATATTACGAGACTTCAATATCCCAACATTTACAGAGCCGTCTTCGAGAGTCGTCAAATTTTTTTGGGCCGAAGGCGAACTATTTTTTTAGCCTTACGTAAAAGGGTTTTTGGTTGGGTTTAAAAATTTACATTTTTTAACGGGCTTTACTTGGTTATGATTTGGGTTGTGCAAAAAAAAAATTATATAAAAACAGACTTAAATGAGTTGAGTAATTGAGTTTATTATTAAAAATACATATTTTTTCCATAAAATATATTTATTTTTTTTAAACAAATTTGGGCCTACCGGGTGATCGGGCCAGGGATCATCGACCATCCCGCCCTCATTCAAAGCCGACACTGACCATTTATGTGATAGGCGTAAACGATTTACCGTCACCCAAACATGGTTTCCAACACAGTGACGGATCTAGAACTAAATTCCAGGGGTAACCTAAAATTTTTTGTTTTCATCATACATTCATGCAAAAAAAAAAGATAACAAATAAAGTTAACACCCTAATAGATGATCTCTCCTCTTCGGCATTTGATAGCTTGAAATCGAGCCATTACATCGTCTTCTCTTACTTTATCAAATTTTTCTCTTTCGACCGCACAAATTAGAGCATTGTCCAAATAATTGTCACCCATTCGATTGCGTAAATCCGTCTTGATAAGCTTCAATTTAGAAAAACATCTTTCAACGGTTGCGGTTGCAACCGGTAAAACCAACGCTAGCTTCAATATCCGATATACCAAAGGAAAAGAAAGATATTTTCCGGTTTCCACCATTAGACTAGCAAGATCACTTATTCCATCCAGTTTTGCAAATCTTTCATCTTCTTTTACAGAGTGATAGAAGACATTAAGCTCACCCAAAAGACACCCTCTTTCTTTTGTAGTAAAATCTTTCTCGTACATCTCAGAAAATGCAATTATCTTAGACGTGTCAAACATAGAAACCGATCACAAGGATTTAAACCCGACATGTTTTCTAGCAAAGTTGTTGTTACCTCGTTGAATCGGTTTCCAAATTCTAGGATTTGCATATCCAAAACCGTATTAAAAATGTCAACTTCAAAATGATGTCGATTAGTGATGACATTCTTTTGGTTTCTAGCCTTAGCATACGTTTCCGTCATATCTAACATCTTGATATTGTTTTTTACACAAAAAGATGTTACTTTTTCCAACATTGAAGAAAAACCGTTTTATTATATTAATGGTTGAAGAAGGGGCCGGCGGTGGTGGCTGGAGTGATGGTTGATTGGTTGGTCTGGATATGGTGGGAGCAGAGACACGATGGTGATGGTAATTGTTTTATTATATTATTTTTTTGGTTTTATTTTATTTAAGTTGTGTGGGCTTTTATCTAATGTGTAGGCTTATCAAAATCTTTGAGGGGTAACCCATTTTTCGTTTAGGGGTAACCCGATATATAAAATGACGAAAATAAAATTTTTTTTACACTACGGAATGGAAGTTGAGAGGTAACCCGGGTTACCCCTGCCTATACCATATGTCCGCCACTGTTCCAACATGTTCATAAACTCATCTTACATAAAAGAGCCACTGATAAATCTTTTAGGCCTCGTATCTTATCTCTTGATACGAGACTCATAAGCGTGATTGACTTATAGTATGTTTGGCAAAGAGCTTTTAGGAGCTCAAGCTTTAAGTTTTTAAGAAAAAGCTTATATTTAATAAAAAGCTTTGTTTGGTTGAAGTAGCTTAAAGTTTATAGATTGGTAGAAAAAACTCCATATTTGAACGCTAGTATTGGTAGCATTTGAGAAAAAGCTAGCTACAAGCTTTTTCATTTGAATTTAAAAGTTTGGTACTTTAACTTATATCAACTTTTGTTAAATTATATAATAGTTACACAATCAACCCTTATTCATAATTAACTACTCCCACGACTTTTTTAGGAGCCATAACTTTTTCACACGTTAATAATTTTTTAAACAAATTACATCATAAAAACTAGCAATTTATTCTCTTTAATTTGAGTATGATATTGTTATACTTCTTTAACTTTAAAAAAATTAACATGCTACGTGATTATCGGTTAGGATCGGTAACAAGTTTAGTCAGGTGAGCTCAAGTCATGTGTAAGACCAAATTAGGAGTCGATTCAGATGAACTTGAGTCATGTGTAAGACCAAATTATGGTCAGAACGAGTTAATACAAAAAGAGTTAAATTAGTTCGATTCGTATCGATACACTTTTGAGTCGAAAGAGGTCAGGTCAAAACATGTTTTAGATTATAATAGTGCATGTTCAGAAAGAGTTTCATATCAAAATAAGTTAGTTTAAAAAATTATCTATTTGAAATTACTGTATATTTTAGCTTTGTTTCTTGATTTTCGCCATCAATTACACGCTACCAGTTTTCCATGAATTGCACGTCTACATTCAGATTACGTATGCACTGTCATCAGGTGAATTATGTATCGACACTAATTATGCGGTTGATGTTAGGTTGTACGCCCATTCCGCCGCACCACGCGGTCACCCAGCTAGTTTATTAAAAGCTTCTGCTATTCTGCCAAATACCTATATATATTTAAAAAGCTACAGCTAGCTACCAGCTACTAGCTTCCGCTTTCAGCTAACAGCTAGTTTTGCCAAACATACCCTTAGTGGTACTCGAAGTTTATATTAGGGACTTACAACCTTAAGTCTAATTCAAAATCATTATTTCTTTCTCTTTCAACATTATCAAACCACCTAAAATGTAACACATCATCAGAAATCACAAGAACATAAGAGAAGAAGAGAAAATAGACCAATTGATACGGTTTATTCGAGACAACCGTCAATCTCCTAAGAACATAAGAGAAGAAGATAAAATAGACCCAAATAATAATGATTTCTTATTCTTTTTCATAAACAAGATTACATTATATAGAAAAACAAATACATAAAACTAAAGAAAATAAACAATAAGGAAACATAATTGACTATAATAAGGAAACTAAATAATAGATAAACTTAAATAATAATAATAATAATAATAATAATAATATACTTATTAATATAATAGGATCGTATCAGGTAATTTAATTTATTTGTACATGTAGTTAACAATAATAATAAGTTAATTGATTGATAATAAGACTTATATTAACCATAAACTAGTTTTCTATTGGTTAATTTATAATTTAATCAACATATTTTAAATAGATTTATTTAAATATAATTATTGTAAAAGTATTAATCAAAACCGAATCATGTACGTGATGGGCTTTCTTTGAACGACAGTTTTGGTCCAACGACCCTATCGTAAAAGCCAATAGAAGATTAGGCCTATTGGCCAAAATGAATAAATAATAATAAATAAATAAATAAATAAATAAATATTACATTACAACCCATTGACTTGCATCAAGTAGTCTTGTTTGGATGTATGTTTTAAAAATGGGTGCATTTTGAACAACCATAATGAAACAAAATGGGTTAGAGGCATCATTCGATATGGAATCGGGTTGGCTCAAGTTGATCGGTTACACCACCACCAACCCTTCGGGTAAGCAAATTGGGTTGTGAATTCAGGTATGCAAGGCTGAAATGCTGAAGAATACAATTGTTAAACAATCATTAATTTGTGGATCCAGTTACATCACCACCAATGGTTCGGGATCAACTGGCTACAAGTGATGTGGTTTTTTCAGTTTTTTGATTGGCTGTGTTCGATTTGTTTCATACACTCGTTTATGTTTGTTGTTTACATATAAATTTAAACATATTGAAGAGGTTGGTCCCAGCAGAGCCCAGTTGGGGTAGTGTTCGTAATCATTGGCGCCATCCGTGCATAAAAGCTAGAACTAATTTAGTTTTTTCAAATTTTCTGAAGAAATGGTTAACGTTACTCCGGTCCAAAGGCCAGTAACCGACCAAGAAACCCCGGTAACAACCCCAGCAACTGGGGGGAACACCGGCGGTTATACAATCCTTACGAACACTACCCCGACTACCCAAGCCGGGGCAAGTGCAGTAAATATTCCACTGGGGTTCACCGATACCCAGCTGGAAAAACGAACGAGGGTCCCTCGCCAAACACTAGATCAAGTGAAGGCGTGGGCCGAAGCACGTCAGAAAGAGTTCCAAGCTGAATTGGACGAACGCTTGCGTTCAGTTCAACAGGCTGACGAATTCGGCAGTACTCGCCAACACCTCATTATGAACAGCGAGGGCGAGTACTCAGACGACGAGAGGGAGGAGTCCGATACCGACGCAAACCCTCGCCATAAGGCGAAAGGGAAGCGTAAGGAAACGGACTCCCAGCCAAAAAGGAATTTTGGGGAAGCCTTTAAACCAACAAATGCGGAGAGAAACCCGCGTGACTTCTCCAAAACCTTTAGACCAACTGCTACGAATGCAGGAAAGTCAAAATTTGCAAGGGACATTGCGGAAGCAATCGCCCCGAGAAGTGCCAAACAAATGTCCAACATTGGCACTTATGATGGTCTATCCGACCCAGACGACCATTTGAACAGGTTCATTGCGGGGGCTACCGTCAGTAACTGGACGGAACCCACGTGGTGTTACATGTTCCAGATGACTCTGGTCGGAGCAGCCAGGGCATGGTTCGATCGTTTACCGGTCCACCACATATATGACTGGGCGGACTTTCAGAACAAGTTCAGCCAGCACTTCAGCCAGCAGAGGAAGTATACTGAAGAGCAGTGGACGATCCTCAACTGCGTTAGAGAGGAGGATGAATCTTTACTAGACTTCGTCACCCGCTTCAACTCCAAGAAGCTGAGTCTGGGCAACATAAGTGAAGATCTTGTTCGCGCCGCTTTCATCCAGGGCGCCGAGTACCCAGAGCTTATCCGCACATTGACGGGTAAGGACGGCATGCCATCCACATGGGATGCCATCATGACGGCAGCCAAGCGCTTTGCCGAGACGGAGAAGCAGCTGGGAAGAGACCTTCCCCAGAGTACACACCTCTACACGCAGAGGACAAGGGAGAACAACGTTAGGACCGCCCGGCAGAACAAAAAGAGGCGGCTAGGTATTTGGCAGTCAAGGGTAAACTTTGACACCTCATCCAGCTCTCGCCCTCTTGTTGGCGGAAGGGACAACACACACCCTTCAAACCGAAAACACCGGTGGACGCCACTCACCAAGAGCGTCACGGAGATATTTGCCACGGAAAAATTGCCATGGCCAAAAGCCCCATTGATCCGGCAGAAACCTAATGCGGATCAAAGCAAATCCTGTGATTTCCACGGGACAAAGGGTCATGGTACTGAAGAGTGCACATCCTTGAAGGATATTGTTGAGACATTTGTCAAGGATGGAAGACTTGCACATCTCGTGGCATCAATCAGGAAGGGAGGAAGGAATGACAACCGGTACAGAGGTAACGGACGAAAGCCCGTCGACATCAGCATCAACATGGTTCATGGCAAGGTCGGAGGAAGAAAAAGACGAGTGACAGAACCATGCGTGTGGAAGGAAGCAGAGGTGCGCTTCCCGCGAGTGCCAGGAGGCCCCAGCAAAGAAGGCCCCATCGTCATCAAAAGCCAGCTGGGGCATTACATCACTTCCCGCACTCTTGTTGACAACGGCGCTTCGTCGACAGTGATGTACAGGCAGTTCTTTGACAAGCTGGATGATGAAGACAAAGAACGCTTGGAAACGGTCTACGCTTCAATGGAAGGGTTTGACGGCAGCACAGAAACCCCCCTGGGTATCCTATCTTTCCCCGTTACTCTTACCGATGGGAATCATTCACGCACAGAAGACGTGGATTTTGTCGTAATGAGAAAGCCACACCACACGTACGACATCCTATTCGGAAGAGACGGGATGGCAAGATTCAACGCTGTGGTATCTTCAGTCCACGGCATGATGGGATGGCCAACAGCTGAGGGTGTAGCGATGATCACTGGCATTCCGCAGGTATGCATCGCATCTGTCTCATCTAAACCCAAACCAAAAATGGCTAAACCAACCATCACCGAACCGGAAAAATGGGCCTTCAATGGCAAATACCCCCACCAGGCTGTTACCATTGGACCAACAATCGTTGATCCCACCCGCACCTTACTCAAACGCTTACTGCAGAAAAACGCTGACATCTTTGCGTGGGCACCAGCTGACATGACTGGTGTACCCCGAAGTAAGGCGGAGCATAAGCTCAAGTGCGATCCGGCTGTTACGCCAGTCGTACAAAAGCGCAGAGTAATGGGGCCTGAACAAACTAACGCGTGTAGAACCCAAGTCAAGGAACTCCTTGACGCAGGCATCATACGCGTTAGTAGATATCAAACATGGGTTGCAAATCCCGTAATGGTACCGAAGAATGACAAACAATGGCGCATGTGCATAGATTTCAAAGATTTGAACAAAGCATGCCCCAAAGATTGTTATCCGTTACCAGAAATTGATCTTAAGGTGGATTCGTTGGCACCATTTCGCCTTAAATGCTTCTTGGATGCGTATAAGGGGTACCATCAAATCCACATGGCCGTAGATGACCAGGACAAAACCGCATTTCGGACGCCCGATGGTACATTTTGTTATAAAATGATGCCATTCGGACTTAAGAATGCAGGGTCCACGTACCAACGACTGATGGACAAAGAGTTTCATGCCCAAATCGGGAGAAACTTGGAAGTCTATATGGATGATTTGGTCATCAAAAGCCCCGAGCCAGAAGCGATGTTGAAAGACATTGAAGAAACTTTCAACACGCTCAGAAAGACAAACATGAAGCTCAACCCGAGCAAGTGTTCATTTGGGATGGAAGAAGGGAAGTTCTTGGGAGTCATTGTTACTAAAGATGGCTTCAGAGCGAACCCTGAAAAGGTCGAAGCCATTGTTAGAATGGAATCACCTACCACCATCAAACAGGCTCAGACACTGAATGGACGACTAGTCGCACTTAATCGCTTTTTGGCAAACCATGCGGATAAGTCGTTTCCTTTCGTGTCAACGTTGAGAAACTGCTTAAAGAAAACGCACTTCCGCTGGACACCAGAAGCGGAAGCAGCTTTTCAGGAGATTCGGTCACGCCTGATCGAACTCCCAACACTTACAGCACCACAAGCGGGAGAAGAGTTAATCCTATACCTTTCCGCAACAGATAGAGCAACCGGGGCAGTCCTGCTAATAGAACGAAAAGGCATCCAGATGCCAATCTATTATGTTAGCCGTGTACTAACAGACGTAGAAACCCGGTACTCTACCCTCGAAAAATTAGTCTTAGCACTTATACACGCTTCACGCAGGTTAAGACGATATTTCCAGGGCCACCCAATCACCATTCTCACCAACTTCAAACTCTCAAACGTTCTAGGCAAACCCGAATTATCGGGACGTCTAGCCAAATGGGCAATTGAATTGGGAGAATATGCAATTAAGTACAAGCCAAGACCAGCCATAAAAGGCCAGGTCCTGGCCGATTTTATTGCAGAAGTCCCCGCTTCGCGGGAGAAAGAGTGCCAGGAGGAGGCTCAACCCTCCCCAGCACAGGACATCAATGATGTCTGGCGACTCTACACTGATGGAGCAGCCAATAACGAGGGTTCAGGCGCAGGGTTAAAATTAACCAACCCAGCAGGCCAAGAATATACTTACGCTATTCGGTTGGATTTTTCAAGTACGAATAACGAAGCCGAATATGAAGCATTCTTGGCCGGATTGAGAATTGCGCGTAAAATGGGAGTGAAAAACTTGGAAGCCCACGTGGATTCCATGCTGGTGGCCAACCAAATAAATGGGACGTACACGGCTGTGAACGACACAATGGCCCTGTACCTCGCCCAGGCAAAAACCCTTATGCGTGATTTTAATGATTGTAAAGTCATACACGTCAAGCGCAGCGAAAACAAATCTGCGGATGCGTTAAGCAAGCTTGCATCACTAGCCTTCACCCACTTGGGAAAGGACATCCGCATTGAACTCCTCGAAGCACCATCAGTCCCGCACAAGGAAATTTGTGTCATCCAAACCGGTACAGAAACGTGGATGACACCAATAATAAATTACCTTGCAGCAGGAACACTACCAGAGTCAAAAACACAGGCAAGAAAACTACGCTGTAAAGCACTGAATTATCAACTCGTCAATGACATCCTTTACAAACGTAACTTTCTTGGCCCACTCTTAAGATGCGTGGACAACCAAGATGCCGACTACCTCCTAAGGGAAGTACACGAAGGCATCTGTGGAGTACACGCAGGTCCCCGCGCTGTTGTAGCCAAGCTAAACAACGCGGGATACTTTTGGCCGGGGATGCATACGGATGCACTGGCATACATCAGAAAATGCAGGTCTTGCCAGCTTTACGCACCCAACACGCACCGCCCGAAGAATGAACTGGTTCCAGTCACTTCTTCATGGCCATTTCAGAAGTGGGCCATCGATGTGACAGACCCATTTCCTACAGCAGCAGGAAATGTTCAGTTCCTAGTGGTGGCCATCGACTACTTCACCAAGTGGATAGAAGCAAAACCTTTAGCCCAAACAACCGCGAAACATATCAAAAAATTTATTTGGGAATTTATTATTTGTCGTTTTGGACTTCCACAGAATTTGGTGAGCGATAACGGCACCAACTTTGCTGACAAGAAGCTACAACAGTGGCTAAAAGAACTTCAAATCACCCACACCTTTACCTCAGTGGCACACCCGCAAGGTAATGGTGAGGTGGAAAGAGCAAATAAGAGCATTGTCGAAGGCATCAAGAAGAGACTATCGGAATACAGATCCGGCTGGGTGGACGAGCTTCCGCACGTCCTTTGGGCAAACAGAACGCTGAAGAAGGCCAGTACGGGAGAAACCCCGTTCAGCCTCACTTATGGCACTGAAGCCATGGTCCCGGTCGAAATTGGTCTACCCTCACCAAGGGTCTTGAGTCAGCCAGAAGACAATGATGCGGAAAGACGGTTGGATCTTATGCTAACCGAGGAACGCAGAGACTTAGCCGCAGTGCGTGAAGAGAACTACAAACGACAAATGCAAAAGTACTACAACACGCGGGTAAAACTCTGCAACTTCAATATAGGAGACTACATACTGCGTAACAACGAGGCTTCAAACCAAGAGCGCCCGGGAAAGCTGGCCCAGGTCTGGGAAGGGCCATACATTATCAAAGAAGTCCTGGGAAAGGGCGCATACCGGCTCGAAAGGCTCGATGGCACTCCCATCCCAAGAACATGGAATAGAGCTCAATTACGCAAATGTTATATGTAGATCAATTCCAAAACTTGTAAAGAAAAGGCCTAGAGCCACTTCTAATGGAAATGATTCTCCTTTCATAATGTGTTTACCTTTATACTTATGAACTTCCCACTGGTACCGGTATTCACCGCATAAACGGGAAGAAGTAAGTCGTTACGTGTGGAAGGCGGCAAAACCCGCATAAACACAACGTTAAGGGAAACCTACACGCAGGTATGATGTAAGTAAAGTTTAGCCATCCTTGTAAGTGCAAGTGACGGTCTTACCCGCACAATCACGAACAAGGAAGCAAAACTTCAACCTATCATCTACCACGTTCAAAGGTTATCCTAAAAATATATATATATATATATATATATATATATATATATATAAGGAAAACCTACACGCAGGTCAGATATGGGTAAAGTTTAGCCATCCTACTAAGTGCAAGTGACGGTCATACCCGCACAATCACGAAGGAGGAAGCAAAACTTCACACCGATTATCTACCACGTTCAAAGGTTAACTTATCCTCAAAGATGAGGAAAACCTACACGAAGGTTAGATATGGGTAAAGTTTAGCCATCCTACTAAGTGCAAGTGACGGTCATACCCGCACAATCACGAAGGAGGAAGCAAAACTTCACACCGATTATCTACCACGTTCAAAGGTGAGGAAAACCTACACGCAGGTCAGATGGTAAAGTTTAGCCATCCTACTACGTGCAAGTGACGGTCCTACCCGCACAATCACGGAAGAGGAAGCAAAACTTCACACCTATCTACCACGTTCAAAGGTTAACTTATCCTAAACACTTGGAAAATTGCTAATTTAAACTAAAGTATGCAAGTCATATAAAGTTTATAAAGCAAGGAATCCAATGAATCAAGCGGTCTTAGCCGCACAAAGATTTACATTTCATAAATATTCGTTACAAGAATGGCCGGGTGACTACCCGCCTACAAGAAAGTAAATCTATACAAACTAAATCTATCCTAGCAGCGGGAAGGGATCTTCAGGATCAGGCTTCAGGGCCACTTCCACTTGGACCAGCGCCGTCAGTAGAGCGTGGCTGTTCAAGGAAAGCCTTAAGGATAGGCAGCCCATCATCAGCAGCAGCAATTTCATTCACCTTCTCCACCACCGGATGCGGGAAGGCGGCGTATTGATTTACTGCTTGGTCATATATGGCTTCAGTATCTACATTGTACAAAGGGAAGTTGGATGGCGGGACGCCTTTCTCAACAAACCCTAGACCAAGCAGGAAGCCGACCCGTTCCCCATCCTCGTGAGAAGCGTTGAGGGCTGCGCTCATAGCATCGTCGTAGGATGTCTCTGAGAAGACCCGATGCACAACCTACATAAGAAAATATACAAGTGTCAACACCCTATTTACAAAGAAAAGCGTGAAGACATGAAGATAGACTTACCTGAGACAACGCTTCTCGAAGAAGCCATTCCTTGGCAACCAGAGCTTCTTGAAGGGCGGCTTGAGCTTGGGTGCAGGCGCGTTCGGCTTCGCTTTTGTTAAGATTGGCAAGTAGAACTTCCTTTGCGGCAGCCTCTTCGACGCCCTTAAGCTTCCGCTCGGTATGGTCAAGCACGCCCCTCTGGTCCAAGATCTCCTGGAGCTTCTTGGCATCTTCCATCGCCAAGGCATCATGAGCACGTTGGAGAGCCTCTAATTTGGCCTTGAGCTCCTCATTCTCCACACGCAAAGGCTCAGCAACGGCTTCAGCCTTGGTGGCCCTCTCGGTTGCGTTCCTCGCAGTCTCCTTAGCCAGCCGAAGCTGTTCGTTAACAGCTTGGGCAGCCTTGGAGCGGGCCTCGAGTCGTGCTTGAACCTCAACCTCGAGGGCCTTGAAGGCCTTCTCCTTCTCCGCAGCAGCTGCGGACAGCTTTTGGTTCTCCTCCCGAAGAGCCCGCGCTTGAGATACTTCCTTGGCGCGAGCTGCTTTCAACTTGTCGTTTTCACGACAAAGTAGCTCGACGCGCGGCTGCATCCGGGCTTGGAGAACCCGAAGCTCGTTGGTTAGCCTACCCTCCTGGTAGCTAACCATGGCTTCCCCCAACGCACCATGGGGAGCAGCGTGGCGAGCCCAGTCCACGCACTCCACAGGTGTGCGAAGGGTTGTTCCTCGGCGAATGTTCCATCTTGGAACATACACTTCATTGGAATCTGACACTGCAAAAGAAACAAAGCAGTTAGGAAAAGATGATAAAAAATACATAAAAGCCAAAAAAACCCTACGCACCTGTAGGGTCGATCACAGGCCGATAACCACCGAACCCATCACTTGAACCTAAGGGAAATCCATCCAAAAGGTCAGGCAGATGGGAAGGTAACAAAGATTGGCGAGAAGCCCCGCGCGTACCTGAAGGTTCGGCCGTCGAGGCCGATGGCGGAGGCGGCATGGTTTCCGCCGCAGTCGATGGCGGAGGCATGGTGTCCGCCGCGGTCGCCGCCGCGGAGTCAGCAGCAACAGTAACCGCCGGCTCGGTGAAGGATGCTGTAAAAATCGCACTCACCACCCGCGGTGACGTCATCTCGGCTGGAACAGTTGGCTCAAAGGAGTGAGCAACTGGACCAGCGGAAGCAGGCGCAGGCGCCTGGGTCGACGCCTCAGGTAGGCTGACCGAGCCTACCGTCATTGGCGGAGAGGTACTCCCCTGAGCTCCACCCTGGAATGCGTCAACATCCACGCCTGCACAAGAAGATAAGTGTCAATAAATTTATAAAGTGAAATCTACAAAGATAAGGATGTTTGTACTTGCGGGTTTTCTTGAGCTTGAACGTACGGACGGGCGGGGACGAACCCGATGGAGCCGGTCTCTTGATGCCGGTCACCGTCGTCGTCATTGGTTCTCCGGAGGTAACAGTCGTAGCCTCCGGAACAGTGGTCTTCTCACCACCGGGGTTCCCCGCCACCTCTTCACTATCTGACTCAGTGTCAGATAGGAGCACTGGATCGGCTGTGGAGGCCGCCTTCTCCTTCCCTTTCCCGCCAGCAACCCTCTTCTTCCGCACTAACGGAGGACCATCTGCGGATTCCTCAGAAGAAGACAGGATGTCAGGAATTCCAGCAGCGGGTACAGCACTGAGGGGGGGAGGAGAGAATAACGCCTTACCTGGCCGCCGGTGGCTCAGGATCTCGTGGCCCAGCGGATAGACCTCCACAAACCGATCCGCTGTTTGCTCCAGGATGGGCAACTCGTTCTCGTCAAGAGCACGAGTACCCACCCGCACGGGACCGTCAGCTTCCCGCGGGTACAGGAGCGACTCCAAATTGTTCCCCTCTGAAAGAAAAGAAACAGTTAGAAGACAAACTCATATCAGCAAGAAAGACAAGACATACCATAAGGAGTAGAGTTCAAACCGTATTCGAGAAGGATGGGAACCTGAGACGCCTCCTTCCATACCCGGCTCGTCCCCAGCATCACCATCCCGGACTCCGCAAACCGGTAAACCGGAGATTGGACCCGGGATATCTTCGCAAACCATTCCGCCTCCTGGTAGTTGGTGGCGTGGTGGCTCAGAATTGCTTGGCCATTTTTAAACTTCATGGCAATGGGGATGGCGCGGGCAGAAATGTAGAAGAACTCCCGCTTCCACGATCGGATACTGCGCTCGGTCGCGCAAATCTTTAAACCCTTGATCCGGGTTGTCAGGGTGTACCAGCCCTGGATGCACCTCCAAGTATAGAAGGTCATCAGGCGGTCCACATAGGGCTCAATGCCCAGAATCCGGCACACCCACTCGAAGTGCCGAACCTTGGCAATCGCCATCGGATGCACCTCGGTCAGGTGCACTCCGTGCCTCTCAAGGACACGGTAAACAAACTTTGTCAATGGGAACCTAAGATTCCCATAGACAAAGAATGCTGCATAAACCCCGATCTTTCCTCTGGGGGCATCGTACACGGTCTGATGGGGTTCAGGAAACTCAGGCTCGAAAGGATCGAGCATGAACTTCCTAACAACATACCGGTACTGATCGCCGGGCAGAGCACACTGGCACTCACCAGCAGTACTCTTATCATCGGCCGAAGACTCAAGATCACGAGAAGACATTTTGCAGAAAGAAAGCGATTTCGGGAAAATGCTTGCCTGAAAAGGGGAGTATTTGCCGGAAATCGCTAAGAAGAAGAAGAGAAGGGTGAAGGTGTGAATTGCAAAGAGCCCTCTCCCCCTTTATATACTAATCGCAATTAATGCGATGAATTTAATGCGGAGGAGAGAGAAATCGAAGGTGCAATGAAACTATGACACGTGGCAAAAAGCAGGCTGGCAACAGCTGTTGACAGGACGCGTACCATTAATTTCGCGGCCACGCGCCCGAAAAATCGCGCCCACGCGCCTGAAAAAGCGTCTGGAATGACCATGTACTGTCACGTCACCATAACTTCCTGCACGTCCTGACACAGTCAGAAGAAACCGTCGCACGACGTTTCAGATGTTTGGACTGTTCCTATCTTTCCACCAACTCTTCGAATTTCGAAATTCAAAATTCAAAAAAGATTCAAAAGTAAGCGGGAAAATACCCCTTACCTTGGCAACCAAGTAACCGTAAGACGGATGCGGGTACAGTGTTAAGGCAAAACCCTTCACATACCTAGCACCCGCAGGGAATTGAAGCCAAGAATAACTTGGCAACCAAGTAACCATAAGACGGATGCGGGTACAGTGTTAAGGCAAAACCCTTCACATACCTAGCACCCGCAGGGAGTTGAAGCCAAGAATACCCCGGCAACAAAGTAACTATAAGACGGGTGCGGGTACAGTGTTAAGGCAAAACCCTTGACATACCTAGCACCCGCAGGGAATTGACGCCAGGGGTACCTTGAAAGTAAAGTAACCGTAAGACGAGCGCGGGTACAGTGTTAAGGCAAAACCCTTCACATACCTAGCGCTCCGCAGGGAATTGAAACCAAGAAGGATCTTCTGGGCAATGCTTGCGGAAACGGAAATTACATCCCCGCTTAGCGGGAACGTCGAGAACTACATTGTTTGAGGCTCCAGGATGGAATTGGTGGTTTTAACATAATTGATCACTATGTTCAAAACTACCAAAACCTCAGGGAGAATCCACACAAGTGGGACTCAACGCTCCTGACTTACGAGGAGGTTACATACCCACCCGCATCATACCCAAAGATCAAGCAAAAAAATCGGGAATTTTTGCAAGTGACATTAGGAAACCCGCGGGAAGAATCCCCACGGAGAACCTTAAAACTAAAAACCTTTTTCAAAACCCCTTGCTTAAAGTCCAAAAGTTCACCTCACTTTATTAAACATTCATGAGAAGAACATTGGACTGGGGGGACTTGAAGAGGTTGGTCCCAGCAGAGCCCAGTTGGTCCCGCAAGACTCACCTTGAAGAGGGACGTCTGCGCAAAGGCCATCTGCTCCCGCAGGACCCACCATGCTCAGAGAACCTTACGCGCAGTACGCAAGCTGTACACGCAGGGAAAGCCTCCCAATGGTGAAGTACCCCGCCTGTTCCCGCAGTTGCGGATACAAGCCATCAGGGAAGGCTACCCGCAGACAGCAGGGCTACACGCACAAGACAATAGCTACTTCAGTAGTCACATGAAGGAATGAGCAAGGCGGGAACAATCCCGCCAAAATGAGCCAGTCCGTATGATTCTGAAAGATCTTTTGTACTATACCTACCAAGGTATGGATAGGACAGACAATCTGACCAGAACAGCCCATGAGCCAATCACAGGGTGACAGCTCACCGACAACAGTACGAGGAGGAGCACCCTCTAGTACTGTTTGTCACTATTAGCCGCTGCCTACTCACCAACTCTTACTGAGGGACGTGCGCAGCCTACAGTTGGTAGAATAGTGTTACTGTTGGCCGTAACCTATTCACCAACCAGCATGGCCTGCTTATAATCCACAGTAGGTGGGACGTGCATAATCTACAGTTGGTGGAATAGTGCAGCCGACTTTGTTACTGTTGGCCGTAACCTATCCACCAACCAGTATGGCCTGTGCATAGTCCACTGTTGGTAGAACAGGAATACTATTCAGCCGGCTGTACCTTCTAGGAAACCTACCTTCGGCTATAAATACTCCAACATCTTGGAATGGTAAGATCATCTGCTATCCTGTTATCTAGCAATCTCTTAATATACACTTATATTCAGAGCAATCTAGTCTGATTCTCACGCCGGAGGGTGGTCACAAGGAGGAACCCCCCCCCCTTCTCAGTGACGAGCTTACGGTGTTTGTTTTGCAGGTCCCTGAAGAACAACCGTCTCTGTTGGACCTCATTCTCGTGGGAAACATTACTTAACCCCCATATTATCTATAATCTGCACCGGGTCACTTAGTGTTTCTTCACATATATAAATTCATGGGCGGATTTACATTGAAGTTTGGGGTGCACGGGAACCCCCCGATCTTCGAAATTATAGTCTAATGTTATATATAAAATCTGGAGTGCACCCCTTATAAATTTGGAGTGCACCATAGAAACCAAGCTGGAAGATTGGTGGAGTGGTTAAGACCTTGGTTGTTAACACACATGCCCCATGTTCGATTCTGCTGTTTAGACGTTTTGTTAGATTTCTTTTAATTTATTATACTTTTTTAACATGGCCTAAGCTCTGTTTTAATATTTATAGGGTTTCAAACACAGCCGCCCCCTCCTATTTCCACTGTCCACAGTTTGTTCACTTCAATATATACTTGGTTTATAATCTTTATGTGAGGGTATGAATATACTACTTTCAGGAGGATAATATTCAAGAAACAAGTTCAAATCAATGTGTCAAATGCTATTGGTTAGCTTATAATTATGAAGTGATTTGTTATATTCACTTTGAGAATCATACCATCCAGGTTTGAGATAAAACTACAAGGCAATGTAAAAGAAAGTAAATTAAATAATACTTTAAAGTTTTTTCTTTATTTGTTTCAAACACAGCCGCCCCCGACTCGAATCGTCGAACCGGCCCGAATTTTTTTATATATGACTATATAAAATTGGAGCATCTAAAAACAGTGCACCCTGTGAAAAAAATTCCTGGATCCGCCACATATGTAGCAATTATTAATATCTTACTGAACCATGTGATCATATTTAGACTTTAATTTTATCGTTTACTATTAAGACACTAGTTATTGCAGTTATTTCTTATTGAAATAATTTAAACTTACATTTAAATATTACTATATACTTTATCTGATGTCTGTTTATATTCATTTATGTCTGTTTGTGTTTGTCTATGTCCATTTATACTCGTTAAAATACCAGCTAAAGAGTATAAACAAACACAAACACTTTATTCAATAGCCGCGCGTTAAAGGCCAAACAAACAAAGTATAAGGGGCAAAGTGTAATTACCAACAACTCAATATTCTTCATGACGTGGCAAAAGGTACGTCGCATGTATTTGTCAAATTATGCTTCATCTTTGAAGCATCTCATTGCTTCTGGTTAGGTTCTCTATGTGTTCTCTCAAAATATATATATATATATATATATATTAAATTTGTGATTTGGTTATAAGTATGGCTTTAATGGCAGGTTATATCCTATCTATAATAAACCCTATAGTGTTCATCTTTCTTGATTTATTAGACTTCATAATGTGCATTTTTTACAAATATATTGATGAGTTTTTGGAGGGAAAGTCAACCCCCCCATGTTACTGTCAAAGTCAAAGACAAAATCCAACAACAAATAGTTTTGAAGAAATGAATAATGGGGTTTCAAATACTTTGTTTGGTAGGAAAAATGTTTTTAAGGATATTATGGGTTTTGTTGGAAAGACACAAAGGAGATTTGTAAATGTTAATGTTAATGTTAATGTTAAGGATGTTTCGGAGAAAACTAGGTGGTCGGATTGTGGGTGTGAGAGTTGTGTTTCTTGGATGAGTAGTGGTGGTGATCAGAAGAAGCAGCTTCATGTTGTTGTTAAAGATTCATTAAAAGGTACACTTTTATTATTTATTTTTATTTTTTATTTTTTTAATTTTATGTTTTGTTTGATGGTTATAGACTTGTACATTGTGACATGACATTGTGTAGTTAGTTGAATAGAAAGGCAGATTGACTTTTGGATGTAAAACTTAGTGGATTTTGTAAGCTTAGAAAGAAAATTGATATAAATCCAACAGCTTTTATGAAATTTTTATAAATCCAATATATTTATGAAAAGTATATGATATTTTATGAAAAATAATGAACATGTAGTCACAGTAGTTAAATGATCAATCTTTTTTATTTGTGAAATCCAAGATTGCAACTAAAAAACTTAGGGGGTGTTTGTTAGGTACCAGCCGAGCCGAACCAAGCTTGAGCTCCAAGATTGTAACTGTTATAGTGATTGGAAAGAGTATATGTATAGATTAGGTACCAGCCGAGCCGAGCCAAACTTGAGCTCGGTTTGGTTAACTTAGTAGAGGTCGAGCTCGGTTTTTTTCATGCTCTATTTCTAAAGCTCGAGCATGGATTGTGAGTTTATCAAGCTCGAGATTGGCTCGTTTATTATTTATTAATTAGTTTATATACAGTTCTCACTACTTTATATATATATTTTAATTATAGCATTTATGTATAACATAATATTTATTATTTAGTTGCTTTTATCATAATTTTACATATAATAGTGAGTAGCGCATAAATATGTATTTAATATATCAAATAAAAATTATATAAATACCAGGTTCATTTAGGCTTGCAAGCTAGCTCGAGCTCGATAAGTGAAGCTCGGCTCGTTTATTAAACAAGCTTAATTTTAAGCTCGAGTGTGATTCAAGCTTTTAACGAGCCGATCTCGAGTAGCTCACAAGCAGATTGTCCCGTTTGTACCCCTAGATACTATTTAAGTGTAGCTGCAAAAACTAAAAAAACCAATCTTTTTAGTTTCTGTTCACTAAACCACATAGAATCAGTCTTTTTATGAATACGGTAACCCGAAATTAGAGATCTTCATGAATATTTATTCACTTTGAAGATGATTACTATGCACAACAATCATAACCAGACAGATCGTTAGTAATAAACGCGCAGCAAAACCAGTGTTTGGACTTGGTTTTGACATGTTTTGATTTGCAATATTGATTCTTTATATTTATGCAGGAAATCAAGATTTTGGTAACATGCCAACAGAAAACGTGATATTTCTACACGGGTTTATGTCGTCTTCGTTTATTTGGACCGAAACCATATTCCCTGAACTAGTTGATCCTAAATACCGACTTTTCGCTGTTGATCTTTTGGGATTTGGAAGCAGTCCAAAGCCAAGAGACTGTCTTTACACTTTAAATGACCATTTGGAAGCCGTCGAAAAATCAGTTATCCGCGAATTCGACTTGAAATCTTTTCATTTAGTTGCACACTCCATGGGGTGTATTATTGCTATAGCATTAGCAGCAAAATATCCCAACAGTCTCAAATCCATCACTCTAGTTGCTCCTGTAAGTCTCTTTACATGTTCACCATAGTCAAAGTCAACTTTAGTACTTTTCAAATATTCATATTAACTTTTAAGAATAAATATTTTTTTCAGCTCAACATGTGTTGTAACTTGTAAAGTAACATTAACATAGTTATAACTTTCTTTAGGGATGTGCATAAAACCGAAAAAACCGAATTAAAACCGAAAACCTCAAATAAACCGATCCGAATTAGAAACCGGCGGTTCGGTTTTGAACTTTAGCAAAAACCGAAATACTGGTTTTGGTTCGGTTTTGTATATTGTTAAGAACCGAAAGAACCGAGCCGCACCAAAATAACAAAAAAGTCAAAATAACCACAATATCTTAACCACAACCATTAAAACAAAGTCTACCGATGACTATTTGTTTAGTTTTAACATATGGTTAATAACAAATATATTTGGTTTCTACATATGATTAATAACTAATAATACTGGTATTTTTAGTTTTGATTTTGAATTTTGATGTTAAATGTATCTTTTATTAGCTTTTAATATTTGAAGTCCAAATATTAAATATTCTATTTATTATTAGCTTAAGAAAAAAAAATATCATGCCCAATTTCAATATCTTGGGTCAACTTTTTTTTTTTGGCCCAAAAAGTTTTGACTCGAGAGCAAAACCGAACCGAAAATCAAAAACCTAAAACCGAACCGAAAAAAATGAAACTGAACGGTTTAAAAAAATCATAAAACTGAAAGTTTGGTTTTTAGTTCGGTTCTAGTCAAAAACCGCACCGAACCGCACCACGCACACCCCTAACTTTCTTCGTGTAACCGAGTGCTCTTCTGGTTGAAGTTTTATAATGTATCAGTTTGACTTTAAAAGTCAAAATCTTGCAAGTCCCTTTAGATGTTCAAGACATTCAAAGTCAACTTTAGTAATTTCCAAATTCAATTCCATACCAACTTCCATTTTAAAAGTAAAAACTTTAGCTTAAAAATTGTTGAGTAGTGTAACATTAAAATGGTTATAACTTTCTTTCGTGTAACCGAATACTCTTTTCGTTAAATATTCATAACGTATCAGTTTGACTTTGAAAGCCAAAGCTTGTTGTTTTTATTTGATTTGGTTAAAATTTTAACTTGCAGCCGTACTTTTTATCGTCCGAAGAAGAGGATGCTAGTGAAATAGCATTGAAAAGACTTGCAACCAAGAGTGTATGGCCACCATTGTTGTTTGGATCAGCATTCATGACATGGTATGAGCATTTAGGCAGATGTGTGTGTTTTGTTTTGTGTAGGCACCATAGAATATGGGAAAAGATCTTGAAGCTGGTTACGCGAAAAAGGTACAACAAATTCTAGATTTTAATGTTTTGTTTAAAAAATTTTAAATTTATTATTTCTTTCGGAGATTAACGCGATATGAAAGATAATAACCAAGTTTCCTAACTGTTCTACTAATATCACTCAAACTATTTTTGTTCGTCACTCAACTTATATCGGGTGTAATATTGTGAATGTTTTCGTAAAAATGACAATTTTTTTTAAAAAACTAAGTGACCTAAATGGAATATATACTCCTGGTTGCTATTTAGTGATTTTGTAAAATTAACTTGAAGTATGAGGTAACAAATGAAGAAGAAAAAAACACTAAATAATAAACAAGTTTAATAACAGTTCATTTTAAGTCAAATTGGGAAAAATATTCACAAAAGAGTAACCAAGATTCATATATGTTCCATTCAGGTAGGGATGTAAACAAGCCGAGTCGAGCTCGAGCTCAAACTTTATCAAGCTGGCTCGAGCTCGGCACGTTTTCTTTATTGAGCTGAAAAATTGAGCTCGAGCTTGTCGAGCCGGGCTCCTTTTATTTTTTTTATTTATTATTATTTTTAACTATACAAATTTTGATATATAAAAGACAAAAATTGTAATTTTAACATACATATTGTATAAAATTTATAAACTAGAGAATTTATAACTTTATATATTCTATTTTAGTTATTCTTTTATAATGTTTTAGGTATCGAGTGGCATAATATATGTATAACTTTTATTTATTTATTTCTTGGTATGCTATTATTATATATAGATATTAAATTTTAGTGTTTAATCTAAACGAGCCAACGAGCCGAGCTAACGAGTCGAGCCGAGCTGACCCTGGCTCGAGCTCGGCTCGTTTAGTGTTACGGACTGAAACCATTGCAAGGTATGAGACTTGTCCCACATCGGTTGTATGGGCAACTGATGTGGGGTTTATAAGCCAAATGGGTTCTCTCACCTATTAGACTAGTCTTTTGGGTTGAGTTCTTCTGTTTGGCTTGTAACGTTTTGAAATCGAGCGAGCCGAGTCGAGCCAAGCTCATTTAGAATCGAGCTTTTTCGAGCCGAGCTTTTTTCAAGCTATTTCGAGCGAGCTTCAAGCGAGCCGTGGGCTTTTTGAACAGTCCTACGTTCAGGTCACTTAATTTTTAATTTCTTTAACATTAATTAAAAGAAGCATAATATTAGACGAAAAAAACGTTTGAGTGACTTTAGTGAGACACTTAAGAACTTGATTACTATGGTGAAAATTTTCTAATACAAAATGTCACAAAATGAATAAATGGTGGACCGTGATGTGCAGGAAGCTCAATTTCCTAGTGATAGACTTGTTCAGGCACACGCACCATTCGGCTTGGCACACAATGCACAATGTGATATGTGGTGGAGCCAAGATGATGGACCCGTGTCTTGAAATTCTACGACGTGTTCAAGCACGGGTGACCGTGGTCCAGGGGTCTAGGGACCAGGTGGTGCCAGTGGAATGTAGCAACAATGTTAAAGTTAAGGTTCCCGACGCAGAGGTTAAGATCATCAAAGGTGCTAATCATAATACAGTTATAATAGGAAGAGAAAAACAGTTTGCTAAAGATTTGAAAATTATTTGGGATTCTGTTACTAATGCATAGAGTGAGCTTCATTCTTGATTCTATAGACATTAAACATTGTTAAAAAAATATATTTTTTTAGGATACAATGTGTAATTTATAAAGGATGCTCAAAATGCAAAATGCGAATTAAATTATGCTTCAAATAATGATAGTTATGATTGATGAAAATCTCCATTTACATTATTTTCAAATGAAATTGATGCGGGAGCATCTATTCTATTAAGCTGGTTGACCCTATCCTAAAGACGACCCGCGAGGAAGAAACCTTGGAGTGTGGAATAAGAAAGTTTATTTGAATTCAAGATTGAGAAAAGTTTTTATTATTTTTAATTTTAAATTCCTGGCTTATTTCAATTATTAATCTACAAGTAGAGCTATTAGGCTTATTGTTTAGTTAGTTGTTTGTGTTGAATTTAAAAGGATAGTAAGCTTGAAGCTAGCTGACCGATGTTTTTGGTTCGAAAGCCTTTGAATATAATTATGTGTTTTTTGAGCCATTTAAGGGGGTGTTTGGAATTGCTTATTTTCATCAACTTATAACTTATAAACTTTTTGAAAAATAATAAGGTGTTTGGGATTGCTTATATTATGAGAGGAAAAATTTCATAAGTTACAATGTTGTAACTTATTAACTTAAAGAAAAGTTATAAGGAGGTAAAATAAGGAATCCCAAACACCCCCTAAGTATTTCCGTGGATTTAGTACCCGGATTTAAAAGAAATTGCAAAAATCTTTCAAATTAAAGGAATGTTGAAACTAGGCCCAAAACGACTATTGGACTTGGGTTAATGGTTGGGCCTAAACCACAGCCACGGCCCACAGATATCTTATAGATTCATCCATAGGTGCACAAATCGGTTAACCGGTTAATATGCTAACCGGTTTTTTTTTACGGATTAACTGGTTAGACTGTTTTTTTTTAGGTCGGGTAGTTACTAGTTTTGACCAGTTAGACCAGACCGGTTAACCAGAAAAAACCCGATTTTAATAAAATAATAATTAAAAAATTAAAAAATTTGGTTAATCGGTTCGGTTAACCAGGTAATAACCGGTTTTGAAATCACTAATATAAAGTGGTTACTAACCGGCGGTTAGGATAAGTTATTAACCGGTTATGAAATCGAGTACAAACCGGTTAAAATCTAGTTAACCAGTTTCTGGGTTCACCTCTAAATTCATCGTTCGTCCAGTTAAATCAATAAGTTTGATTTACCATTTAACGGAATAATTTTTTCTAGAAAATCACAAAAAGTATTAAATAGTATATGTATGAATTATCATTGTTTATTTTCAAAAATACATGTCTCTATATAATAAATTTTATTATATAAATTGGGCCTTTTAATTTTCAGCAACCTCAAGCACAAGCTTTACTTGCCTTGTACTCAAGCCATCCATGATCTAAAACGATAAATGATTATTTTGCCAAGCAATACCAACTTCCTAGAGTGTTTTCGGGCAGTTTTTGTGGGTTCCATAGCTCATCGTTTTGAATGTATATGAAGAGGTAGGTCCCCGCAAAGTCCAGTTGGACCCGCAAGACACACCTTGAAAAGGTACGTCTGCGCAAAGACCAACTTGATCCGCATGACCCACCATGCACAGAGATGAACACCTTACACGCAGTAAGCCAGCTGTTCCCGCAGGAAAGCCTCCTTTGGTACAGTACCCTGCATGTTCCCGCAGCTGTGGGTACAAGCCAAGAAGGAAGGCTACCCGCACTAACAGTAAGGCTACACGCATAAGGCACTAACTCTTATACTTCAGCAATGTCACCTGAAGGAATGAGCAGGGCGGGAATATTCCCGCCCAAAAGAGCCAGTCCGTACGCTTCCAGAAGATCTTTTGTACTATACCTACCAAGGTATGGACAAATAGACAAGATCTGACAAAAGCAGCCCATGAACCAATCACAGGGTTATAGCTCACCGACAATAGTACGAGGAGGAGCACGCTCCAGTACAAAATGTCACTATCAGCCGCTGCCTACCCACCAACTCCCATCGTGGCACGAACGTAGCCCGTGGTTGGTGGAAAAGGAATATTATATACAGCTGGTCGTACCTGCTTGGAAACCTACCTTCGGCTATAAATACTCCAACACCTTGGAACGGTATCATTATCTTATCTTCTCTCTAGTTATTTCTCTCAATATACACTTATATTCAGAGCAATCTAATCTGATTCTCACGCCGGAGGGTGGTCACAAGGAGGAACCCCCCCTTCTCAGTGATGAGCTTACGGTGTCTGTTTTGCAGGTTGAGAAGAATAACCATCTTTGCCGGACCTAACCCTCGTGGGAAACATCTACTTAACCCCCAGATTATCCTTAATCTGCCGGAGTCATTTAGTGTTTCTTCATTGGCGCCATCCGTGCATTAAGCTAGAACTAATTCTTTTTCTCAGTTTTTTCAAACTTCTGAAAAGATGGTTAAGGTTACTCCGACGCCAAGGCCACCGAGTGACCAAGAAACTCCGGTAACCACAACCCCAGCTACTGGGGGAAACACCGGTGAATACACGATTTTTACGAACACTACCCCGGTTACCCAAGCCGGGGCAAGTGCAGTAAACAATCCTCCCCTGGGATTCATTGATACCCAGTTGGAAAAACAACAGACGAGGCTTCCTCGCCAAACACTAGAACAAGTCAAAGCTTGGGCGGAAGCACGTCAGAAAGAATTCCAAGCCGAGTTGGATGAACGTTTATGTTCACTCCAACAGGCCAATGACGAATTCGGAAGCATTCGACAACAGCTCAACATGAGCAATGATTGCGAGTATGTGGATGATGAAGATTGGGAAGAATCTGACAGTGACGCAAACCCTCGTCATAAGGCGAAAGGGAAGCGTAAAGAAGACTTCCACTCGAAGAGAAATTTCGAGGAAACCTTCAAACCAAAGAACACGGGGGGAAACCCACGTGAATTTTCCAAAACTTTCAGACCAACTGTTACGAATGCGGGAACGTCCAAATTTGCAAGGGACATTGCGGAAGCAATTGCTCCAAAGAGTGCCAAACAGATGTCCAACATAGGCACTTACGATGGCATATCTGACCCGGACGATCACTTGAACAGATTTATAGCGGGGGCAACCGTCAGTAATTGGACGGAACCCACCTGGTGCTACATGTTCCAGATGACGCTCGTCGGGGCAGCCAGAGCGTGGGTTGATCGTCTACCGGTCCACCACATCTACGATTGGGCAGACTTCCAGCAAAAGTTCAGCCAGCACTTCAGTCAACAAAGAAAATACACTGAAGAGCAATGGACGATCCTCAACTGCATCCGAGAGGAAGATGAATCTTTGCTAGACTTCATCACTCGCTTCAACTCAAAGAAGCTAAGTCTGGGCACTATTAGCGAAGATCTTGTTCGCGCCGCTTTCATCCAGGGCGCTGAGTACCGAGAGCTCATCCGCACGTTGACGGGTAAAGATAGCATGCCATCCACGTGGGATGCCATCATGACGACAGCTAAACGCTTCGCCGAGACGGAGAATCAACTGGGTAGAAATCTTCCCCAGAGCACAAACCTCTACACGCAGAGAAGAAGAGAAAATAACGTCCGTACCGCCCAACAAAATAAGAAGAGGAAGCTTGGTATTTGGCAGTCAAGGATAAACTTTGACACCTCATCCAGCTCTCGCCCTCTCTTAGGCGGAAGGGACAACACGTACTCGTCGAACCGGAATCCGAGGTGGACGCCACTCACCAAAAACGTCACCGAGATATTTGTCACCGAGAAACTCCCATGGCCAAAGGCTCCAATAATCTGACAGCGTCATAACGCTGATAAGAGCAAATCCTGTGACTTCCACGGGACCAAAGGCCACACCACGGAAGAATGCACATCTTTGAAGGATATCGTCGAAACATTCGTCTAAGATGGGAAACTCACACACCTCGTGGCGTCAATCAAGAACGGTGGGAGGAATGACAATCGGTACAAAGGCAATGGACGAAAGCCCGTCGACATCAGCATTCACATGGTTCATGGCAATGTCAGAGGAAGAAAATGACGAACAACAGAGCCAAGTGCGTGGAAGGAAGCTGAAGTGCGCTTCCCGCGTGTGCCAGGAGGACCCAACAAAGAAGGCCCCATAGTCATCAAAAGCCAGCTGGGGCACTACATCACCTCCCGCACTCTTGCTGATAACGGCGCTTCGTCAACGGTCATGTACAGGCAGTTCTTCGACAAGCTAGACGACGAAGACAAAGAACGCCTATAAACGGTTTACACCTCGATGGAAGGGTTCGATGGCAGCACGAACACCCCCTTGGGTATCCTATCTTTCCCCGTCACTCTCACGGACGGGAAGTACTCCCGCACAGAAGACGTGGACTTTGTCGTAATGAGGAAGCCACACCACACATACGACATTCTCTTCGGGAGAGATGGGATGGCAAGATTTAATGCCGTGGTGTCTTCGGTCCATGGCATGATGGGATGGCCAACAGCTGAGGGTGTCGCGATGATCACGGGTATTCCCCAGGTATGCATCGCATCTGTCTCATCTAAACCCAAACCAAAGATGGCTAAACCAACCATTACCGAGCCGGAAGAATGGGCCTTCAATGGCAAGTACCCTGACCAGGCCGTTACCATTGGCCCAACGATCACTAATCCCATGCGCACCTTACTCAAACGCTTATTGCAAAAAAATGCTGACATCTTCGCGTGGACACCAGCTGACATGACTGGTGTACCCCGAAGTAAGGCGGAGCATAAGCTCAAGTGTGACCCGGCTTTTACGTCGGTCATACAAAAGCGTCGTGTAGTGGGTGCGGAACAGGCTAACGCGTGTAGAACCCAAGTCAAGGAACTCCTTGACGCAAGCATCGTACGCGTTAGTAAATATCAAACATGGGTTGCAAATCCCATCATGGTACCGAAATCCAACAAACAATGGCGCATGTGCATAGATTTTAAAGACCTAAACAAAGCATGCCCCAAGGATTGTTACCCGTTACCCGAAATTGACCTTAAGGTAGATTCGTTATCACCGTTTCGCCTTAAATGCTTCCTTGATGCGTATAAGGGATACCATCAAATCCACATGGCCGTTGACGATCAGGACAAAACCGTATTTCGGACGCCTGATGGCACATTTTGTTACCAAATGATGCCATTCGGACTCAAGAATGCTGGGTCCACGTACCAACGCCTGATGGACAAAAGTTCCATGCCCAAATCGGGAGGAACTTAGAAGTTTACATGGATGACTTGGTCATCAAAAGCCTTGAGCCAGAGGCGATGTTGACAGACATCGAAGAAACTTTCAGCACGCTCAGAAAAATAAACATGAAGCTCAACCCGAGGAAGTGTTCCTTTGGGATGGAAGAAGGGAAGTTCTTAGGAGTCATCGTTACCAATGATGGCTTCAGAGCGAACCCTGAAAAGGTTTGAAAAGGTTTTATAATATATTAGAAATCCATGTATTACACAGATTGAATAAATTCAATTTCAGTGAAAATTTTTGTATGCTCGATATAATCAACTATTGATGAAATAATGAAGATTTGAAATCATAAATAACTAGTTATTTGCATGTTTCTCTCGTCAAGAGTTGTTAGAATTTGACTCTAACACCATACTTATATTAGACTATTAGTTATGGACTTGTTTCATAGTACACAAGTTTAAACTAAGATCAACTCATACTTGAATCAAAAAGAGCCTAACAAAGAAGACATAATTACAAATCTAACAAGAGCAAAGGAAAGCATATGAATACAAGATGATGATAAATAATTAAACATTAGCTAGTGTTATATCTCCATAATGCTCTCTAGAGAAGGTTTCCACTTTGTACCACTACTATTTTCCACTATTAATGATCTACATCTACTCTTCTCAATCTCCTTCAACACCTCTTCTAGTTTCTTCCCTTTATCATCTTGCTTAAGTTGAAGTAGTAGCCACTCTAACTCATCTTTTCTTAATACCACTTTTACCCTCACTCGACTACTACTATTACCTTCTTTGCTCAAACTATGATCGCTAGATTCTTGTTTCTTCTCTTGGTGTGAATGTTTCTTCTTTCTTTGCATGCATGTTTGCATACAATTTCCCATAGTACTTAACTTTTTGTTGCCTAAAACAAGAAAGCGGTGTTACTCAACTTGTGTATCAGGGTATCTGAATATATAAAACGGTGAAGAATTTTTTTTTTCTAGCATTAAGTTTAGACTTCGTTATGAAAGTTTAGAGGTATCCCAGGCACTCATTGTTATGTATGGTTTTTTATGAGTGATGATATTGAAGAGAAAATAGAGGAGTTGTTAGAACCTTTCAAGTAATGCATTATGCAAGCTAGTGAGGAGTGGGGAACATATTTATGGGTGAACAATTAATTTTATATTCATGCATGTGGTTTGAAAAAAAATAATATTAGATAATAATCAAGTAAACAATAATATATACTTTCTATTAAGAACAAAACAGAAAATGTTTTATTCCTAAACAATAATGACCCATAATCAATATTAAATGGTGTATATGTTAATTAAGAATCATTATTGTATTTATCTTAGAAGAATACAAATAATATATAAACATAACATCCATTTTATTCCTAAACAAAGAGTGTTTAATCAAATATATGATAACAACTAGCACTATTACAAATGTCACAAGACAGAATTATTATTATTATTATTATTATTTTTTTGGCATAGATCATGTGTTTAGGAATAAAAAAATGATTCTAATTAACATATACACCATTTATAATGGCATAAAATCCATTAATCGACCACATCTACATGATGAAGATGTTGAAATACATGTAGTCGATTAATGTGTATGGTTATATCACTAGCATAAGTTTTTTCTAGCTACGAACGTTATTATTTGGTTACAAGTTTCCGTATAAATGATCATTTGTTAACAAACTTCTTGGTGATATTACTCTGGTCTTCATCTCGTATTATCCATTGATGATGCACCCGTTGGTGATCCATCATAAATGTTTTTGATGATCTGTCGATTAAATTCATATATCGTTGCTTATCCATTGCCGACAAATTATTCTAAGTTTTTGAGCAAATATTATAAATATCTACAAACGGCAACTTTTGATAAGCTTCCGACAAAATACTACGTAATATTCGGTTTATGAGATACAACATTGCTCTAAGTATTCAACAAATTAATGTTCAAATGCAACAACTACTTATTATATGATTCAATTTGCATAAACAAGACATGGATATTATGTCACACACGTTCTTAACTTTATTAATTTCAATATTTTAATTAGTTTATAATAACAACTTTTTTCTATATAATTAACATAATTATACCTGCTCGTAGTGGATTCATATGAAAGGCTTTTTGTCTGGTTGTACGTTTATCCATTCAATTTGTTATTTTTGGTTCTACTTTTTGGCTATGCATATATAGATTCAATGTGATTATAATGTCTTATTTTTATTTGCATGTTAAATTATTGACAATAATTAAACTTTATTTAGATATTTATAAGTTATAATGCCTAACTTTAGAGAATTAGTCACAACTCACAAGTCACACCTAACCAATAACCAAGCTTAAGTAGGGGTGTGCACAAAACCGAAAACACCGAATTGAAACCGATAAAACCAAAAAAACCGAACCAAAAAAACCAAATCGAATTAGAAACCGACGGTTCGGTTTTGAACTTTAGCAAAAACCGAATTATTGGTTTTGGTTTGGTTTTGTATTTTGTTAAGAACCGAAAAAACCGAACCGAAATAAAAAATAACCATAATATGTTAACCGTAACCATTATAACAAAATCTACCGATAACTATTTTTTTAGTATTAACATTATTTATTTGGTTTCCGCATATGGTTAATAACTAATAATACTAGTACTTTTAGTTTTGATTTGATTTTTAATTTTTAATGCATCTTTTATTAGTTTTTAATATTGGAAGTTCAAATATTCAATATTCTATTAATGATTAGTTTAAAGAAAAAATATATCATGCCCAATTTCAATATTTTGGGTCATGTTTTTTTTGGCTCAAAATGTTTTGGCTCGATTAGCAAAACCGAAAAAACCGCATCCAAAATCGAACCGGACCCGTAAACCGAACGGTTTTAAAAAATCATAAAACCGAAAGTTTGGTTTTTGGTTCGGTTTTAGTCAAAAACCGCACCGAACCATACTACATACACCCTAAGCTTAGGCGTGAAGTTTTCTAATATATCATTCGTAAGCCAATATTTTCAAAACCTACTAGATGTGAGATTCTAATTATGTAGTGCTACAGTTACAAGGCTGATTTGAAAAGTCTAATAAATATGTTAGGATTTTCTTAAAAGTGTAATGAAAACCAATATAATACAATAAAGTAGTAGAATATAATATAACTAACATGATAAACGATTAAAATGAACAACTCTTTTTGAGTAGTTTGCTTCTATTTTAACAGTTACAATTGTTTATTGTATATATATTTACTCCTTAGAAAAATATATAATCGTAAGTAGTTTGCTTCTACTTAATCAGTTATAATTGCTTATTTACTAGAAAAAGATAACAACATAAATTAACATATGTTTAATAATCAATCAAATACATCTCAATAGTATACTGCATAAACATAGTGCATATACCGAATATCTAATATTTATAATTCATAATATATATAGTATCGTTCTTTGTCTAGTAAATATGTGTTTCAATTTTTATTGATTTTGTCTTTAAGAGTTATTCGTAAATAGTCCTACGGTTGGGGGCCTATGACATAATCGATCACCAAGGTCCTTGTTCGTTCAAGTCACGATAAGAAGAGTAAGAAATTCGTTGTTAAAAAAAAGCTAACAACATTGAGCGTAGATTGACATAATCGTATACATTGTCGATCTTATTATTATATCAGTTATATATATGATATCTAGCATCTTTAACTAATTAATCTTGACGCTCATGAAAACACATAACCTACACACCTATTGAATACGTAGCTAGAAGATGCATTTGACATTGGTTACTAACCGAAAGCTTTATTTACTTAACGTGACCTTTTATTAAATAGTTTTCTCTAATTAGCACCTTTTGTGTTGTAAAATACTTCTAGGGTGTTCAAAATGTAGTGCATGTACGTTTGAAAGTTAGAATGTTGAAACAAGTAAATGGTAATTAAGTGAACATTTTAACGTTCTCATTTCTTTTTCATGGGTGTGAACGTGTAATCACATGGTGAATAATTTTGGCTCATGTAACCATTTTTTAGTCCGAGTAAACTTAAAATATTAAATCTAACGAATACACATGTTGACTATCATAAACTTTTACCATTTACGTGTTAGCAACAAGTTTGTTTGTTAATTGATCTACCGGTAAAGATACCGACATCGATAAACCGTTAATGAAATTACATTAAAAATATGATGGATCAATGGTGAATTTTATTGTAAGATGATCGTTCTCAAGGCAATTTGATTCCTTTTATTTTTTAAGCGTTGCATATCGATTTCATATTCGCTTCCATTGTAACTTTCTTTGAGGATACTCCTTATTGTTGTATAAATATAATTAATCATATCTTTTATCTAGTTATATGCTATCGATCAACATATATATTGTACAATAAATAGTTAATATAAAATGTTTAACATATTATTCATAACCGAATTCTTTTACTAACCCATCAATTTTTGTAAACTTATGACTAGTAGTCATTTCTTTTGGAGTCTTAGTCCTGGCTCTAATATATTAAAAAAATAATTTACTATATTTTTAGCTTTTTAATATGAAGCTCAAGATTCATTGACCATAAACATATTATTAATTTTATATTCAAAGACGTTCAACCCATATAATTTACTTATAGCAGTTGAATTTTTTTAATGCCATATTGATTTTACGTGCTCTTATTTTTAATCAATCAATATAATATAATATAATATAATATAATATAATATAATATAATATAATATAATATAACCAGTATTATTAGTCTGTAATTTCTTTTTTATTTCATGATTAGTTAAAAGAATAAATCAACATCTTGTTTGACGGGGTAACACCGTTGCTAAGTGTTGATTAATATATTTTTCAAACAATTTTCTTATTTTAGGTAGAAGATGACGACATTTTTTTATCTTATTTTCTGACTCCTGTTTGGGATTTTGAAAAGTCTTCTTATTTTATTTTCTCGTGTTGAAAAAGAGTCAAAAGATCACTATATATATTAAACGAATAAATTTTTATTTTTCTATTAACTCAATAAAAGTGGCGAACACGTGAGTGTGCATTTACCAAAAGGATTTTGATATTTAGCGGTATCAAAGTTTTGGATAAAACTTTGAATTTTGATATGATGAGAGTTTAAATGTCGTGATGACAAAAATATTATATCATTTTATCTGTTAATTTCTTTTAGTATGCATTTAACAAGGTATTTTTATATTTATTGATGTTGCTTAACAAAGGCATTAAGTATACAATGTTATGTTAGTGAATAATAATAATAATAATAATAATAATAAAAAAATAATAATAGTAAAAATGAAATTTCAAAAATAATAATAATAATAATAAATAAAAATGTTATTCTAAGTCTATAGAATGAAACATAGTGATAAAATAAATTCAATCTATTCATGATAGCAAAGGGCTAGAAATGGAAAATAAAATAAAAACTTAATTAAACATAAGTTTTTTTTTTCTAAATGTAAAACACAACATTCTCCCTCTCCCTAAATTAAAATGAACAAATGAGTGGTGGCTAAATTTATTAAACATGAGAAAACCCATCAATCAATGAAAATAATAAAAGAGATTGATGCATGCATGCATGCATGTTTATTATTTTGTTTATAACATAGATATGAAAATGGTTTTATTTTCCTTTCCATTTATCCAAAAATGGGATATAATAAAGAAAAAATAGCAAAACACGTCCTTTATGTTTACATCAATTTTCAATAGTCTTCCTTTACAAAGATGAATGCCAGAAAACATCCTTTATGTTTAAAAATCTTATCACGTTGTGTCATTTGACTCTAACCCAGTTAATTTTTGTCGTTAAGTCTAGTCACGTGAAAGCCACGTGAGGGTGTTTTTGTAATTTTGCATATTTGTTTAATAAATTTGTTTCAGCATCTCACCACCATCAACATCATAAACTCCCAGGCAACCACCATGACAGTACCCCCACCACCATCAACATCATCTTTGGTCTTCTAAAGCCCTAATCCTAGCAAAACATGCATCACCACCATCTGTCGAGAATCGAGGTTTTAGGTTGTCGGAATCTTCTATTGCATCAGATTTGTGGCCCTTCTCTTTCCTCGTTGTTGGAGAAGACAACTAAATAACGTCATCTCGCCGCCGATTGCCGGAAATCGCGTTGGAACCATTGTCTCCTTCATCTTATGTTCTTTTTCTTTTATCAAAATGTGTATAATCCTCTCCAAATGTTAGATCTAGGGTTTTGTGTTTGATTTGGGAATACATTGTGATTAGGTTTTCGACAACCACTGTTATGGTTTGTTTATGCCCCTAGCGTCGCCGGGTTGGGTTTTAGACAACCATGGTTAGGGTGGCGGTGGTGGATGGGGAAGACGGCGGCTAACGGAGGTTGTAGACGATTGTAATGGGATGGGTTATATAATATTTATATAATATGTAAATATTATATATAATATATTTATAAATATTATAATTAAATTTGATTTTAAAAATAAAGGGTATTTTATTTTTAAAGGAAATTTGATTTAATTATTAAAATGTTTTATTTAATTAAATGGGTAAAATTACGAATTTGCCCTCATGTGCAAGGTACATGATATGACTTAACGAGAAAAACTAACTAGGTTATGGCCAAAGGACATAACGTGATAATATTTTTAAACATAAAGGATGTTTTCTGGCATTCATCTTTGTAAAGAACGACCATTAAAAATTGATGCAAACACAAAGGACGTGTTTTGTCATTTTGTCTATAATAAAAGTCTATATATGGATGGTAAAGAAGAAAGGAATCAAAATGATTGAGATTTCTTATCGAAGGGTTAATTCTTTTCTTGTAACCAACATATTCCTATTCGTTCTTTTTATAATGGTGCATAAGCGTGTCTTCAATTTTATATTCAACCTGGACGGAGATTTGGGGTTTAAGTCCTACATACGACAAAAAGAATATTCGCTATTCAAGAAAACAATCGATTTAAGAAGCAAATTAATTTGATGGACGCTGTTATAACTGGTATGTCTATTTTTTCATTTTATATACGTTTTTTGTTGCTCACTATATTAGTTACCCGTGTAGCACACGGTTATAATAGATAAATTTATTTAAATAATAACACAATGTAAAATACAAAAAATATATTCAAAAAATATAAAGATATATTATATGATAGAATTAATTACACATTACACAATATGAAAATAAAGAGTTTTTAGAAATTCATAAATCTCTAAATATTTCTTTGTACACAATACTTGTAGTTTTATTTGTAACTTTATTTTCTATATAAAAACATGGTAGTTTCACATTGTTTCTATTTATAACTCTAAATAACTATCATGAGTTAAAATATATTGTCTCAAAAACAAACCAACCATCTATAATAATTAACCTTAGCTTTTATTAATCTCTAATGCAAAATAAAAATAAATTTCATACTTCGAAATTAATCATTTTATCTTAGGGTATAAGATTTTTTTTAAGATAAAAATGTGAGTTCCAGGAGTGAAACAAGTGTCCGTGCGCCAGTGGGGGATACTGATTTCTTTCCTGTAGAGGTAGGTCTTCACCATGGGTCAGCGTTGAGCCCGTTTCTTTTTGCAGTAGTCTTGGATAAGTTGTCAAAGTCGATTCAGGGGACTCTCCTGTGGTGCATGATGTTCGCAGACGATATTGTGTTACTTGCTGAGAAAAAACAAGATCTAAACATGAGGCTTGAGGAGTGGCGAACAACCTTAGAGACAAAAGGTTTAAAGATTAGCCGATCTAAGACGGAGTACCTCCACTGTGATTTTGGTGGGATAAACGACAATGAAGACGCACAGATCACAATTGAAGGGCAGGTGGTCCTGCAGGTAACGAAGTTCAAGTATTTAGGATCATTTGTACAGAGCGATGGGGAATTAGACAGTGATGTGACCCACCGAGTTCAGGTAGGATGGTGTAGATGGAAAGCAGCCACAGGTATATTGTGCGACAAGAGTTTCCCGACTAAACTAAAGGGAAAATTCTATAGGGTGGCAGTTATACCTGCAATGCTATATGGAACAGATTGTTGGGCCATCAAGAAGGCACAAGTGCGGAAGATGGAGGTAGCAGAAATGAGAATGCTACGTTGGATGTGTGGGCACACAAGGCTAGACCGAATAAGAAACGTTGTGTTTCGCGAGAGATTATGGGTGGCGAACATAGCAGACAAGATAAGAGAGGGGAGATTGAGATGGTTTGGACATGTAAAGAGAAGACAGACGACGAATCCTGTTAGATCCGTAGAAAACATTACTATAGAGGGGAGGAGGGGTAAAGGACGACCGAAATTGAATTGGGATGGGAGGATTAGGCATGATTTGATAGACCTAAACCTCTCCGAGGACATGGTTGAGGATAGGAATTCGTGGAGAAGTAGAATTAAAGTTAAGGATTTTTATAGAGAATTCAATACCTTAGGGCTTAGACTTAACTTATTTAGGTCACATACCATAATGGTATTTCCCTTGCATATATTATTATTATTATTATAATTATTATTAGCTTTTATATAGCTGTTAAACTGTTATCTTATTATTAATATTATTATAATTAGTAGTAGTTTTTATATAACTGTTAAACTTTGATTTCCTTTATTTTGCTTCATACAAATGTACTTAGAGCCGAGGGTCTCTCTGGAAGCCACCTCTTTATTCCTTTGGATAGAGGTACGGTGTGCCTACATCCCACCCTCCCCAGACCCTACTTATAGCTTTGCTGTCGGTGGGATTTTACTGGGCATGATTGATTGATTGATATAAAAATGTGAGTTCCAATATTACTTTCGGATATAATTTCGGCTTCTATAACACGGTTATCTTATTGTATTTTCACATATAATTTAGTTTCATTGCATATACCAATTTTCTAGTTAATATTTTAAGCAACATTACTTCAACGTCGACTTTTAGGACTAATTTATAATTGGCAACCTTAGATTTTAAGGTCATTTAAAACATTAGGAAAATAATACTTTCTTGTAACGTATCATTTTATGACTGATAGAACATGGATAGCGAACGCTTGCTAGTTTCTTGAGCGACCACATTTTTCGATGCAAGTATAACCTACTCACTAAAGAAAATTGTATTTTTAAAATCTTTAATAATAGAAGAATATACAAAGTCAATTTATCATATGATTAATAGTGTGCTAATGTCTAATATGTGTATTCCAAAGATAAGTGATTTACCTGGAAAACCAAAATATGTAGTCTAATGTTTATATTTTTGTGGATTTTTAAGATTATGAACTTAACATAAATGGTTGGTTGATTAAATAGTTAACTAAAAAGAAGTTGTAAATGACTACTTTTTTAAACCAACCCGTGGACCGAAACTCATTTTAATCATAAACTGTTTTGACTTGAACCATGTTTGATATTTTAACCGACTAAAGAAACCCGCTCGTTTAAGTTAACACAAACACTAAGAATACATCGATAGTGAATTTGTCTTTTCAGAGTTTGAAAGAAAAAGACATGTAATTTAGTAAATAATCATATATATTTAATAAGTTAAAGTTTATTGAATTTTAATTTTAAAATTAATCTTGTCTCTTCATCTAATAATATCATTTATTATAAAACCTTAATTAATATAATATATTTAAAACCTTAATTTTTGAAATCATTATTCAATATTAACGTGAAAATTGGTTACTTAAATAAACTTAATATTAATAACTAATATAATATATTTATATAAAAAAAACATATTTATGTTGGTGTTTAATTATTTAATTAAGGAAAGTATTATTAATAAGAGAAAATGAAAAAGTAAAAATAAAAAATAAAATACAAAATTATTAATAACAAAGAATTATTAAAAAGAGAAAATGAAAGATTAAATAATAAAAAAAATGAAATACAAGATTATTAATAAGAAATAGAATTGTCAAAGGTATTTAATATGAGAGAGGGGGGGGGGGGGATTTTTGTAAGGATAATTTTGATGATGACATGTGGCACTTAGTATGTTTTATTTATTATATAGTATAGATTTGAGAAATCAATAAATAAATTATCTCTCAAGAGGAAGTACGCTTTAATCATGTTTTAACTATATAAAGTGTTAAGAAAAATGAGTAAAAACTATTAAGTTTCTAATTTTTACAATTGATGCTAAACTTTTATTAGAATCTCTTTATGAAAGTCTCATTTTTATAAAATAAAACTTGTTTTCTATAAAAATAAGCTTTTCACATTTATTTTAATATTAAATCTTGTTTCTTTATAATTTAAAAAAATTTGTTTTAAAAGTAATAGCTTTATTTAAAATTTTAAAATGTTTACGTATTCTCAAATAAAATTAAAAGAGTTTTAATAGAATTTATAAATAAATATAAAAAAAGAATGAATGTCAGACTTTTTAAATATAAAAATGATGGATGGAGATAAGATTTCCCAAAAAAAAAAGTTAGTTTAAAACTAACTACAGTAAAACTTTTATAATTTAATACTCGATATATTAATAATCTCAATAAAATTAATAATTTATCCGGTCTCAACTTGGGGCTAATACAAAACTGGGCCCTAATCGATAAAATAATAAAATGTTATTTTTTTTATTAAATCCCAATGTAAATATATTGGTCTAGCGACACTATAAATTAATAATTATTAAAAGAGAAAATTCTCAAAATTGCTTATTTATATAATGTGGTTTCAAGTTTGTCACCCCTAATTCAAGTTTCCAACTTTGTCTCTTTGGTATCTTGTCACCGGCAATATGTTAGCGAACGTCGACGACTTGTTGACATAACATAGGAAACTTGAATTGGGGGGGGGGGGGGGGGAGGGGGGGACAAACTTGGAACCACATTCTATAAATGGGCCATTTTGAGAATTTTTTTTTATTAAAATATTCCAAAATTCTAGGATTGTCTAGTAAAGAATAAAGGGAAAATTCCCAAAATAGCCCATTTATAGAATGTGGTTCCAAGTCTGTCCCCACAATTCAAGTTTCCAACTTTGTCCATTTGGTATCCCGTTGCCGGCGGCATGTTAGTGAACGTCGACGACTTGTTGACATAACATAGAGTTGACGATGCGTTATGTTGCTAACTTAGGGTAGCAACGATGTGTTATTTACTAACGCATCGTGAAAACTACTGCTTTAAACATGAACTCATCGCCACTACCATAAATTAGCAACATAACGCATCGTCAACCCTATGTTATGTCAACAGGTCGTCGATGTTCGTTAACATGTCGCCGACGACGAGATAACAAATGGACAAAATTGAAAACTTGAATTTAGGAGGACAAACTTGGAATCACATCTATAAATGAGCTATTTTGGGAGTTTTTCAAAGAATAAATCTATAGTCACATGTTTTTTGTGAACTTCAAATCCTAGAATTAAGAGTTGAGGCAATCAATCTAGATCCATGTATATTGAACTTGGCAAGTTCATTAATGTCTTAATGTACATGAGAATTTTGAAGGCACTTGTTTCTGTTTTATTTAAATAGATAAAATGTGCAAACATGAAAATTTTGAAGGTCCATACATTAATTTGAGAGTTGCTCACAAATATAAACCAAACATTTTATGTTAATAATTTATTAATTTATCGATAAACTAATATCTTGCTAAATAAAATATACTAGTCTCAACATTATTAATCTATAAAGGTTTTATGTAAAATCTTTTATTTGTTTCAACAATATTAATATTTTTATAACAATATTGTTATATAAAACAATAAAATTTAGGGGTTTTTTTCCCTTCAAAATTTCATTTTATTACATTTACATATTTCGCCTTCTATCACGCATGCAATATCAACACCCACATAAAATGGGAATATCTCATAGAATAGTAACCAACTTTCAAAAGTGTTCCAATTAGGTCATTCATGCATATTTTTCTCAAATCGGGTCACTAAGTCTCCAAATCAAGTCTCACCGATTTTTTTGTTTGTTAAGAAAGAAATGGAGGATAAGATGTGGGGGTCGGAATTTGCAATATAGGTAGTTATATTTTTAAAAAATAAAAAAATAAAATTATATTAAAATTCAAAAATAAAAAATAAAATCCACGCCGCCACTTAACGTCAACATAAAAAAAAAGATAAAAAGATTTTCTATGTGAAACAAAAATTAAAAGCGTTAAAAAACATGTTAAAACCTTTAATTTAATAAAATATGAAAGTTGAGTGACATAATTGAAACACTTTTTAAAATTGAGTGACCTAATTGGAACACTTTTGAAACTTGGTTACTAATTTATGAAATTGCCCCCACGTAAAATATTATACTTAGTCTCACACTTGTTCCTAGACCCTAATTAATGTACAAGTCTCTTAACTTGTTTCAATTGCAATAATCAAATTTACACCCACCGCGCGAATTATACCTACCGATTATCAAATTTACATCTAAAATATTTAACCAATAATCACAACCATATAGATCACATATTTAAGCATAGCTTGAGATTACAAAAAATACAGTAGTGGTTTTTTTTCTGTTCTTGGTTATAACATAGATTTTTTTTTTTCATTTATTCATATTACAATATTGAATACCCCAAAATTTTAAAATTCACTTTTACAATTAGCTAGCATAGGAGTACGTAGGTATTGTTTCATATATGTTTATATATATAGAAAAGAGTTTAAATAAAAAACAAGTGTTTTGTGAGAAGTGTGAGAAAAACTTTAAAATAAAATAAACCACCTAAATATGACACTATACAATGTTAATATGAAACAATACAATTATTCAGAAACTACCAATCTCAACCACCAGATCATAGATCCAAGGGCCTAGATCTATTCTTATTATTCTCACAAAAATATTGTTTTTTACATTAACCCTAACATATATATATATATAATATATATATATATGGGAGATTTCAATTAAGAATTCCTTTGAGTTTTAAGAACTCAGTGTAACGATTTTTTTTTCGAATTTTTTTTACACATGCGTAATATATGTAAGTTACATACACGTAAAAAAATTACAGAATTTTTTATGCACCGAGTCAATTTTTTACATATGTGTAACGGACGTAAAAGTTAGTGTGACCACTTACATATTTATTCTCTCTCCTACTTTGACTTTTTTGCTAGATTTAATCTCAACCACATATTTCAATCCATTTAACTAAATGTGTGGCCTAGAATTGAGTTCTTAAGTTCTTAAAACTCAACATGGTTATCAAAATATCCCTCCCATATATATATAATATAATATATATATACTAGTTTTTATCTCTCGTATTATTGGGGTTGTTTTATATTATTTGTTTCCAATATTTATTTATTTTTTGATTTTTTATTTTTTTTATCGTATGAATGTTAATAATATACTAATGGTTTGATAATGAATTGTTTCACAAATAAATGATATGTTATAACCCGGTTTAAAAACTATATGAGTTTGATGAGACTCAAGACCCGTTTATTTTTTTTACTATAAACATTGGTATTTTAATTTTAAATAATATATATCTTTTTTTAAATAAATCAGATATTAATTTTTAATATATCCCTACTTTGTAGGATTTTTAAATAAAATATTTAGTGAGATTGGTTTTTAATTTAGTGAGATGTTATAACCCGTTTAGGAAATATATGGGTTTAATGAGACCCATACCCATGAATTCGGGTCAAATTAATGAGAAGCCCCAATTTAAAAATCAAGCAAATCTGGTGACCCAAAAAAAGGGGAGCGACCATATCGCGACACGTAAGATTTTTATGTTTTTGTTTATATATATATATATGGTTGAGTTATAATAAGAAGATTAGTTTTTGTTGAAAGGATATGAAATAATCTTGTCAATTCATTTTAGACTTGAATGGTTGAGATTATATTAGAGAGAAAATCAAGTATAAAACAAGGGTAAGGACATAATAGGGATAACACATTTGTTGACTTTCTCTCTCCACATGCAATGCACATGTCAAATTCCTCTATCATTTAAAAACATCTATAACTTTTTTATACGACATTTTAAAAAAAAACAATTTCACCTTAATAACGAGTGTTTTTTTATCTTTTATATGAGTACCATATTGCTATATAAAAATAAAAAAAATGTGGGTTTTTTACAAATTGTGTTTTACAAAAATTGTGTTTTACAAAATTGATTTATACAATTGTGTTTTATTTGTTCATAGTGTTTTTTGCATTGTGTTTTTTACATTGTGTTATTTAATTGTGTTTTTTGTCATTGTGTTTTTTATTTCATAGTGTTTTTTCCATTGTTTTTTTTACATTATTTTTTTCATAGTGTTTTTTCATTGTTTTTTTCATAGTGTTTTCCACTGTGTTTTTTTCGGTGGCCATTTTCGGTTGATCATTTCCGGTAATTGTTTTTCGGCGAATTTTTGGTAAATTTTTCGGTGAAATTTTCCGGGGATTGTTTACCGGTGACTTTCTGACGAATTTTCCGGCGAACTTTCCGAAGACTTTTCCAATAAGGTGGTGGCGGTGGAAGGTGGTGGTGGTGGGTGTCTGTGGGTGGTGGTGGTTGTAGAAGATGAGTGAAAATTTATGTGGGTTTTTAAAATTAATTAAGTGGGTTTTTAAAATTAAGTTAAGTGGGTTTTCAATATTAAGATTAAAGTAGTAAACTAAAATACTCTCCTTCCTAGCATTCTTAGGAAAATCAAACTTCTTATTTGAACATTTATACACACACACACACACACACACTAGATTTTATCCTCCGTATTACGGGGTTGTTTTACATTATTCGTTTATAATATTTATATATTTTTTGGATTTTAATTTTATTTATCGTAAGGAAGTTAATAATGTAATTAGGATTTGATGATGAAAACATTTCACAAATAAATCAAATGTTATAACCCGTTTTAAAAACGATCTCGGTTTGGTGAGACCCATGACCCGTTTATTTTTTACCATAAAATTGTTTCTTAATTACAATTTTTTTTGTTAAAAAAATATGATATTAATCTTTAGAATATCCCTATTTTATTGGAATTTTCATATAAAATATTTGGTAAGATTAGTATTTAATTTAATGAGATGTTATAACTCGTTTAAGGGTTATCTGGGTTTGGTGAGACCCATACCCTTGAATTCGGGTCAAATGCATGAGAAACATTCATTTACAAATAAATCAATCTGATGATTTGAGAAAAAGTAGGGAGCAGCCAGAGAGGTTTTAAAAGTTTCGTTCATATATATTATAGATATAGGGGAAAGTTCATGTATTTTAATATTAACATGAGAAATAACAATTTAAAAAAAAAACGAGAACGTGAGAAACAATACTAACTACAATAGTTATCTACATAAACAATTATTTATAATAACAAAGATAAAAAAAATATAAAAATTACAACAAAAGAATCAAAATTAAGAACAAAATAATAACAACAAATACTTTTAACGTCTCATAATAAAAAATTAGCAATTATGAACAAAAAATAATAGCAAATTCCTATAAAAATAAACCTAATAATAACAACAAATTATTTATCACTGTTTCATGTTAAGAATAAATATATTTGATCATGTTTCTCTCCCCCCCTCTCTCTCTCTATATATATATATATACACACACTTATATAGAAAAATGTTAAAATAAAAATACATAGTTGAGTATGAATGACACAAAATTTAAAGTTAGGAAACTATGTTGCATAAATCCTTAATTCTAAGAAACTATTTGTTATTTTAAAAACTACTAATCTCAACCACTAGATTATAGATCCAATGGTCTAGATTTATTTTTACTCTTCCTAGAAAACTATTTATTTTTATTATAACATACCCTATATATATATATAGGGTTAGTTTTCCTATATGGGTTAGTTTCATTACAGAACTTTAAAAACTTAAGAACTTTGAGAATTCTTAACAACCAACAATTTTTTTATATTTTATTATTGTTAGAGAGTAGTTTTATCATATTTTAAAACAAATTTTTGATGCACATGTAAATCATAAGTTTACGCATGTGCAAAATTTATGTAATAACAAATTTATATATGTATAAAAAAACATAGATATATGTAAAAACTAGTTTTCTTAATTGTAATCATAAATATAAATATAAAAGTGATAAAACTATACTTAAATAACATGAACATACAAAAAGTTATATAAAACACGTTAGTTATTAAGAGTTCTTTAAGTTCTTAAATAATTTAAGAGTATTGTAATGATACTCACATATATATATATATATACATATATATCGCACATTACATACGCGACAGTTTTAAACGTCGATTTCAAAAGACACGCAGTGGCAAACTTGTAAATAATTTCAATTCGTTTCCATCCTAATTAAATGCTACATCGATTCAACCATCATCACTGACTCTATTTGCAAACACCAATTCAATTGGATTGAACTGAAATAAGCCGTTCGCGAAAACCCATTTACAGAACTTTTAATACGTTCCATATTTGTTCATATAATAGAATCGATTATCAAATTGACTGTCGATTGATGATTTTTTTTATGAATAAGAGATTATATAAAGTGATTAAACGTTTCATTCATGTTTGATTGCTTAAACGTTCTACGATATGGTAGAACGTATGAACAGAACGTATAAACAATCTGATGATATCAAGTAGAACGTATTAACATAACGTATAAATAATTTCATTATTAACTTGGGATTATGAATTGTAAATCAGGCTTGATGTGACTGAAGATTGGTTAGTATAAATAGAACGTATAAACAAGTAGAACATATTAGTTGAAAGTTTAATTTTTTTGTTCATTTTGGTGTTCAGTTTGGTCAGAATGTTTAAACTTTGAGCAGAACGTTTAAACATGGACCCTAATCATAGCTCAATTAAGTGTGTTAATTTGTATTTTCATAATCGATTGATGATTCTAAAGCCTCTTACACATCAATTCGATTGATTAAATCATCAATTTTTGATCAATTTGAAGATTTTGTATATTCAGTGACGTTCTATTTCAATTTTGGTTTTTGACTTTTGAGATTTCATACTATAAGTTGTGATTAGAGTTTAGAAATTGGATGAGATAGATTAAGGAGTTCAGAATTTGGATCGGAATCGATTTTAAATCGATGAATTTGATCGCGAACTATTGTTTGGGTTATTTACGAAACTGCCACCGCGTGAAATTAACACTCACCGCGTGAAATTAACACCGACGTTCAAAAAGCTCGCGTACCTAATGTACGATAACTGATTATTGTACGTTAACCTCCCTATATATATATATATATATATCAAGCACTAAAATAAATATAATGATCTGAACAAATCTTTGGATGTTAGAGATCATAATGGCTCTGATAACAAATTTGTCACGCCCTGTTGAGACGAAAACACAAGTTGCAACGAAATATGGTTTCACAACACATTGTTTAACTAATAACATGATGTTATAAAAGATTTATATTGGTTCAAGGACTTACAGTAACATAAGTATTTTATTTATGTAGTTGCAAAGGACCAGCTTTTTCACTTACCTCATCCTGATCATTCCCCAAGCCTTGTGCATGTGCAGCCGAGGGAAATCAGATGTGAATATTATTATGGTTATGACAGTGAAAGCGAAAACAAAGATAAATATGATTTTGTGGAGGAAGAGCGTCATTTTGGCGAATGCAAGTTGTGTAAGGAACAGATTTGGTCATTTTATCCGTGTTACTACAAGTGCTGGTCTTGTGACTACTCATCACACAAATTCTGTGAAGAACTACCTAATGAATATATAAAACACCCATTACATCCCAACCACAATCTTTTACTATCAAGTTATTATGGATTTGAACATAAGTGTACAGTGTGCAATTCTAAGATTGGGAATCTTAAATATTATTATTGTACTTTTTGCCAGTTTCGCGTAGACATTATATGTGCTACAATGTCGGAACGTAAGATAGACCACCCTAGCCACCCTCACCCACTGAAACGAATATTCTGGCCCATAGTATCGAATTGTGTAGCGTGTGGTAATAAACATGACGGGGTCTTCTTTTCATTGTACCACTTGTCCTACGTTTTGGATCAACCTGGAGTGCGCTTTGCTGCCGCTCAAATTATTAATACAAAATCATACCAATGGGACTTTCTATCATTCTCATCCACTTACGCTTCGCTTTCCCTCTTGGATATATGGACTTCGAGCATCAAAACCCTATTGTAATGTATGCGATGGCATATTCGATCATAATTTATGGGCTTACGAATGCGACTATATGTGCAACTACCACATACATGTTAGCTGTTTAGCTTCAAAGAAAGGTACAAGCGAGAAATATTTTCTTATTTTTGTAAGATATATAGTTAGTTTGTTGAAATATTATTATCTAAGTCTAACTTCAAGTATGCCATTCATGTTTAGACGTTGTTGACGTAATTTCTAAAAACTATATCGAAGATGAACATCCGAATCTGCTTCAGTGTCCATTTCACGATGAAGGCGACAACCTTCTGAAGCGTCATATGTCTAATCAAAAGGGTAAACAACATGATGGCGAAATGCCCGGCCATGCTAGTCATCAACACACACTCATTAATTTTTCCAACAACGAAACATTAGTTGGGCAAAAAATTGCGTCCCTACACAACCCCATGAAAAGAATTCAACTTTTATGTGATGGATGTGTGAAACCGATCATGACAACCCCGTTTTATGTGTGTTGCCAAGATGTTGATGAACAATGTTGTTTTGTTCTCCATGAGTGGTGCGCCAAGCTACCCTCTCAAGTACAAGACTATGTGGGCCATCCCGTGCATACTCTTTATCTTATTTCAAACATCCCTAGTAAGTTCTTTAGTGTGTTCCAATGTGCCATGTGTGAGTTACCATCCAATGGTTTCGTGTATGGATGCGCCTTGTGTAGATATTATGTTGATATCAATTGTGCATTCATACCTGAAGAAATCACACATGACGCTCATCCAAATCATCTATTGTCAATAGTACTCCGTTCAGGTGACATGTATTGTAAAGCGTGTCGTTATGGGATGGGTAGTAGGTGGGGATTCCATTGCCCTTCTTGTGAGTTCTACATTCACGCAGAGTGTGCTTTGTTATTGCCTAAATCGATTAAGCATTGGTGTGATAAACATCCTTTGACAATAAGGTACAAACCCGTAGATTATCATCCCGACGAGTACTTTTGTGAAATATGTGAGAATGAATTAAACCCTTGGAAGTGGTTCTATCATTGCACTATGTGTGCCTACTCTATGCATGCTGAGTGTGTTCCGGCAATACTTCAATGTGAGCAAGCTACATATGGCTATAATATCGAGAAAGGTGTCTATAAGTTTCTGAATGTAAAATTTGGAGGAACACTTGAGATCAAAGGCCATTCACACCGCTTCGCCTTTGTTCAAGGGCTTGAGAGCGATGGCAAGTGTATTAAGTGTGGTGACGAGTTGCGGTGCGAGATGATTTTCAAGTGCTTAGAGTGAAGTATACATTTCATTACAAGTGTCCAGCCATTTATTGATGTCAGCCAGTTGATGTTGAATTAAGTATCTTGTTCACATTCTTATATTTTGTAAATAGAAGACTAGTTTTGCAAGTATGCAGGTTACACGAATAAAAATGAGGTGGGTGTCACATAACAAGTGTAACAAGTTCTTTATGCAGCGCTAGGTTAGAATCTCGTGTGCTACACATGTTGTATAAACATAGTGTGATATACTTGGTAAAAATAAATATGTCATGTAAAAAAATGTGTATTGCACTGCACGGATTAACACAACCTGTATATTTCACGGGTTGAATAAAATATAATGTCACATACTCTAAGATATTTTTGTATTTGACGTGTGATTCATTTTTATGGAGTTAATTTTTGAAATAGTTTTCTACCGATTTTTTTAGTTAGCTGATAAATGTTTATGATGTTCCCACTATAAAGGGGTAGTAAGGCGGTCAGGGTGTGAAATATGAGGTTTAGGGTTCAAACCTCATAGTAGGCAATAAATTATTTAGTTCAAAAAAAGCTGACAAATGTTAATCCAATTAAATGTACTTAGTTCTTGAAATGTCCTGTAAGATATTCTAAACACGCGAAAAGGACAATAATGATACAGCATAGTATAAGGTCTCTTATTAAATCGTGTTAATAACACCCTTGAACTTTAATCTAATTTAAACCGTCTCTAAACTTTAATTAAGTTAATCTATGATTTATAAACTTTGATAAACTTATTTTGTTCCTTAGTTTTTAAAGTTTTATTCTGTTTCTATTTGTTCTCTTTCTTTGTTTTCTTTGTAGAATGTACTATCGTATATTACTTATTTTAATCTATGTATCGAACTCAGGGTAAACAATGCATATGTTAGACACCTACGGTGCAACGCGTTGGGACATCTACTAGTCGATTCGTATTCCAAAAAAAATTTGTGTCAAAATAAGAAAAGATTATGCGAACCTAAAGCCAAATTATGTGTGAGGTCAAATCAGCACAAGGGCCCCCCTAAATTATATATATATTTCCACATGCAATTTATATGATTCTGCATCTGGCGATTATATTATTAGGATTCCATAAATCTAAAAATGATAAAACGTAAAGGACAAGAATATTAGGTGACAAAATCTAACCATATCAAAATATTGTAAACAACTTCAAAAGGTGTATTTAATGCTAAAACCACTTTAATTTTGGGATGAACTGAACTCCTGAATATACACGAAACTGTGATCAAAACATGACATAATTGGAGTTTATCCAATCATTTTTTTAACAAAATTCACGGGTTTAAATCGAGTATAAAAGAGTTTTAGCTAGTTTTATATGGACTGTTCTCGAGTCAACCTGGCATGTTTGCAAGTTGATACATTTATTTTTATAAACTTGCAAACCTGGAAACATGTTCTAGTAACATTTGGAAACATGTTTGTGGGTTTGCAAGTCAAGTCAACCTCCCATGTTTGCAAGTTAGTACAAATTGTGTACGGTTCTCAGGCTTTTTCAGTATGGTTAACAAAAGCAAGAACCAGGTCAGGTAGGAACCGGTTCTAGGTATGGTCGTGTTTTCGGCCCGGTTTTTACCAGTTTTAACGGGTTTAAGCGGGCCAGGTATGAGTTTTTTGACCGGTTAAATGACAAGCTTTTGCTTACTTTTTACACGCCAATTTATTATTTATAACTCTAAAACATACAACACACTCAAGTAAATTGCTCCAAATTCAATGGTAAAATACATAACAAAACAAGCTCTTAACTCATATAAGTTAACCCAAGATTCAACAATTTGATGACAAAAAAAAAATTATAGAACCAAGATTTATATAAATCGAGCAGCAAAATAAGTCCACATAAATAAACCTAAATCCACATAAATAAAAAATATTGTAGCAGATAACTTAATCAAATGAAGATCCACTTATAAACTACACAACAAGAAACTCTTACCTTTGACCCACGAATCCTCTCGTTTTCCATGAAAAAATTGTACACCGAATTGCAGGTCGTGTCAACGTGTGTTGAACAGATCAGAGATTAGTCGATTACACTAATCCAAAAAACATAATCTCGATAATAATATTAATCTTTCCAGGCATCCTTATTAATCCGCCTTGAAGAAACACCAGCAGAAGAAATGCTTGGAGTAAGAGGCATGGAAGGAGTACTCGGTGCTTCCACGTCACCCCAATCATCACTCCACGTGTCATCCCATCCATCTTTCTGGTCAAAGTCAACCTTGGGCCCACCTGAAACCGGGATCTCAGCATCCAGCTTTTGATATTTCGTACCACTGTTCACAAACCGTCTTTTTTGATAGGTTACACACACCACAACCGATACTATCACTAGTATCAAAGCTAAAGATAATATCCCAAGAATCGGAGTCTGTTTGAAAAAATTAGTGTAAGTCGACTGTGACACATTGTTTGACTTTTTAATCGGGTTGTGCGTAAGAAAATCCATAAAGTCGAGACTGCAACTGCCTTCGTGTGTTTTTAGAGCTATAAGTTTTTCGGTTTTTCCATCTCCTATAGAAACCATAACCTGCAAGAAATTAAAGAAAGATTCTCGGGTCAAATAGTAATTTAATACTTTTAACTTGTTCACTTATGAATTTGTATTTATAAGATTACTCTAACATTACCTTTTCATCATCGCTTTCTCGGATTTTAACTTTTGTTTTATCCAAACGAACAAAATCGGGAGCACTAATATCCACATCCAGCGGGCCCTTTCCCTTATTCTGGATTAAAAGGGAAACTAATGTAGACTCTAGAACATAACAAGATATTAGTTAGCTAGCTTATGTTTCCGTCCATGCGGAATTAAAATCCCATAAATATATAATAATCGGGTTCTTAAATTCTTAAAAAGTAATTCATTTGTGTGATATAATTAATAAATATGCAGGCAATGATGCGGACAATAACGTTGACAGAACGGCTTACATGGCAGCCCATGTGGACTGCCACACAGGTGAACACCGAATGAGTTGTCCATATCAAGTAAAAACTGAACCAACAAACCTTTTCTTGACATTTACCAATAAATAGTATTCCTTAAATTGGTTAAAACTGAACTTCCAAACCTGTTTAGTTGAGAAGAAAATTTTTAGTTTTTAATGGATACACTTCTTTTCGCTTACTTATAGATAATGACATGAATTTTATAAAAACAAAAAAAATACTGCAAGCAGCAAAATGACTATGCTACTTAATAATGACTGGTTTACAACCTTCCTACCACCGCGCATGAAATACCAGCATCACTCATAAGAACAAATAACAAACTTTAAGATCAACTTTCAACCTCCTTCCCATTAAACCAAGCAGTGCCATTTACAGAATTACAGGCTACGACTAAAGTGAAATACACAACGCAACCAATAGAAACAGTTCACTAACTCACTATTCTTAACATTAACGATAAGCATAAAATAGGACACAGAATTTTCATTTTTCCTATTTTGTGTAGATTGTTAACTAGTGTTAAGATGAGAGTGGGTTAGCGGTAGTTTCTATCGTTTGTGTTGTGTATATGCCACTTTGGTTGTAACCTATAAATGGCATTGTCTGATTTAATGGAAAAGAGGTTAATAATTGATCTAAAGTATATTTTATACCACGGTTTCATGCATGCATGATACATTAACACCCACGTTTATTTCCATTAATAGCAATTTCCTGATTGTCTATGTCAATACCAGTAGTGGGGTAGTGGCAATAGTTATTTTCAGTGCATTCGGTAGTTCTTTATGTTTATCCCCTTTTGTTTGGCTATATAACTAGTTGTAAGGTTTTCATTAAGTTAGGAATGAAATGATTCGAGTCCAATTCTCCTCAAATATTCTTCCGTGTCCTTCTTCTCTAAGTACCGATTTGGTTCATATCACGACTACGTCAACATTTATAAAAAAAATAATAACTTCAAAATTTTAGAAGAAAAGGTTTTGCAATATTGAAGGGCGGTAAGCATTGAGAACTGGAATAACAAGTCAATGAATGAACTAAGATGACGAAAAGCAAAATGATTAATAAACATGAAGGAACAATACTTACCATCTCCAGGAACACTTAGACATGCAATCATTTCATGATCGCCGCCATTACCAATTGTGCATTTGAAAGATGAATCACATAGTTCGCCTCTAAAACTTCCTTTCCTCATAGATGGCAAGTTGTCCTCCTTGGGCCCCTCTTTAGATCCCGACCCTTCATCTGTTTTAGTTTTCATTTCACCCTTGTCTACCAAATCCTTATCTTTCAAACCCTTTTGCATGTTATTAGCAACTGTAACCCCTAATTGCTTACTTGGGACACTCTTAGTATTGTCCACATTAACATTTTTAACATCATTTGAAACTTTGTCATTCTTCAAAGAACCGGGATCCACTTGATTAGACTCTAAATTAGAGCCCGATTTACTTGATTTCACATTTAAACTAACTTTCGGGTCCGGTTTTGTCTTTGTTTCCGAACCTACATCATCAGGTGTGTTCTTCTTCACCTAAATCCAAACATTAAGCCGTTAAGATATCACTTCCTAAAATAACTGATACTTCTTAGTATCAATGTATCATACAATTCAAAACACTGAAAAAATGAAACATCAATCATAACTAGAACCATAATCGAACCAAACGTTCGGCGGGAAGTTCATTTACGTTCATTCGCTAAATAAATGAACGAACACGAACAAGAAATTCGGTTCGATCAACTAAATGGACGAACACAAACAAAGGTTAGGTTACGTTCAATTGTGTTCGTGAACGTTTGATAATAATGTGTTCGTGATGTTGTTTAATGTTTGCTTGTTTATGCTTGTTCATTAAAGTTTTTAGTTACCTTTCTAATCTTATCATAAAGATTTAAGAACTATAAAACAAAACTGTATACGAGTATTATGTGATTAACTTATATGTAAAATTAACAAATAAATGTGAATGTTAAAACACACACCAACCTAAACTTACCGTTGACACTTACTCATTTGTGTTCGTGAACCATTCATGAACAAGTTCATTTCCTTAATTAACCATTAACAAACATAAAGTTTCGTTTGACTAGCTGTTCGTAAACCGTTCGCTTTTCCTATAAAAGTTTAACTAACGAATGTGAAGGCCTGTAAAGAACCGAATGAACGCGAACATGAGCATGTTCGTGTTTGTTCATATAACTTTAAATGAACATGAACAGTTACTCAAAACAAATATTGTGCTCATGTTCATATGTTTAAAACTAGAACATCTCAATGTTGATTCGTTAAAAAAACAGTTCACAAATGTAAACGAACAGATATGAAACACTACACATATGATTAACACATACGGGCTCTTCATTTCTTATTTACTTATAATGTTAATTTGTTTTTATTCGCCCTACTTGCGGTGCGCGCATATAATGTATATATGTGTGAACCCTCGGGTGGGCAAACGTGAAATTGCACTAATTTTGACGTTATTTTACTAATCTCGTGAAAATAACGTTAAAAGTGGCGGAAGGTAAATCAGGCATCATGTGGTGGCGTTGATAGCCGAAAGACAAGGGTACATGCACCGATCAGCCGGCGTCCTGGTGATTGAGTGCTATGTGCCTTATGTCCAAGGCTTGATGCAAAACTACTATCGAGCCGGAGGTCTCACCGGAAGCAACCTCTCTATTTCTAAAGGGTAGAGGTAAGGTCGTCTACATCTTACCCTCCTCATACCCTACCATAGCTTTGCTATTGGTGGGATATACTGAGTACGATGATGATGATGATGATGATGATTCATTTAATTAAACGTTCATTCGTTTATTAAATAAACAAGCATAAACGAACTTAACGGTTGGCCTATGATCATAAGAATATTACAATTAATGTTCTTCATAGGTCAAAATACGTTTTAAATCTGAATTCAATGCGACTGATTTCGTTACACAAACATTCAATTCGTAAATTAATAACAACAGAACACGTGATTACCTCAGGATCCGCATTAGCAGAGTGAACTACGACTGAGACTGAAACTAATAACAAAACAACGAAGAACGTCAAATTCAGCTTCATCTTCTCATAATCCTGAAATTAAACAATGAATAAACACGTAATTAATTAAATATTAACCGATTGAATTAAATATGAATCTAAACCTTTACGATTAAAATGGTGTGTTGAGGAATTAGGGCTCCAATGGGAACCAATTGGAGTTTGTGTGTGTGTTATAGTTTCAGCAAATAAGTATAAGCCTCTAAAGGGTGTTGACTGTTGACTGGAAGTCAAATCAATGATATGGATAAAAATGTTATTATTGGGCCTAGATAGATCCAATATTTTATTATTTTTCCTTGTACTATGGATTCTGATTTCTGATCTCTTATATGAAGTTATGAAAGTATTATGGGCTTTTGAGTCCGTTTTATCCTCATCGTTAAACTAGAGGTGCACAACCAGGTACTTTCAGGAATCGGAACCAGGTTTCGAGTATGCTCACAAAAGTCAAAACCGGGTCGGTTAAGAACAGGTCCCGGCCTTCCGGGTATTTGATCGGGTTTTCCAGTTTTTTTCCGGATTGCAGGTAAGGTCGGCTCGGGTTTTGACCGGGTATTCCCGGTTTCCGTTCCGGCAACTCGGAGTCGGGTCCGTAACAAGGTATTTTTTAGTGCACCTTTACATCAAACTATATAAAGGTGTGTAACAAAAAATGGTTTTTTTTCCCAATACTATATATCAAGTTATGATAACGATTATATACATCATTTTGTGGGCTTTCTGGGTACATGCTACATTTTGTGGGCTTGGGTTGTAAACCGAAACAGTTTGGTTAACTTTGGTCAAAACCAATGATGGATAAAGTGGCTCGGGTCATTAAGACATTGACGGTTTTGGTGGAAAATATTTTTAACCTTGTACAAAGTGGTTTGAAACCGGTTCAGGTATGCAAGCTAACCGTTTTCTCAGTTTGAAACGAGTTTGAGAAGAATTATGTCGGGTTATGAATCGGTTTCGGTGGCTAGTGGAGGAACAGTATACTAACTGACAGTTTGTGTCGGATTGGTATTTGTTAGGATCAAACAAAGTTTGATGGTGACGATCGTATTTTTCAGGCATAAGTAACACGGAGAGCAATAGTTATTAATTTTTTCGAATAATTTCTTTAAAACATCCAAACGATTTACAATGAAGTGACATGTAAGCGAGCAAAAGCTAAACCGCAACCCCTTTTAGATAGCAAACTCAATTCTACAGGTCGGGTTACGAACCGGTTTGGAAATATAAATTGGTTTTATTTTACACCTCTACTGCCTAGTATTTAGCCCCGTGAACCCATTAGAAAATAAGGATACAATATTATACTTGCGTGTTACTAATTCTTAGTACATGACTCATAAGTCATAATGCAAAAACGCACGTATGTACCAATTAATATATGCCACGAATAAAATGTCTGTCGGCAGGTAAGTAGAGTCAAGAGTGTCACAATAAGTTAAAAAGTCAACTTGCCCTAGTTACAAGGTTATTGCAAGCAACTTGCCCTAGTTACAAGGTTATTGCGTGGATTTTGTACGATTTTATAGTATTTTATAGTATTTTTTTTAGGTGTGAACATATTGACAAGTCAATTAGCTAAAGTGGAAATTATGGATAATGTTGTTTAGGATGCAAACTAATTACTAGGCACAAATAAATCAATTGGTGTTAACATAGGGCAAAGCCAATTGAAGTGGACCATGCTCTTGTTTTGTGACTAAAATCCTGATTTTGATTCCCGACTCATGTGTGCGCTCTGAAATGTGGTCAGCATCACTATAAGGGAAATCCAAACACGGGTAGGATGGATTATATGCGGATGATAAGCCTTTTAAAATTTCCCAGTAGTTGCACTTAGACGTTCACATAAATAAATAAATAAAACAAATCTTTCATTATGATTGATGAGGATATAAGTGATGAGAGATGTTTATGAACATTTTATCCCTCCAAGGTTATTAGTTTGGATCCTGAGTTTTTTTAGGTTTTCGTCCTACCGTGTATTACGCCAGAGAGTTCTGCTTTTGTAGTGGCACAACGACTGTCAAACTCTGAAGTTAGCGTGAGCCCAGTTAAGTCAACATAGTCTGGTCAGAGTGGGACAACAAGTCTCTCAAAATTAAGAAATACGGTGGCCTAAACACAAAACGGAAGTCGTCGTTCTAAAAAAGAGAATATTGGGCCATGAAACTAGTGTTTGAAGAAAATAATTTGTTATACATCAAATCTAAAATCTCTTTAAAATTTAACAGCCTAAATTCTTTAGTTTTATAAATAGTATCGAGTCAGCCTGTTTGAGCTTTTTATAAAGTAAGCATCCAACAACAAAAAATTAATACCAAACAAGGAGTATAACATCAACCACCAACCAAAAGTACCACAATGCATTTATGAAGCATTTTAACAATAAAGCAACGAGTTGAAAATGTACACAAAGTCTTACACCTCTAGAAAATACATTGCCGACTTAGGTCCACCATCATAACATATGTTGATGTTGATCAATAATTTACACATCTAGATCGAATGATTGAATAGATATCCGTATTTTAAAAGTTATGCTGATTGATTTGAGCTTAATCTAACCAAGTCAAACCGAACGACACATTCAGTGGCGGAGCCATGTAGGAGACACCGGGTTCGGCTGAACCCAGTCTTTTTCGGCGAGCGAACCCAGTATCATTTTAAAAAATATCATTCGAACTCATATATTATGAAAAAAATTAGTTAATTTTTTTAGTAACGAATCTTCATTTTATAAATTATAAAAAGCTTTAAAAGAACTACACGAATTACTAATAAACATTATAAATTGGCCAATAATAACCAATATATATTATAAAAAAACCCAAAATTATTAATAGAATGGACGAATAAGCCTAGCCCAATTAGCATTCTTAATTAAACACCACGCCTAAAGAAAAATTAAATAAAAAAAAACAAAAAGAACGACCGATCAATGTTGGTTTCTATCGGCCAGAGTCTAGACGTCATCTGCTCGTCATCGACTCTTCGTCAGTTCGCTTCAAGGCTTCAACCATCGCCTCACCTTCAGACTTCAACCAAACAACAGCAATGGTCGGCCAACTCTTTCTTTGATTGCTTCAAGACTTTAAGGCTTCATCGATTATACGAGTGATACTTGTATTTATTATATTGAATATAAGTTCTTTTTGAAAGTAACGATTGAAGATGTTATGAATCATTTTCAAAACATACAAATGTGTTATATGCAAAACATGAATGTTGACGATGTACTTTTTTATATGATAGTGATATTATTTATCTGAAAGAATGACCGACCCGCTCGACCCATCCGGGCCCGAAAACTCTGACGCCAGAAAAAAAATCGAGCGTCGAAAAATCCTGAACCAATAGGACCGGAGACATTAACAAGTTGTCGTAGACAAAGAACAAAATTCGTTTTCAAAGTTAAGTCATATATGTTTTGGGTTGGGCAAGGTGGGGTTTTGTCAATTTCATCTGACTTTTCATATTTAAGAAATACTATTTATTATTGTTTTTATGAAAGATGTGGTATTAATCGTTTCATTGTCGTAGTTACTAGTAGGGTTACACTTGCACGAAATAAAACTTCTCATCAAGGTTGAATACAAAAATCAAATTGCTTGAAATAGTTGATCAAATTTAGAAATTGATTATCTAATTGCTTTTTACAAATTACTTTGGTGGTTTAGTTAGTGTTACATGTATAAGATCAAAGCCACACTATAGTTTGTTTTGTAAGCCATATATTACACACATTAGACTTCTTAGTTACTATTTGGTTGAGCCTAAATACTTTTACTTATGCATTTAAATTTTACTCAATCCCAACACTATATGGTATATATTGTAATTATACACTCACTCCCCTCACCGTTAAGGTGTGGAGGATAGAAAAGATATGCGACTAACATGGATGAGAAAAAATAAACATTGTTTCTATCAAAGTGACCAAAAATGAATATGACGAATGGTCTATTTTTTTTGGTGTTTTTTTTTACTGTGAAAATGACAAAACTAGAACAGTGATTACATGAAACCGTTTTTTGACATTTCATTGTTCACGCTAATTGAAGAGGTAGGTCCCAGCAGAGCCCAGTTGGACCCGCAAGACTCACCTTAAACAGGGATGTCTGCGCAGAGACCAACTGGATCCGCAGGACCAACCATGCTCAGAGATGTGACGTCCTTACGCGCAGTATGCAAGCTGGTCCCGCAGGAAATGCCTCCCATGGTGAAGGACTCCGCCTGTTCCCGCAGCCTCGGATACAAGCCATGAGGGAAGGCCACCCGCGCAGCATGGCTACACGCACTAGGCACTTAACTCTCCCCAGTGTCACCTGAAGGAATGAGCAAAGGCGGGAGGGGGAAAACTCCCGCCTAAATGAGCCAGTCCGTATGGAGGATCTTTTGTGTGATACCTGACGAGGTACAGACAAAAGATCTGACCAAGAATGCGACAGCTCACTGACAGCAGCATGGCAGACAGCACGCCACAGCACTGTGACCAATAGCCGCCGCCTACCCACCAACTCCTGCCATACCACGTGCCTAGCCTGTAGTTGGCAGAAGAGGAAGAGTGCACGACACGCCTGCTCTGTGTCAGCCGCTACCTATCCACCACTCACAGGCAGGGCACGTGCATAGGTTACAGTTGGTAGCGTGTTGGGCCGGCTAAACCCCTTGGAAACCTACCTTCGGCTATAAATACCCCAATGGTATGATCATCTTATCTTATCATATATACCTGATATCTGCTCTAGCAATCTCTTAATATACTTTTATATTTAAAGAGCAATCTAGTCTGATTCTCACGCCGGAGGGTGGTCACAAGGAGGAACCCCCCCCCTTCTCAGTGACGAGCTCACGGTGTCTGTTTTGCAGGTTATCAGAAGAACCATCTTCCAAGGGTCTAACCCCTCGTGGGAAGCAGCTCTCCAACCCCCAGGTTACCAGTAATCTGTCGGGGTTCGACTGGTGTTTCTTCATTGGCGCCATCCGTGCATAAAGCTAGAACTACAATTTTCTCCAGTTTTTTCAAAACTTTCTACAAAAGATGGTTAGAGAAATTCCGGTAACCACAACCCCAGCTATTGGGGGGAATACCGGCAACACAGTTTTTACAAACACTACTCCGGCTACCGAAGCCGGAGCAAGTGAAGTAAATTTTACGAACACTACCCCACTTACTAAAGCAGGGGCAAGTGCAGTAAATGACCGCCTACTGGGATCCACCGATACCCAGTTTGAAAAACGAAGACTCCCCCGCCAGACTCTCGACGAAGTCAAGGCATGGGCGGAGGCACGACAAAAGGAATTCCAGGCTGAGTTGAACGAACGCTTGCGTTCCGTGCAACAGGCCGACGAATTCCAATACTGGGAGGATGACTCGGAGAAATCCGACTCCGACGCGAACCCTCGTCATAAGGCAAAAGGAAAGCGTAAAGAAACGGAAACCCAACCGAAAAGGCATTTTGGACAAGCCTTCAAACCAAAAAGCATAGATGGAAGTCCACGAGACTTCTCTAAAACGTTCAGACCAAACGTTACAAATGCGACTCACTCCCCTATATGGTATATATTGTAATTATACACTCACTCCCCTCACCGTTAAGGTGTGGAGGATAGAAAAGATATGCGACTAACATGGATGAGAAAAAATAAACATTGTTTCTATCAAAGTGACCAAAAATGAATATGACGAATGGTCTATTTTTTTTGGTGTTTTTTTTTACTGTGAAAATGACAAAACTAGAACAGTGATTACATGAAACCGTTTTTTGACATTTCATTGTTCACGCTAATATAAGCTACATGGTAATGTTGCATGACGGGTTTATGTTTATAATTTTTAAGAGTTATAATGAGACATTTAGATTTTTGTTAAGTATTCATTTAAAAAAACTTATGAACATGAAAGTATGGCAAGGAATAAAGTCGATGGTTTGAATTTAGGGTTTCGCATAGAAGAGGACCACGTCTTTCGCATTATCCCCACTCTACTTTTTGAATTCAACGCAACTTATCCTTATCATTTTAAAACCGGTAACACACAAATCTAACTCTAAATTTACATCAGTATACGTTACGAGACTCAAACGCTCAACGTCATAAAATGTGACACCACCATATGGTATGATACAACTAGACTAATCCTAGTTATATCACACTTGTACAAATGTTAATGCTCGAAATATATATTGCATATATAATAAATAAAATAAGTTAATCTTTTCATTAACTAGTTTTAAGTCGACTCATTATTATTAGTGGCGGAGCCTGAATTTTTTTTTCAAAGGGGTAAGGCATTTCTAAGGTCGATTTTCTATCTCCAACGCACTTCAAAACCCATGGTCCGGATTATTAAGGAAAAAGAACAAATAAGTCATCATATTAAATCCCAGACAAATTTGTTTTGAGTGATTTCCTCCCAAATCATAGCCTCTTGAATATAATATGTAATTATTTGTTTTCATTTGACTTGGGGGCTATTTGGTAATTGCTGAAGTTCCAGCGAACGAGAGTGTGGGTCACCTCTCTATTGACTCATTTACAAACCAAACCGATCCGATCAACACATTTACAAACTGGCTGGAAACCGAACGAGCAAGCATCGAACGGCAAGCGGTTTAGATAGCCATACACAAAACCGCATGAATACAATTTAATATACACGTATTTAAATCATCAAATATATCACATTGAAACATCAGTGGTATGATTTTCAAACTTGTAAATTTATTTTGTCTCATCATTTATGTGAAAGTTGAAGTATGATTTGTTACCCTCAACCATGAACTGATGAACATGGGTGTTGGTTTAAGGTTTGGTTTGCCTTTTGAATTTAGCTCCAATAACATGTGTTATGTCTAGATAGCTACAATGCATTTAACATTTGTCTTGTTAGTCTATCACTAGCCTATCACTAGTCTTGTTCACCACATAAGCAGTTTAAATAGAGAAAAATGATATAATAGATGCTATTAGGCATTTAGGATATGTGTAGTGGAGGGCCACAAAATGTGGCGTTTTGCCCCATGTGACACCCAGTTAGTAAGGGTATGTTTTTGTTTTCGGGGTATAATGATGTAGCCTAACATATATACATATATATATATAGGGTTTGGATCAAATACAAATGAAATTAACGTGTTAAACGTGAGAATCAAATAGAGTAATTATATATACAAGTAGAGTAATTACTCTATGATGTAATTACATAATTACTCTATGATAATTACTCTATGATGTAATTACATAATTACTCTACTTGATTCTCACGTTTAGCACGTTAATTTCATTTGTACGTTAACATTCCCCTATATATATATATCACACACACAATAATATAATAATAATATCTACACACACAACACATACGCAACCAACGACGACAAATTCCTTGCCCCCCCCCCCCTCCCTTATCGCCCCACATTTGGGGGGGGGGGGGGTGTTGCCGTCCTTTTTCGCTGATTGCCGCACACTACGTACAGCCTTAAAGGGCAAATCAAATGTCTCCTTCTAGAGGTGGGTATGGATTAGTTTAATTTGGTTTTGGGCAAAACCGACCAAAAATGAAATGCCGGTTTTTGAGTTTTCAAAATTTGTTTGATCTCAGCTTTGGTTCGATTTCGGTTTTACAATTTGTTTTGAAAATTTTGGACAGGAAAAAAAGTTGGTAAAAAATAATGAATTTGGCCTAATTATTTTGTTAGTTAATTATTAATTGATTATTATACATTTGTGCTAAAATATCTAGGATTAAACTATATATTAAACTATTATAAATTACTTAAAATTTAAAATAAGAAATAAATATATATTAGTTCGGTTAGGTTTTTTAGGTTTTAGTTACACGCAAAACCAAAATTGAACGAAAATCCAACTTTTACAACAATATAAAACTAAACCGTCAGTTTGTTTTAATCCAATTATTTTGTTTGGTTTTTTTCGATGTTTTCAGTTTCGGGTTCATTTTATTGGTTTCATACACACCCGTATCTCAATCTATAAACACGCGTAACGTTGGTGACACAAACGATACGATATTAAAACAAACACCAAGCATGAAAGACTTGTAGATTGATCCAAAACTAAATTTCAGTCTTTACATTTAATATGTCAGCTTTAGATTGATGAAAAAGGAGTGGAAGCAAATTTCTCCTGATGATACCCATACCACCCTATGAAAAGTATAATGGAGACCACAATTACAAGTGACATTATTATTATGGTTGATATTTCAAACACAAGTTAAATGTTAAGAAGAAAGCCTCTTACCATTTTTCTTCCATAAACAGGCAAAAGGTTCACTTTTTTTTCACAGCTAAAAAGGTGGCCAATTGAGGCTTAAATGTGAACCCAAAGATCTATCCATTTGACATTGAGACGATTTTTAACAAAGATTTGTATGGTTGTTGTACTCGTGACTTAAATAAAAAGGTTTATTGAATGAGAGGTTTCATACGAGTGGTAAAAATGTAAATCAATTGGACACCATCGAGTTATCCTTTTAGGCTAAAGGGTATGGTTCATTTGAACAATTCTCTCTCATTTATCACGTCTGCGTCATTTCCATCATTCAACAACACCTTTCTTCCTGGAGTATTTATCATTCTCTACCATTCCATTATTTAATAATATAATTACATGAAAAAAGAAAAGATTTTTTTAAAAAAAATTGATTGGGTTAGATGGTATACATGGGGGGGGGGGGGGGGGGGGTTGGGATGATCTAAATGACCATGATCATTCTCCTCATTTCATGTGTGAGATGGTATACAAGGGGTAATGTTCAAATGAGGTCATTTTTAAATTTATATGTCACGTAAAACCTCTCAATGATCTAGAGTGATGAATACCCACTGACCTTAGAGGCAAATTGCCATTGGGTAATGTTCAAATGAGATCCATTTTAAATTTATGTGCCACGTAGGATCTCTCACTGATCCAGAGTTATGAATACCCACCAACCTTAGATGCAAATTGTATATCAAAGCATTGTAGATTTCAAGTTCTAAATGGTGAGTTTTATTTTCATCAATGAAAAGGTATCATACTATAAAATAAGTCATTTAGACATTGTTAAACTTACCAGCACATTATCTCTCTTTACATCTAAATCAAAAAGAAACCTTTAAAGTTAACTACTTACAATTAAAACTTAAGAAAAGCAAGTGACAAAATAAAGTTAGTTACATATAGGAAGCACGTAATCGAATTTAAAATGCATTAGAAACGGGTTTTCAGGCACTACGAGACGCTTAATTATTAAATTTTGTTAAAAGAATCGGATTTCATCAAAAGAATTGAAAGGAGCTAGATTGAATTAAATTTGCTACAAAAGTTTTATGATAATTTGGTTGAAAAAATAATCAAAAATAACCGAAATCTATTACAGATTTCACCAACTATTGGTCATAGTTGTCATCACCACCATAGTTACCACCGTTGTTGCCAACTTGCCATCACATTGTGAGGGAGGCATTGATTCAAATTCCTTTGACTAAGTTATTTCACTATTTGAGTTGATATATTTAACTTCAATTCAACTCATATAGCAACTAAAAACTATATATTGTATTTAGTTGCTATATGAATTGAATTAAAGTTCATATTTCAATTCCAATAATTATGTAAGCAAACAGGATTAAGATACATACTCCAATTATATTGAATTCATGTGACTTAAACCTAACGTCTCTCTTTATGTTTTTCTTGTCAACTTAGGATACACATGTATTAAGGGCAAAAGAGTCATTTTACATAAACTTATTAAAATCCTCCACCTATAAGTACACAACACAACATAACAAACCAAATAACCAAAACAAATTTTCACACCTAATAATATCCCATTTCACATAACAACACAATAGTCTTCTAATCTCTCTAATCATTCTACACATAACATATCCAACACACTCACCATCATGCAACCAAAACACCCATACAACAACATTGGAACATCTCTATCCAACCTTATAATAAGTAATGGCAGCAACACCTTAGATTCAATCTTCACTCATTGTTCATCATCCTCATCAACATCATTAACATCATTAACAACAACCTCCACCTCGGCTCGTCAACCACTCGGCTCGTCGGTTTACCTAAAACAAAAAGACTTGCTACAAAAGTTCTCTAAACAAAATTCGGGGAAATTCGATTATTATTATTATTATTATTCGGATCCATACAAGAAGCATTATAGGGGAGTTAGGCAAAGGCATTGGGGAAAATGGGTAGCAGAGATTCGATTACCCCAAAATAGAGTTCGGGTTTGGTTGGGGACGTATGACACGGCTGAGGCTGCGGCTTATGCATATGATCGGGCAGCGTATAAGCTACGAGGCGAATATGCAAAGTTGAACTTTGCTAATATGCAAAACTCGCAAGACTCGAGTCAGTTATGGTTGTTCGGAGATATGGAGAGGTTGAACACGGTTAAGACTGCGGTTGATGCTAAGATTCAAGCTATTTATGAGAAGGTTAGAAGAGGGAAAGATAAAAAGAAGAAGAATAAGAAGGGAATGAGTGAAAGTGTTGCGAAAACCGAAAGTTGTGCTTCGGTTGCTAGTGTGTCTAGTGTGTCCGAAGATGGGTTTTGGGTCGAAGAGGGTTCGGTTTCTGGTGAGTTAGAGGCCGTGGCGACGGGTGAGTCGAAGGTTGAAGGATGTCCTCTTGCTCGTTTGCCTTCATATGATCCAGAGTTGATTTGGGAAGTTTTATCTAGTTAAGGTTTTTAGTTAAATTATGTGTAGATTTAGTGTATGCACTAATTTGGATAACTTGTAAGTTATGAGTTTTGTTTATGGTAATCATATGAAAGTTGAGTTTTGAATAACTTATAATATTTGGAATTCGATTAGTCGTTGGTTGAGAGCGGGTTTTCCCTCAAATAAAGTTTTGAAAAGTATTACCGTTGGATTCGTCTAGATGGCCGAAAAAGAAAAAGGACGTGGTCTAGGCGATTGTGTTTACTTCTTTGTGTCATTTGGATGGCTCAGAACAAGACTATTTTCTGATCATGGAGAACAGACCATTCGCTAGAGGGATTATGAAATTGCGGAGGCTGTTATTGGATTTCGATCCAAGAAGACTTCCAAGACACTATCTTTGATTCGATATTTTTTTATGGTTTGCATCTTATAATAGTAAATTTAAGTTAAATTAGGTAGAGCGGCTTAAAAACTCATTAGTTAATGTGTAAACCCCCCCCCCCCCCCCCTTCTCATGTTATGATCTTCTAACCAAGGAGTTTAAAAAAACCATGTTGGATTAACATTAATTTAAACACGGATCAAGTGCAAAAGGAGTTAAACGCGTGTGTTAGCAATTCGCCCTAGCTCGAACCTTTTTAGTGACGGGTCGAGTCGGGTCATTGTTGTTTTTACATGCTATGTAAAAATACACATAGCATGTAAAAATAACATATTAGCATACATTAGAGTATTGGTGTGGTGTTGGGGAATTCTAAGCCATATACTCTTCATATGACATTGTGGTCCTAATGTTTTATAGAACTATAGAAGCCCATTTGTGTTTACAAGTTCCTGTCATATGTAAAGGCCAGTGTTTATTGTTGGAAAGATTATCCTTAGAAATAATAAAATTGTAATTTTTCTAATTTGAGGTTTTGTTATTAAGAAAGTAGCGGATAACTAAATTTCGAATAACGTCCTTTCTAAGCATGTTATATCGGACATTTGCATAAATATCATGAACCCGAAGAGTTTGATAGTATAATTATGTCACAGATAAAGTACAATATATTGCAGAAGTCAATCTCGAGATATTTTGTGAATCATTGGATAACTGTAAGGTTGGCAGCTATAATGTTGACGTACCATCAAACGGCTAGATGAAGGAGATTGATATGTGACAATGGCATAAACGATCAAAGCTAGATATCTATACGAGTCAATACAGGACACTCAGCCTCACTACAGTACTTGATCAAACAGTGTTCATCTAGCAAATTTTATGAGAATTTTATAAAAAGTTTATGAGTTTCTCGATCAGCCCTTTAAGCATCTTTAACAACCAAAACTTATCGAAATTCTAGCGTAACAGCTTGAAATTCAGGTGATGAAATTTAGTTGCCTTATCGATGGGTCATAGATACTCTAATTATAAACAATTCTTGTATACAAGTATTTACGCTTTATTTATTCAACAAATTGTTAACTAAACATGTTCGAAACAAACAAACTACTTAAAACATCTTTAACAAGAGCGTCTGTTTCCATCGGTGATATCGACATGAAGAAGAGAGGCAGAGACGTACCGCTCATGAGGGTCTGTGAAAGAGGGGGAAGGGTGGGCAGTGTGAACGTTACAACGTGAAAGAAAGAGGGACGATATATGTAAGACAATATATATGTGTTTGGGGCTGTTTGGCAACCTTGTGTTGTGCTATTAAATTGTTTTAGAGCATTCACATCCCATCGTGTGGAGTTTGTAAATTATGGGGTGAGATTGTGAGTGTAAATTATAGGGTAGAAAGAGAAATGTAGTGATTTTTTGTAAATTTGGGGAAACATTTGGGGAACATTGTTTGCCCCTATTTATTTTTTAATATTTGTTGGATTGGTTGTGAGTAGAGGAGAGAGAAAACTGTAATGATAAAGGTATAAAAATATTATTTAATTGAACATGAGAAAGAAATGTAGTGTTTTTTAGTAGAATTATAGAGATGGGGATAGGGAATGGGATGAAAATGCTCTGACTGATTAACAGGTAGTCTCTAAACAACTCAATATGTTTTTAAAATTTGCCTATTAAAAGATTTCATAAACCATTAATAAGTATATTTTAAGTAAACCAAACTCATTTTATCTCAAAAGTAACTTCTTAATTAAATTATTAAGAAAAAATTCTAAACTAAATGACCAGAGGACAGACGAGTAGTTCAAAATATTTATAAAATAATAAAAGAGTAATTACAAAAAAAAAACAAGTATATAAAAATATCAAAGAATAGACAGAATTACAGAAATTATCCTTTATGTTTACCTCAAATTTCACTGGTGGTCATTTATATTTCAAATTGATGTTTATTGTCCTTTAAGTTTAAAAATGTTACACCTTTTGTCCTTTAGGCCTAACCCCATTAAGTTTTAAACTCATGTCTATATGAATTATATGTGTAGAGTTAGGTTAACGTACAAAAACGTATACAAAAACGCTCAAAGCTAAAATACTAAAGCGCTCAAGAAAATTATAATACGCTCAAAACGGGTCTCGTGAAGAAAAATAAAAATTGATCGATTAACAATCCAAATCTGTCTTTTCGGTGAATCGATGATTAATTAGGTATGTATTGATAATTTCGAGATCTTATGATGTGATTTCAAGGATCAATACCGTGAATATAAGTGTTTTGTACGTTAAGATACGTTATGGATTATTGTATTCTATCTTTTATCTATTTGTGTATTTGGTCTTTTGGTATGCACTTTTGTGGATGCATAAGTCTTAGAGAACTAACTTCGTTTAAAAAAACTGGGTTTTATACATGTGGGTTTAAAACTTGTATTTTAAAAGTTAAAGGTCCGGAATAAGATTTCTTTGGTCTTTGAAGTAACTATAAGAAAAAGAGTTAAAAGTTTAATGTATCAAAATTATCCCAATATCTTTTGATTAATAGCATGTACTTTGTCGCTTTATTTGTGTGTACTAATAAGTACGTTGATATTTTCTTCTTACCTATACAGCTACATTGAAAAAATGAAAACAATAATAAAATGAAAGCAACCAATTCCAAACGCTAAAATCTAAATGATGCTTTATTTTTCAATTGAATTTTACCAAACAGACCCTGTAAGTCACAAGCGCGTGGATATTGTATAAAGTATGTTTTTTAAAATCAAAATATTTGTTATACCTATAGACTAAAAAAACTTCATGATCTCAACCAACAATTACCTAATATCATAAGACATTTATGAGTTACCTTACACTGCATTTTCGGATTTAAAATATAAGAAAAATAAATGATAAGATTAGATAGAGGAAGAAAGGAAAAAAAATTATATACTTAAAGACATTATCGAGTTAAAATAAAAGAAAAGAAAAGAAAGTGTTTATTACATTCTTGAGTTAGATTGGAAGGAAAAGATAGGAAAACAAGTTGTAACTTTACAATTATGTCCTCATGACAACATGAAAAAGAGAATTAAGATAGGGTAAATTGGTAATATGGTAATGTGATATAAACTTTCCTTCACAATCCGACCATATTTGGCAGGAAAGTTTTGAAGGAAAAAAGACTTAACTTTTCCTTCCATTCTCTTTCTTTTAATGACAAAACTCAAGAATGAAAAAAGAAAAATTTTCTTCTTTTTTTTTTCCAATCCCTTAAATAAAAAACGCAAGAATACAGCAAGATACTTAAAAATAACTAACATAATTATTCAGAACAACTAACAAATAACCAATATTCTAAGCCACATATCTTAAAACAAATAAAAAAGATTGATGATCATAAAAAGTAAAGAATGTGTTAGGACTGGTCATACGTAGTCACACCGATGAATGAAATTCTATTGAATGCATTAACAAGTAACCACATTCACGAAACTCATAAACTAGTTGTTACGAATCTTTTCATGCCAACTTTCAATCATATAGAAACAATGTAAGCCATCAACCTCTAGTCCGATGATCAATGAATTTTCCCTTAAATATTTTCTTCTAAGGAAGTCCTCAGTTCAATATCCAAAGTGTCATACTAATATTCAACGATTGAAATTCCGTCTCATAAATTGAACTCAAATATTGCTAATCGGTAACCCAAATGGCTTACCGCATAGGAAAAACACAGTTCTTAAATGGTTATTACAAATCTTTTCATACCAACTTCAATTACTTAAAAACAATGCAAGCCATAATGCCTCCGGTCTGATGGTCACCGAGTTTTCCCTTAGGGATCTTCTCCAGGAGAGTAGAGGTGGACAAATAAACCGGTTAACCAAACCGACCTGAAAATCGAATCGGTTTGAAACTGATTATATAGAAACCAGTTTGAAACCGTAGGTTTGGAACCGGTTTATAATTATCTCCACCAAAACCGGTTAACCGAACCGAAACCGGGAAAAAACCGGTCAAAAACCGAACCGCAACCGATCGTAACATGCTAAGAAACAAGTTTAAACCCAAACCGAAACCGATAATAAACCGGTTTTGACTTTTGTTGACCAAACCGAACTGGTTTCAACCCAAACCAGTTTTAAGTTTTAAACCGGTTTGTGCACCTCTACAGGAGAGGTCCTACGTTCCAAACTTCCAATCTATGAATCATCAAACTAATATTCGACTTTTAAAATTTCGTGTCGGGATTCCAACTCCGATATTGCTAATCGGTAGACCAAATGGCTTACCGCAGAGTCAAAACACACAGTTCATAAAACGAACTAAAAGTACAATCTTAAATAGTTTAGGGGCCAAACTGATACTATAACTATCTTTAATAGTTAATACCAGTGTGGATGAGAATTGAGAAGGAACCAAAAATCAGTTAACTCTTAACAAACCTAACAGAATCAACAAACTCCGTCACGTTATTACTCTCACAACAATCAAACTCCGTTAACGGAATATTCAACGGCCGTTACTGCTAACCACCGATGGCCGTTACCGGAACCGATTCGCCGGAGCACAGTTACATTAGAAGACACCATAAGCATGAGTTACGTGACAATCAGTGCAGTTCATCGCTTGTTAAACACATTAAAGCACCGGTTCATCTCGTAAGATCTCAAATATGTGTAAATATGTGATTAATATTTGATTAATTAGTTTAATTATTAGTTTATTACTTCAGTTTCGTTAGGTGTTGCTTAGCGGATATGAGATTTAGTGTTCCGTACGTTTTCGTGACGTGAATGAGTGATATTAGTGTTTTGATTGCTGATCGGTTAGTTTTTGTTATTAATATTATTATTAATTTTATTGAAGAACTAAGTGTTTATGTAATTTGTTAGTTGTGTGTGAATTGAGTAACATGAATGCGTGATTGACTGATTTCGATCGATTGAGTATTTTGGTAGGCGATCGGTTATGTTCTGTTCATAATATTGTTACGGATTGAGTAGAATGACTAAGTTGTTAAGTAATTTGTTAGTTGTGTGTGAATTTAGTGACATGAATGTGTGAGTTTGATAGGCGATCGGTTACGTTCTGTTTGTAATATTGTAAAGGATTTCATATAATAACTAATTGTTTAGTAATTTGTTAGTTGTGTGTGATTTGAGTAACATGAATGCATGATTTCGATGAATTGAGTATTCTGATCGCGGATAAGTTACGTTCTGTTAGTAATATTGTTACGAATTGAACAGAACTACTAATTGTTAAGTAAGTTGTTAGCTGTGTGGACTCAGTTAGCGATTATGCTGTTAAGTGTTAACTATATGATTTTTTTTATTCGTTCTAGTAGAATCATTAGAAACCGTAACAAAATGCAGCTCTAATTTGGTTACAGAATGCTTCTATTTCAGTACATCTTTTTTATTTGTTGTGTAGTTTCATAATCATATTTTCGGTTAATTTTATTGCTTTTAAACTTTGTTAATTTTGAAGCAAATCTAATTAAGTTACAGAACACTTCTGTTTTAATACATCTACATGATTTGATGCGTAGTTTTCCTTATATGATCACATTATTTGTTGATATTAGTGCAGTTAATATGTTAATTTTGAAGCAAATAATTAGGTTACAAAAAGCTTCTAGCCTTTTAGTTCCGTACATCTATTTCGTTTGATGTGTAGTTTTCCTTATATTATCTGTTGATTTTAGTGCAACTAACATGTTAGTTTTGAAGTAAATCTAATTAGGTTACAGAAAGCTTCTATTCCAGTAGAACTATTTGATTTGATGCGTAGTTTTCGTTATATGATCATATTTTCTGTTGATATTAGTGCAGTTGGCATGTTAATATTGAAGTAAATCTAATTAGGCTGCAGAAGTCTATGGAACAAAATTGGTGTAGATAATAATGAATACTAAAATTGGCTGGAATATGCCAAAATGTTTAGGAGTTTAGGAACCCAAGATTTTGCTTTGATGCTGGAATTATAAAACTTTAATGGTGTTTATAAATCATGAATAAAGATGACAGGCTGATACAATCATACAAAGCAAAACTTAAAGAAAACTTCATATATGATGATTATAGATCCAGAGATACTCATTATTATTATTCTGAATACTTTACTTGTTTGTTAAGGTATGGTCTCTAGCGAGGAGGTTTGATCAACCACAAAAATACAAACCCTTTGTCAGTGAATGCAATGTGCAAGGTGACCTTGAAATTGGAAGTGTTAGAGAAGTATGTGTTCGATCCGGGCTTCCAGCCACCACAAGCATGGAGCGGTTAGAGCTTCTCGATGAAGAAGAACATATCTTGGGCATCAAAATAGTCGGTGGTGACCACAGACTTCAGGTATGTCTTAAAACACACGTGCACGCCTGGCTTTATGAGCATATGTTGATTTAAGAATAATGGCATTTATTTGATTTTCATATGAATAGAATTACTCGTCGATTATTACACTACATCCAGAGGTGTTAGATGGGAGGCCCGGGACTTTGGTGATTGAATCATTTGTGGTGGATGTGCCAGATGGTAACACGAAAGATGAGACATGCTACTTTGTGGAGGTGCTCATTAAGTGCAATCTTAAGTCGTTACCTGATGTGTCTGAGCGGTTATCAGTGCAAGACCGAACGGAGTCCATAAACGGAGTGTGATTTAAGTGGAAAGAAAGGTTAGTAAGTAGACTGGATATAATATTTCAACTTTGTGCATATTAGAGACTTTTCTTCTTAAATGGACTGACAAGTGACAAGTACTATATGTAATTGTGTATGATTGTGTTTCGTATATCTCATTCCTCGTTCTCGACAATAGGTTCGAATCCCTCAGTCAACGTCTTCATCCATATTTCCTTACCACCGATAAGACCAGGACCGGTCGGTTTGTAGAACCAGCACAAAATATAAAATAATCTGTTTTTTACTATAGATTGTGTGTATAGAAAGTGTAGGAAGTTGGAAGTCAGCAAATTTCGACATAAGGGCATAATCGTCCATAGATAATTACGTTCTAGACTATATAATCATGTACTATATGTTTTGTTATTACACATCACGCATGACGGTACAAAGTTATATAATCATGTTCCAGGTTATATAAATACGTACCATAGTTGGTTCAAAATCACATACAAGATTACATAATTAAGTGTCATCTTAAAAAAGTAAAAACAAAAACTTTTGCAACACAATACTCTAAATATAATAAAATTATCTATTTTATGCTATAAAACTTCAAAAAAAAAATATATTTAAAATATAAATCCTAACCTGAAACAATTATTGGGCCTTAAAAAATAGGTTTGCATATTAGCATATTGCTATTTCCAAGTTTCTAGTGGCCCATTGACCCATTCTGTTTTCAACCTTTTGTAACCTTACGATTTAAATCTTTGCTAAAAGTTCAAAACAGTTTAAATTCTATTTTGGAACATACTTTTTGTAGACATATAAAATATATATATTCTTTTAAATGAGATCATTCGAAAACGTTATTAGTTCTCATACAACATACCGGTGAATGCTTAGCTATTATCGTCCCAAACAATTTGTTGAAATTAGAATACTCGGGATATAAATATGTTTTGTTGAAAAATTAAGAGAATTAGTTAGAATGAATTTGAGTTTAAGAATTCAAACGAACGAATTAAAATTTGATCTCATCCTTTCACCATCACCATGCATATCACAATCATAACGTATGTATTGTTTGAACAACATTTGTCTTGTACATTCTTGACTTACGAGAACACGCTTTTTTTTTTCATTAAATCCAACTGACATACGTCACATACCCTTTTAATGGAATACAATTACGTTGACATGTTGTTGGTGTTCATAGATTCTCATTCGTTGGGAAGCTAATAATGCTACACGCTGGTTCGACGTTAATGGCTAACTACCTGTGCTGATATAATAATTCAACATTAACACAACACTGTTTGGTCCATTGGTTGCATTTGATGCATGTCTTCTCAGTTCTTGGTTACAAGGATTTTTAGTTAATGAAAAATTTTATAAAATATCCATGTCCAGGCTTGAACCTATGACTCCCACCAAGAAACATAAGGCAAAGAAATATTTAAAAATAAATAAATAAATAAAAAGTTAATGAAAGGCAATGTTGGTTTGATTCGGGTTGAATTACAAATCACATACAAACAAAAATATTATTACAAACCGAACTAATTAATTAAACGACACTAAATATGTAAAGTGTATATATTAGTGTAACGCAAATTTCTTATAAAAATCGGTAAACTAGTCGAGCCTAGCCCGAGCTCAACACATTTTGATCTCTTTATTCAAAGCTCGAGTCTGGCTCGTGAGCTGTTTTTAAAAGCTTGAGCATGACTCGTAAGTTATTTTTGAAGCTTCGGTCCGGCTGGTTTTAGTTAATTCATATGGGTTTTTTTATATATTTTGAGAAAAACTTCAAATGAGTTAAGCTTGGCTCGAGCTCATATAATACCTTAAACGAGCCAAACCCTGGCTTAAGCTCAACTATACAACGTAAAATTAATACATAAAAGCCCAAATTAGGTAAAAACAAAAAAATACACAAAACTCAAGCTCGATAACTAAGCTACATTAGAGGCTCGGGCTCATTTCAAGCTTAAGAAAACTCGACTTTTTTCGAAATTTTTATCAATTGGACTCTTCTTCTTCTGCTCCCCCGTAAAACAAAATGTATACCGAGTGTAATATTAATATATTATTGCTAATTAGGTTATATATGATTATATGTTTTTAAAATAGTTAAAAACATATCTTCTCACGTGTACTGAGAAACTGTCGGTACTAGATTTGTCAGCAGTTACACGTGCCAGTGTTCCATTGAGACCCCCTGAAAGAACGGCCTTCATAGTTTGACACGTATAGAATAAAGTACATTATTTGTTTCAAAAAAAATAAAAAATAAATTAGATTGTTCTCCATTTTGAAGGTGCATACAAAAACCATTAGTGTCAGTCTTGATATACCTGAAACCTCCCTTTCCCACTTTGCTCATTTATATTTTTTGAAACGTAAGAAAAAAATCTTACGTGTAAACTTATTTTATGGTATGGTACTGTATTTAGCGTTAACTCATTGATCGTGTGAATCAGATGAAATCTGTAAACTCTTGTTACATATCGGGTTCGAACTCGGGATTAAAACACTGAACAAGGTCGGTTCCAGTGTCCTAGAAATTCCAAAAAGTCAGATCCGAATATGTAAGAATGACTTCAAAGGTGCATAAATCGGTTCTAATGCTAACAAACAGTTATAGGGCTTGAGAGACTAGCCAAAACCCGAACCAAGTATTTATTAACAATAGGGTCGGTTATTTGATGTAGTCTTTACCATTAACCAGGTTGAGGTCCGGGTCAATCGGGTTTGCGGGTAAGACCTGTTTAGTTACCCCTAAATTGGCAAAAAATTCAAGAACAAATATTCTCATCAAGATATGGAATTATAAGTAGTTTAAAAGGTGTGTGAGTTGTCGTTATGCTATAAAAAGTCGCTACAAGTTTACACCAAACATTTGTTGTACTTGGATAGAAGTGGTCAAAACCGAGATGTGAAAAGCAAGGAATTGCATTGGATAGAATAACACGTGAAATTAATCTGAATACATTGAACCAGTGATGAATTATACTTGTATAAATATAATTGACTTGGTCTTCCAAAGTCATGTTCAAGAATATATTCGTGTCACATTCCTCACTATAATATTGTTTTTGAAGTCACTTAAAAAATTGGAAAATATAACCAGAAATTGATTTTTAAATTTTAACTAAAGTTTTGACAAAATAACTAGATCTTGTAGTCTACTTTATGTGAGCTTCACAACAAACCAATAAGTGTTCAAAATAACAATGTTTTAAAAACCAGTTCAAACCACTCAGTTGAACCGGTTAAATCGGATTTCATACAGCAGACCGGTATTTTGAGTCCGATATTTTTGTACGGTTTGCTAGAATATTGTACCGCCGGTTTTTGTCTAAAATACCGGTTTTTACCGGCAAACCGTTTTTTTTTCCGAGAAAATTTTATATTCGCGTCCCATATTTTTTTCAAAATAACTTTTAACTCAATAATTAACATTTAAACGTGTAAACTTTAGTACTATTTTTTAAAAAACTTACTGCTTTTGCATTATTTTTTTAATATAATTAACTTTTGGATTATTTTTTGTTATGAAATTATTTATTTTTTGGTTATTTTTGAATTAAAGTTACATTTATATAAAATTATAAGGTAAACTATTCAACCGGTTGTACCATTTTTTAGCTCAATCCGATACAAATAAAATACCAGTCTTTAAAACATTACAAAATAAAGTTAAAATAAATGAGTTATGTATACAGATTTAAAATGACTTGTTTAAAACTAAAGTGTTTTGAAAAAAATTGAAAAGAATTTGACCCATACAGGACACATGTTTGATAAAACATTTTTAAAGTATCTTGTTTGAATTATTGTTGGAAGGATAGTGTTCAAACGCATAGAAGACACAAGTTGAAAGGAAAACAAATACAAAACCTTACTAATGAACATTTACAAAACTAATTTTTACCCATGATTGGTCGATAGTGCATCACTCGTACATTAATGTGGAAAAAGACACGAAGTGAAAAGATGATCGCTAGACTCCCCATAATCCCCACAAAAACAACAAGCCACCGAGCCCATTTTAATATAACGCTTTGATAACGCCACCCAAGTTGGAGGCCTATCCATCACCGCTTTTCAAACATGAATGTTAACCTTTAACGAGACCCAATATTCAATTTCATAATAACAAGGACTGATGACACCCGTAACTATTCGGTATATTTTAACATCTTTTTTAGTTTTTATGGTAATAAAATAATGCATCTTAATAGATACTCATGATTTAAAATTATACGTGAATATAAATTATAAAAGAGCAAAGTATTATGAGAAACTGGCCTAGTTGTAAGAGGTATGTCATCTCTTAATGGAGACGGATGTTCGATTCTCAGTTCTCATTTGGGTCAGTTCGAAGAATATATTGGTGAATAGACGAATCCTATTCTAAGAGGGTATGATCAATCCTGGTTTGATGAGTCTCGTTAGTATGACAGTTCATGCTCACCTCTACTCGCCATTTAAAAGGAAATTAAATACCAGTATTTTACACCTTAATAGTTGATATCACTAGACTAAAGACTCGTATGTAAATATATATATCATCGAAACTATTAAAGAACTAGTAATAGATCTAAACGAATATTAGTTTATTTGTGCACGTCGCCATGTAACATGGTAATAAATATTTGGCTTTAGATTCAAGGGAATCTGTTGACTTTTAAACATGTGTACGTGCGGTGACCAATATTCTATCGTTTTTACTTGAATATTAGAGAAGCTTCCATGCATGATTTAAGGAAACAAGGCTTAATTTATTCTTAAATCAAATCAAGTCAACTTTGCAAACATGCTACTCACTTGACCAATTCACATATAGGGATCAATATGCACTTTTTTTCATTGACTTAGTATCTTTTGTGACATTTTATATTATATAATATGTTGATTATAGAATCTATTTTACATTATTTCTACAAAATATCATACATTGTTATTCATATGATCTTATCATATGAATAACAATGTAGTTGATAACGATCATCATTGACCTCTTCTTCACAATCAATAACATCTGCACCACCCATTCATTGTCCAATCACTGGTACTAACGTACCACAACCACTATCACGAAGGTCAACATGATGACCAATATCGCAAGGGCCTCCACCCACAACCTCTTCTCCCACTAACGTTGATGTCTCTGTCTTCGCCACTATCAGAAGATTCTAAATTCCTTAGCATATTAACATACTAAACATGACTGTTTCCCCAATCAAATGAATCGCAAGTTCTAATTCCTACATGTTCCAATTTCGTTTCAAACTCTTGTTATTTTGACAAATTTCAATTCAAAATACATGCCCTTCAAATTTCTTTGTTAGGTATTGATTCTTCTAGGAAAAAAAAACTGTAAATAAAAGATGCTTTCAAAATCCATCATTATGCTTACTCTTTGTTAGATATTGATTCTTCTAAGAAACATTACATGGTTTGTACGCAGTGACGGACCTAGGAATTTTTTCCAATGGGCTCACTTTTTTTCGGTTTTCTAATTTCTCAAAATCGGCCGTTAAAACTTCTGGTCCCGTTAGGTCGGATCAGGGTGAGGTACATAATAATATAACACGATATCATAACAAAAGATAACAAGAAAACACATCATCAAATTATCAAGTTTTAGCAATACTAAATCACAATTTCAAGATTAATATTCACAGAAGACAAGATTCTAATCTAAGAATCAGTTATTCAAGTATAAAACATACAAAATAAATAAAAGGTTTTAGCCTTTTAGGTTTACCTTTTAGGATTTGTTGAAGGTATGAGATAGAATTAAGACTTGTGAAGGATTGGTCGGAGATGAACGGTAGGCACACGACAAGCGGTGGTCGCCAGAGATTTGGTGACGTGACGGAGGACGGAAGAAGGGGACGATGGCTTGGTTTTGGTGAAAGCCCGAAGATAAGTTCTATGATGAATGAAAGTAACTGGTGAATGAGTAAAAGGGGATTAAGTCTAAAACCCTAGTAAAAAACTTGAAAGGGAAAAAAGAAAAAAAACGTAATAGAATTAAAAGATAGGGGTTTCGAACCCCGGTTCTTAGCAATGAAGACAGATGATGAAGTTTAAGGTAAAGGTTTCACCACTACAATAACTTTAAACTTGTTAATACAAGTTAACCTCTAAAACTTTTATAGGCTCACTACAATTTTCTCTATATCGTCTCTACGAAATTTTAAAAAATCATTGGGTGCCCGTGCACCCGAGGGTTCCTACCTAGGTCCGCCGCTGTTTGTACGGTTTTCATTCAAATAACACAATCTTCTCACGCATACTCTTCACCAATACTTTAAATCGATCGCTACATATTCGACACAACACATGCAAACTAATGATACACATATTGATTATTCTAAGAGGCAAAACTTTAATTTTACTAAATAATAAAAAAAAACTCACTTCCTTATATACCCAAAATGAGAGTCAAATTGGGTAAAACTTTTAAAAACCTAAAACAAAATGTTACATCATATAAAGAAAGTCTATAACTATAACTTTTCCTAATTTAAACACACACACAATATAATACTTGTAATAAAAATATCTTCTTTTTTTAAGAAAGTCTTAGATCAGTCAAGGTTTGACATAGTCAAGTGTACTATAAAAGGAATGACCATATGGATCTTAACTCTCAAACCAACAATGAGTGACAAACAAAAACATCTTCATTTTGTGTTCATGAACTATGATCCTGAATATGAACGGCTTCAATCTGATAGGTCAGTTTAATACTTTCACCACTCACCTTATTAATATTACTAACTATAATAATAATATTATTAACTATGTTTGTGTTTTGTAGAACAAAGAGAGGTGTAAGAGAGGTGGAAATGTACTTGAGCAAGAAGCATAATGACTTGTTAGCCAAGAAACTTGAGCCTGGATCTTACAACAAGACATTATCTTTGTTCATTGTTGATGCATTTGCTGTTCAAATCACTGATGCTCAGGTCAACTACTCTCTCTCTCTTTTGACTGGTTACTTAGGTTAAAGTTTGTGTGTGTGTTTCAGGCAAACATGCTTAGATCTGCTAAAGAAGTGAGGGTGGTTGAGAAGAACCAAGAGCTTGCTTCTTGAAATATTATTATTAGGAAAATTGGTTTTTATTGGTCCCAGCTATTGTGTCTTTGTCGGTGATGGTCCAAACTTTCATTTTTGCTGGCAACGATCCCAACTTTAACATTCGTTTTTTCCACCAGTCCGCGACTAACGGAGTACTGAATCCAATGATGATTTGTTCATCCTACTTGTCAAAAACATATGACATGGCTGCTTACGTGGATATTAGCTTACATAACGGAGTTAGTACTCCGTTAGTCGTGAACTGGTGGAAAAAATGATTGTTAAAATTAGGATCGTTGCCAGCCAAAATGAAGTTAGACCAATGCCAACAAAAATGCAGTAGCTAGGACCAATAAAAACCAATTTTATTATTATTATTATTATTATTGTGTTACTTGAAGATCTTGTGGTTTCTACCTGGAAACTTGTATAGCATAAGATCATATTATTATTATATGATGTTTGGTTCAGTGCTTGAAAATGATGTATCCTTAGCTAGCAGTCCACTGGACTTATGTTTATTTTATATGAATGTAGTGAAGACTTTTGGTCCTTTTGGACTTACATTGTTCATTGTCATTTGTAAAGATTAATATGAATCCTTTTCATTTGAATTTGGATATGTGATTTAAATGATATATTACAACTTACAACTATTTACATTCTATAATTTCAAGAACCCATTTATAATATATGATGATTAACAATAATCTATATATAAGAATAAGAAATTGCCCAGGGTGTAAGGATGACACACAGTATTATCGTATTAGACACATCGTTGGAAATGAAATTGACACACCATTATACGCATTAGTTTATAGTGCCTCTAATTTTTGTATAACATAACAATGATATACTTGAATTAAAATTAAAAGTTGCTTTAATTTATTGTAGAGTTTAAAGAAAGTATATAAAAGTTATTTAGTGGCTTAACTAATGCATAATTTGTACATGAGGAGACAGTTATAATCTTAATTACTAATTTGTTTTTGTCAATGGTACAAATATCTTACATTCTTTTGGATTTTCATCATATATATATAATTTATTTATAATAATTGTAAATAACTTGAATGGTCCAAATTAGAGAAATAATTGAGACAACCTTTTGCTTTTCAGAAAAAAAGTGAGACTGCTTTTTTGTGTGAAAATTCACCGTCACACCCTTTGTTTCTAAATAAAAATACAAATATAACCCATTTTTTATTAATTATTTTGATATAAAATACACTTGTTAAAAGTAATTAAGATAGAAGAAAAAGAGTGATTTTCTATTACTAAAACTATTTAACAGATCATTATATGCATGTGATATGACAAGTGAGTTTAATCATGTACTAATCATTGTTCATAAAGGATAATATATCATAACTAAGTAAATAACTAATATAGGAAAACATTTACAAAATTAGTGATGCTGCCTGAAATGATTAATGTTTTTCCGTCTATGTTACCAAAAATGAAACTTGTATGTTTTTATTAGAGAGGACGGGGCACCCATATGGGTAGGGTGTATCCGTGTATGGCTTCTAATTCACATGGCAACACCACTTCATCTCATGTGGGTAAGGTGCATGGTTTCATTTCATGGTAAATGTTTGCCACACAACATTGATTCATTATTAATCATTAAAGAATTAAAATGTATTAATAAAGTTTTAGGGTACTTGTGGGTGTGTGTTGCCTGTAAGTTTGTGGTTTGTGAGTAATTAAGGGTAGAAATGAAATGACAGTACATGATTGATCAATGCATGGGTAATACCCATGAGTGCCCCTTCCCCTCTTGGAGGATATATTATCGTTCGGATTGTAAATATATTGGTGAAATAGAGTAATGAGGTGGATGTGGTTTTTATGATGATTGATAGAGAAGCTAAAAGAAAAACCAAACAATTGGGAATTTTGGTCCAGCGGAAACGGGAACATTGTCCCCTAAAATAAAGGAAAATCGGAATACATTGTGTCGGTCATATAGATTTTTTACAAAAAGGAAAAAAAAGAGTGATTTTGCAGTCATTTGGACCGATCACGAGCTAAACCAAGCAAATACATGTCAGCTTGAACTTAGTCCATTTACAAATCGAGACAGTTGGACTCGCTTACAACCAAGTTAATACTCAATATGATAGTTACTTGGAGTCTCGGCTTCACCAACTGAAATTTTTATTTAAAAGACATTCTACAATGTTACAAAAAGAACTAAAACGCTCAAATGTTTAATAGAATATAAGTCAACACTAAATAAGCTACAAGATAAAACAAATTACGCTTCCGCATGTATAACATAATTAAACTAGCATTAAAGTAAAGTTCGACAAAATACAAACATTTAGGTTGCCAAGGTTCGAAAAGTCGAATAACATGTCATCAAATAAGTGGAAACGTAAAAAAAATAAAACAACATAACTTGTAAATCAATTACCGCACGAAAGTATTTGGTTGGCCATTTGAGCTTTAAAATATGGTTTTAACTTGCATGAGCCAAAACGACCCGATGCAAGGTCAACCCGGACATTCGTTTACAAACATAACCACGCTAGCTCGTTTATAACCGAGTCATTGTTGAGCGAGTTTTTCGAACAATTTCGGGTTACAACATTACTTGGATAACCTAGGACGTTGGTGGAGATGATATATAAATTGGTTTGGGCCCGCTAAACCGGTTTCTAACCTACCCGATAACAGACTCAAACCGTTTCCTGACCCAACCCTGTAAATTAATTCGTATTCTTGCGCCTTGAAACCAGTCTGCACCCGATCCACTTTGAAAAACCTGTTAATAAGTTCCTATAAGTTTGAGTGCTTGTCTTTGAAAACCGGTTTCCAACTCGAACCGTTTTTGACAAAAGCTGACCAAACCAAGTCTGTTTATAAGCCGAACTAGTTTAGACCCGAACCCGATTTGTAAACCTCCCATGAATGATACAAGTGTCAAATGTCAATAAGCCCAATTTTATTATTATAAGCAATAATAATAACTAATAACTCTCAGTCTCCATCGGCCACGTCATTTGGCGCGAGCAAGAACACCAGCCGATCAGAAGCTAGGGTTTGGAATTGGCCCTCAAAACACACACAAATGCTTTAATTATTCAGAAATGGAAATGAATAATAATAATAATAATAATAATAATAATAATAATCATCTGAAATCGCCGGTGGTCGTGTTTGCTCATGGAGGCGGTACAAGTTCTACTTCCGACTGGATAATTAGGTATTTGTTTTGTTCAATAATCATTACATTATATGCTAATTAGTCATTATTATACAATTTCACTTCATATTGATTCTCGTAGCACTTTAATTGAGCAATTTGGTTGATTATAATAACTTATAATAACGTATACTTACTTAGGTTTGAATTAAACTATTTCCTGTATGTGTTTATAGGCAAAATAACGAACCGAACGAATATGAACAAGTTCGTTAAGGAAATAATGTAATGTTCACGAACACTTACCGAACGAGGTGTTATGTCTGTGTAACTCGTTCTTTAACAAAATGAAAGTGTCCATGAACGGTTCACGAACACAAATAAAGCTGACGGAGTCTAAGGATTGAGGTCGAGTGTATTCATCAATGGGAATGAGTGCAAAAGAATGTGAGAATGTGTATGGGTAATTAATTAAAGAATATAAAATGTTTAGCTAAAATAAATAAATGTACAAAAGACTTTCATGAACAACATATACACAAACGAACATGAACACACTACCGAATGTTCACGAACACAATTGAACGGGAGGGGGGGGGGGCTCTGTTCGTGTGCTTTTGTTTAACTAATTTATAAAACGAACTTCCCGCCAAGTTGTTCGCTGAAACTTGGTTACTATTCTACGATGTTGTTGAATTTTCTTTTGGTTATACAAAACTGAAACTATAGCACTTGTTGTGATGATGAGTGACGGTTCACAAGCAGCTAACCAGACGGAATTTCTTTTTCATGTTCCTTTATTAAGGAAATGAATCTGTTCGTGAACACAAATGTTAAATAATTTTGCTTAAAAAGGCTTTAATGAACAAACAAACATTAACGAACATAAACGGACACTTTATTGAAAGTTCACGCACACAATTGAATGAACGCGGCCTTTGATCGTGTTCGTTCACTTAGTTAATCAGAGGGAGTTCTTTGTTCGTTTGGTTATTCGAACGAAATTCCTTGATCATGTTCGTTCGTTTGTTGGACGAAGATAAACAAACATCCCGCCAAGCATTTGGTTCGTTTACAGCCCTAATGATCAGATTAAATGTTTTTTTACTACATTAAGCTTTTGAGTTATGTCAATACACCTTTTACTTTGCAAACAGCATATAACTGGCTAAACTTTGCAATTTGAGATGATAAGTACAGTGACACAAATCAAATGTTTTACGCAGGTGGAAGAACTTGTTGGCCAGTGCTTTAAATGCTGTTGAAGTTGTAACATTTGACTACCCATGTGAGTTTTCATATGTGTGTGATACTGATACAAGATTCATGCACAGTGTTAGCGTAACTGATTAAAGTTTTCGGCAGATATTAATTCTAAAAGAAAGTCTGCACCGAAGCCAGAAACACTGGTTGGATATCACGCAGATATTGTAAGAAAGGTTGCTGCCAAGTATCCATCACATCCTTTGATTCTGGCTGGCAAATCCATGGGATCAAGGTAATGTTAGATGTTATGAAACTGTTATTAATCAGTAATTGCTTTTTACATTTTACTAAATTAAAGTTCTTTAATTCGTTTCAGAGTCAGTTGTATGGTAGCTGCAGAGAATGATATTGAGGCTTCAGCTATAGTTTGTTTGGGATACCCATTGACAGTTTGTTACTAAACTTATTCTCTGTTAAACTGCTCGATTACATAAGTTAAATGGTATTTGACACTTAGATAATGTTGCAGACTGCAAATGGAGTTATTCGAGAAGAACTTCTTTTGCAACTTAAGGTTCCTATTATGTTTGTACAGGTAAAACAATGAACCTTTACGAAACTATTTGCTAACCGTATTATTTATTTGATTATTTTAATTAACTTGCAGTTTTCTTGCGTTTGTTTGTCTGATGTAGGGTAGTAATGATAAATTCTGTCCTCTAGACATGTTGGAAACGATTTGGAATAAGTTACAGGTTTTTAATGATTTGCATGTCATTGAATATGCGGATCATTCATTCCAAGTTGCATCGGTGAATCTTGAATTAATTGGAATGACTCGTGAAGAAGCCGAAGAACGTGCGGTTGAAGCTGTTGCAGTGTTTGTGTCACAGATTATAGGTGGACAGGTGATCAACGGGCCTAGAGTAAGTTTATATGTGTGATATTTTCTGTATATTATGTCATATTATCATATTATTATCATAACCTTATTATTCTATTGAAGGATATAACTCGTGCATATCCAAAAGATGCCCTGCCACCGTCATTTAGCGCGAGAAAATCAGCCGACCAGAACTTAGGGTTTCGAATTTTCCCTGAAAAACACAATATCAGTAAATGCTTTAACTCAGAAATGGCTTCCGAGCCCTCGCTGGTTAAGTGTGGTAATCGCAAATCACCGGTGGTCGTCCTTGCTCATGGAGGCAGTACTTGTTCAACTTCTGAGTGGATAGTTAGGTACTTGTATACATCTTCTGCCTAATTCGCTTGATTCAGTAATCAGTACATTATGCTAATTATACAAATTTGATTGAATTAAACTATTTATTGAATGTGTTTTTTAGGCACATTTGAAACCCTAACCTCTGGTCTCTACAGATTGTCATTTTTCAATTGGTTATAAAAAACTGAAAATATAGGACTTTTCACGAACAGCTAACCGAACGGAATTTCTTGTTCGTGGTTGTTCATTAAGGAAGTGAACTTGTTGTGTGAACGGTTCCGGACACAAATGAACGAATACAAATGAAAATTTTACATATAAATTATCACATAATGCTTATATGCATTTTTTTGTCTAATAGTTTTGCTTAAATCTATAAGATAAGATTAGAAAAGACGTTAAAGAAATTATAAAATACCTTTTAATGAACAAACATTAACAGACATAAACGAACATATTATCGAACGTTCACGAACACAATTGTATGAACGTGGCCTTTTTTCGTGTTCATTCATTTAGTTAAACGGACGAAAATAAACAACTTCCCACCGAAATTTCGGTTCGTTTGCAGCCCTAGTTATTTTTTTACTGTATTAATCTTTCACTTTGCAAACTGTATAGATTTGGCTTAACTTTTGCAATTTGAGATGGCAAGTGATACAAAGTTACAAACCAAATGTTTTACGCAGATGGAAGAACTTGTTGGCCAATGCTTTAAATGCTGTTGAAGTTGTAACATTTGACTACCCATGTGAGTTTTCATATGTGTGTGATACTAATACAAGATTCATGCACAGTGTTAGGGTAATTGATTAAGGTTTTCGGCAGATGTTAATTCTGGAAGAAAGTCGGCACCGTGTGCAGAAAGACTGGTTGGATATCACGCAGATATTGTAAGAAACGTTGCTGCTAAGTATCCGTCACATCCTTTGATCTTAGCCGGAAAATCCATGGGATCAAGGTAATGTTAGATGTTATAAAACTGTCATTAATCATGAATAAATGACTGAAAGTATGTTCTTTGATTCGTTTCAGAATCAGTTGTATGGTAGCTGCAGAGATTGATATTGTGGCTTCAGCTGTAGTTTGTTTGGGATACCCGTTGAAGGTTTGTTACTAAACTTATTATCTGTTAAACCGCTCAATTACACAAGTTAAATTGTATTTGACACGTAAGATAATGTTGCAGGGCGCAAATAGAGTTACTCAAAACGAACCTCTTTTGCAACTTACAGTTCCTGTCATGTTTGTACAGGTAAAACAATGTCGCTTAATTATGCAACTGTTTCTTTAACTAACATGCTTTTTTCTTGCGTTTGTTTTGTCTGATGTAGGGTAGTAATGATATTTTCTGTCCTCTGGCTCAGTTAAAAAAGATTAGGAATAAGTTAAAAGTTTTTAATGATTTGCATGTCATTGAATATGCGGATCACTCGTTCCAAGTTGCAAGGAAGTATCTTGATTTAAGTGGAATGACTCATGAAGAAGCCGAAAAACATGCGGCTGAAGCTGTTGCAGTGTTTGTGTCACAGATTACAAGTGGACAGGTGATCAATAGGCCTACGGTAAGTTTATATTATGTTATACTTTATGTATATTACTCATATTATCATCATAAGTTCATAACCATAATATCTATCCTATTGAAGGATATAACTCGCGCATGTCCAAAAGATATTCTATCTCAACATGTTTCGAAGACCGAAGCGTGTGCTAAAGATGATGCTGTTGGTGAGCAAAAAAGAGAACGTGTCAAGTCAAAACCAAAACCAAAACCAAAACCGAAGATTAAAGATTTTAGCAGCGTGGAACAAAAACAACCGACCCAGAATATAAGGAAGAGGAAGTTATCAGAGAGGATATTAAAAAACAAGCTGGCAAAATGTGTTTATGTCGAAGGTGGAATAGGGTCAACGGTTGACAACCCGGTAGACTTAGATTAGGTACGGGTCAAGCCCGCATGGTAGCTTTATTATCAAGCTAATTATTGTTGTGATTATGTTTACGAGGTCCTTTTCTAGGATTAAACTTGGCAGGTAGTTCTGATTATATGTTTTAACCTAGATTACTACGAACTCGATTAATCATGGTGTTACTAGTCTGACTAATGATCATTAGATTATCCTATGGCTTGAACAAAAACCGCTATCTTCCAAGTAGACGAGAAAGATTAAGGGTAGCCATCGTGCCGGTTGAATCAATGAACTAGAATATGACTCGTGTATTTATTCATGCCAAAGACATTAACCGTAAGTTATGTAACCCGAACCTGTACTTTTTAATTTATCTATTGAACGGATTGTCAAAACATTATTTTAAATTTGAAATAGTAATAATTTATCTATCTATTATTATTATTATTATGATTATGATTTTTATTATTATTATTATTATTATTCACAAATAAATGGAAAAAGAAACAAAAATGTGAAAATCTGCCCCATGACATTAACATTGAAGCAAAATTTATATCACAAGTTTACATTAAATACATAATAACACATCAAGATCACAAACCATCATATAAGCACTTAAAAAACACCCGAAAACCGCATAACATCAACAATTTGATTCATTTAACACCAACTTTTGGTACCTTCATACCAAATCCATGCATTACTCTTTCAACCCTGTACATATTAATCAATAACCATGTTAGACCAGTATTCAAGAAAAAAAAAAGTCAAACTATAACGCGATAAAAAGTCAAACTTTACGTTGGAGCAAGTTTGCCAAGAGCTTCTAGTTCTTCGCCCGTGTCTTCATCAACAACTTTTCCTGAAATTTGAATAATATACGACCGATCTTTTGTTGTCGGTAAACCTCGGCTTGCAAGAAGATTGAGATCTTTCTGGTTAAGTTCTCTACCGTTCACAAAAACTTGCGTGTTCCCAGCAGCACAGTTTTTGGGCATCGGATGGTCAAATTCTTCTATAAGTGGCTGCAACATGATGACAATCGGGTTGACTTTTAGAGATCAAACGGACGAAATGGAATTATTATTGAATATTAATATAAAAGGTCAAGAAAATAGATATTGTTCTTACGGGGATAATACCGAGGCAAGGCTGGTTCATCACACCCCAGAATCCAGCTATGGAATCATACCTGTAATTTACAGTTAGTGCTGAAAAAAACTTATTGTTTGACTTTAAAGGTCAAACGGGCCGGTTTTTTGTATAAAGTTTGAATCTTTTTGTAAGTTTAGGATAATGTGATAGTTTATATAAAAGTTATAACAAATACAAGAATGATGTCTTAAAGTCAAAGTCAAATAAATCAGTTTCTAAGTTTATGATTTCAAACATTTAAATGAAAATCGAGACAAATGTGACGGTCAAACAAAGTTTACAACAAATAAACACAAAACGTAGAACGATGGTGTAAATTTGTTGGGATAATTGATATGATTTTGATTCTAAAAAAGACCATGTTAGAAGTTTGAACATAAAAAGTCAAAAGTTCAAAACTAACCAATACTCTCCAGACTGAATAGGCCCGGCTAGCTTCTCAGCGTTTTTAACCGCACGAGAGGTCAAAAGTTGACCGTTCACAAAAACAGCAGATTTCCCCTTATCTACACTACTAGATCGCGAGAAATCTCTAAGCCTCTTTTTTATCAAACCCGTGAAAAAAGACTCGGTCCCGACTTTCTTGTTTCTTGATTGATCATTTTCTTTACTAACATCCGAATTCAAATACTCGGTGAAAGACACGTCCATATCAGTTGCCACCAATGCATCTTTTATAGATATATTGTTGTTATTATTATTATTATTATCAACTATCACTCTTTCTTGATCGGTTTCTTGACTTTCGGTCAACTCTTCATTTTGACTTTCTAATATTGACACAGGAAAAGATGGCTCTTCTCTCTTTTCAGTTTCATTGGAAGTCAAATTTGGTTCGGTGTCGGTCAACTGAAAACTATACACACATTTATCATGATCAGGAGAGCTATGAAGGCTTCGGTTTGACTTTCTTTTGTTGACTTTTCGTTGAGTGACGCTTGAAGAAAACGAAGCAACAATTTTGTTATCTTCAAGTCTCAATGATATCAAAGCCGAACAAACTGCACATTTTATCGTCTTGTGATTATTCTTCCCAGAAAATGTAACCCTTTTAGGAATTTTCAACAACTCGAAGCAGTTACAACAGCTGATAAACGGGGCCCCACCGGATATTGGAAAAGACACGCGTTCACCTCCACGAGTTAGAATTATGCGTCTTCTTGGATATCTTCTACCAAAACCATCATTTCTCAAATCAAGAGAGGTTAGATGATGATGATGTGGCAGCTGACTTGGACCGTAAAGTGTTTCTTGACTGGTAAAAGACGAAAAAGGACGGATCTTTGGAGGAATAAGTTGCCAATTCATGTTGTAGCCAAGAAACGGGTCGTTGTATGTTGGAGGCATATATTGCTGATGTGGAAGCTGATGTGGCCATGGATACGAACCGTTTAATCTTCCATATGGGCTTTCGGTTACATTGCATGATCTGCTAATTTGGGCTCTCAGTTCATCAACCTTTTTAAGAAGATCAAAATTATTATTCTCTAAATCTCGAACCTTTGTAACATGGTCTCCAAATGAGTTAAAACTACTTAAGTGAGAACTCGAGGGGCCTTCGTTCGAATATGGTAGATTTCCAAGTACATTTCCAAATCTACCCTTTTCGGCCGTACTACCAGTTCTATGAAATCCAACCGGGGTTGACCTTATGGGCCCAAAGTCAAGCCTTCTTCTCCTACTTTGATCAGAATCTGTGAAAATTTCGTGTTTTTCGTTTCTTGATGAAGAACTTGGGGTCAAGTTTGGAACTTTTTCGTGGACGATTTTACCCTTCCTTCGACCAACTTCAAATTCATCACTTTCTGTGTTAACTTGAGAACTAGACACTAAGCTCACTTCTTCTTTCGTGGACGGTTCTGCCCTTGTACCGTTCTCGCTATCAGAGTTTTCTAACGATCTTTTTTCACTTGCCGGAGTCGATTGTGTTCCTGATTTGTTAAACAATGTAAAATGCATCACATATGTTAATACATTCATACATGATTCCCTCAAGAAATTGTCTTTTTTTTTATATCATAAAGTTGGACAAAAAGCAGGAAAAATTAACATTAAATACACCAATAAAAAAAATCATCAAATCCATGATCAGCAATTCATAATGCCAAAAAGGCGAAAATCATATTAATGTGCCTATAAATCATAGCACAATAGTCATATAACCCTTGTAAAACCATCTACATGTTATGATTATTTTAAAAGAATTCACCTTTGACATTGCAATAGTCAAGCATAATACTTTCAGAACTCAACATTTTCATTGATATAATCTCATAATATATTCTAAACTCTAACATGAAACCTCTTTTTCTTAAAATCAATAAAAATAACAACTTTCTTCAAAAATTCACACAAACCAGTTTGACCATAACAAGTCAAAATCAAACAAATACATTATAATCCATCAAAAGTAATACCTCTAAGAACAGCACCACAACCTCCACACTGGTAAACAGAATACTCAACAAGCTCAGGAAGAACATTCTCACATTTCGGACAACGAACCAATCTCAACGGTTGACCTTCTTCCTCCATTCTTATTCAATATTTGACTTCCTAACAAACCCACATCAAATTCATATGAACAAAGAAACACATATGAAAGACTGGTTCAAAATTCATTGTAATCAACTAAAAATGTATTTTTTTTATGTAAAGATTGAATCTTTCTTTTAAAAAATTAATTTTTTAACAGACCACATCAAATTCACTAAACAAAGAGTGAAATTAGTAAAATCACAAGAACCCCACATGAAGACTGGTTCAAGACTCCTTGTAATAAACTAAAAATACATTTTTTATGTAAAGATTGAATCTTTCTTGTGGGCTTTTTAATCTTTATTTTAGACCCACATCAAATTCACCAAAGATAGAATGAAATTAGTAAAATTACAAGAAACCCATATGAAGACTGGTTCAAAACTCATAGTAATAATAAAAAAACATTAACTTTTTTTATGTAAAGATTGAATCTTTTATTTTTTGGCTTATGCTTATATCCTTCTTCAAATAAGCTAAAAAACCATCTTCAAACAAGCTTCTTCAAATTAGCCTAAATAAACTAATAAGCTTAAGCTTAAAAAGCTAAACCAAACACCAAATTAAGCTTATTTTGTAAAGAAAAAAATTAAAAACAAAAAAACTAAAAAAACTAGGCCAAACACCCCCTAAAGCTTTCTTTTTAAATTCTGACTTTTTACCATGCCCACATCAAATTCACTAAAGATAGACTGAAATAAGTAAAATCACAAGAAACCCATATGGAAAGACTTGTTCAAAACTCATTGTAATTACCAAAAAACTGTAATTTTTTATGTAAAGATTGAATCTTTCTTGTGGGTTTTTAAATTGAAGACCAATAAAAAAAGTTAAAACATAATAATAATAATAATAATAATAATAATAATAATAAAAAGTAGGTATTGTTTGATGGATTGAGAGACTGAGTGGGTGAAAACTGATAACTGAAAAGTGAGTTAACATCTTCTGAGAAAAGAGAGAATTTGGAGGGAAATGGGATCAGAGTGGGACCCACTGAGTTGATGAAAGTAGATAAAGGTGAATTGTGATTTGAGTTGGTAACATAGTAAAGGTTAAACAAGAAGTCATTTCATAAATATACATAAGATTACATACAGAGAAAAAGAAGTTAAATTAATAGCAAAAAAATATGTTAAAAGAATTGTTTTGATGTTTGTATGTATATAGATAGATATATATGTTTGTGATGTTTGAATACATAATGATGTTATGGGTGTACGGTTTTCGTTCTAGTGATTTGTCCAAATCTACGGTATTAATATAATAGTTTCAAATATGTGATTTTCGTCTATATAGTTTCATTTCACTTGCAATTAAACCTGACTTCTAACCCCGTTAAGCTCGACCGTTAAAACCACCAGCGTGCCTCTCACGTGAGGGCTGAATTTGTTCTTTTATGTTCCCAAATACACCTCAGCCCCTCACGTGAGGGGGCTTGCGAATTAGGGTTGGGGTTTATTTGGACAGAAAAAAGACAAAACTGCCCCTCACGTGAGGGGAACGCTGATGAGTTTAACGACCAGACTTAACGAAATTAGTGAGGTCAAGTTTAATTGCAAGTGAAATAAAACCATATGGACGAAAACCGTTACTAAACCATTAGATTTAGTTGAATACATGCAATATATAGACACGGATTTCTTTATTTCTGTTCAAGTGAAAGTTGCTTTGATAAAGCAAAAGCAAAAGCAAAATAACAGAGAAGAAGTGCTTTTTTGTGGTGTTTAAGCTTCTTTGGTAGCAAAAAACAAAGTGAGAGAGATTACACAATATTTTTGAACATATATAGCTATGGTGTTTGATGCTAAGTTACATATATATTTTTTATATTTATATATTTATAAGATAATTAAGAAACTTTTTTTAATTTATTGAAATATAATGTAATTGTTATGTATGATGTTAGTTTCAAAAAACATATGGTATTTATATAATTATTATGCTAACATTGAAGTAAGTCATTACTTTAAACACAAATTATTATTATTATTATTATTATTATTATTATTATTATTAAAGAGTTTGGTGCCGCAAAGCCCCGATTGGTCCATTTTGTGGCACCTTATTGGTAGTATATTTTTTTGATGTTATTGTTGTTATTTTTTTTGAGTTTCGGCCGTAATGAACATAATGAAAACCTACCAAATGCGAATTTTGGTTTTGTTATTTGTTATTATTTTGTTTTAGTTACAGTACCGTACCGAATGCGACGGAAACCGACCGAATCCGTGTAAACTCACCGTATTTTGTTTTAGTTCCAGTACCGTAACGAAAACCGACTGAATGCTGATTTTTGTTCTTTTAGTTCCTGTACCGTAACGAATATGAAGAAAACCGACTGAATTCGCGTAGACTCAACTGCCTCAACGCCCGGAATCGATAAAGGTCAGGTTTTACAAATGATCTAGTTTTATCGCCCGGCGCCATAATTTTTTTGTTTTATTTTTGTCTTAATTCCGATACAATAACGCACGTAACTACAACCGACAGAATTCGCGTCGACTTACCTTATCAACACTTGTGTTTTAACACTACATGTGTTTTACCGACCTGCCGGACGTAACGCGACGGGAAAAAACACTAGATTTTACTAAGTTGAAATCAGAAATGGTCTTTTGAGGCAAGTAATTATTTTATATATTTTATCGATAAAAAAAGTATTATATTATATATATTTATTGATAAAAAAAATGCTGTTGTCTTTTTGATTTGGTGAAACACTGATATTTGACGAATTATAACAGAAGACGTTTACTTTTTAAGAATTTAATATTAGAATCTCTTTCAAGAAGAGTCGATGAATTTAATGAGAACGAACAGAATTTGAGAAGAGATGATCAACAATCCAAAAGATCTAGTTGGATCCGCGGGTGTGTTGTCGCTTGATGTTGGTCCAGTACTTTATAAAACAAAATAGCCTTGCCGTCAAAAATTATCTTGTTACGATTACACCATAAACTCCATAACGTAGCGAATAATATGGTAATAAGCAATTTCTTTTTTCACTTTATTTGAACTCTAATCATTCCCAAAAAAACAAAATTGACTTGACATCTACAAAATTAGGAATTTTGACCCACCTACAAACCTCTTCCCAAATGGCCACCGAAAACAAACAACTTGCCAAAAGATGATTCGCGTCTTCATCTTCCATAGAACAGAAGGCACATAGCAAATCAGAAAATGTCATACCCCTACAGACTAGGGCACTCTTGATTGGAATTGTACCATCGATTGCACGCCAAACAAATTTTTTTACCTTGGACGGTGCCCACACAATCCCAAACAAAAGGATGAACTTGATACATATTGCCTTTTGATTGCTCCAAGTCAAGACGGACCATTTTTACTTCGAACCCGTCGTGTAAGACTATCTTCAATGCTAAAGAGGCATTTAATCGCCCTTAGTTGCTCAGTCAGCTGCTGCTGTTAGAAGTCAAGGGACTAATTGTGACATAATTCCAAAGATAAACGTACTAGTTCAATTAGTTTGTTACAGTGTTAAACATTCAGGGACTAGAGTGTAATATTTTTTCTGTTATTCAGTTCTAGTTGTTAGGTTAGAGTATAAGAACTGAATTTGGTTTTGTGTTCTTGTATTCACTTTTCACTTCACTTTTCAATAAGAATAATCAATCTTGCTTCCTCTTAATTTCTTGTTCTTGATTTGGTACTGATTAACAATTGGTATCAGAGCAAAGGAATTTTGCTCGTTCAATTGATCCAAAGGACTGGATCTTGACAACCGATTCGCACAAAAATACGTTCGTCGATCCGCCATGGGAACACCTGCTCCTCCTCCTCAGAGAGAAAACTATACCCTAATTCCACTTCAATGCCCGCTACTTACTCCGACAAATTACACCATCTGGGCAGTGAAATTGAAGGCAATCTTCAATGTTCACGGCTTGTGGGAGATAATAGAACCAACTGATCCAGCACCTGCTGTTATAGACGCGAAGAAGAATAGTGCGGCTATAGCTTATCTATTTCAAGCGATGCCGGAATCCATGGTTCTTCAGATGGCAAATCTGACGTCAGCAAGTCAAATTTGGGCGTCTTTGAAAGCCAGATACATAGGGGCTGATAGGGTCAAGAAAGCAAGACTTGCAACCCTAAAGAATGAATTTAACTCGTTACAGATGAAAGAAGCAAAAAACCATAGATGAATTTGTTGGTAAGATGATCTCAATTTCATCTAGGGCTAGTGATTTGGGGGAACCATTCGAAGAGAAGGAATTGGTTCAGAAATTACTGAATTCTGTACCTGAGCGTTTCATTCAGATTGTGGCGTCCATTGAACAATTTGTGGATCTTGAAACTATGTTGTTTCAAGAAGCCATAGGCCGGTTGAAAACTTTCGAAGAAAGGACCTCATTGAAACAGAAGCAATCATCTACAAGTGTGAAAGATGATCAGCTGTTGATGAGTTATGGTGATTGGCAGGCCAGAAAGAAGGAGTCAAAAGCCAAGAACAAGAATTGGGAAAGTCATGACAAGAGTTCTAAATCAGATGTTAAGAAGAAAGGGGCAAGTAGTAAATCCAAGAACCATAACTTTGGCAGCAAAAGAAGGGTAGACAAGTCCAAAGTTAAGTGTTTTAGATGTGAAGAAATGGGTCACTATGCAAGTGAATGCCCAACAAAGAACAAAACTCATAAAGAGGCCAATCTAACTCAAACACAAGAACATGATGGAGGACCAGCCCTGTTTATGGTTGAAAAGATTACCAAGAAGGAAATGGTGTTCTTGAATGAACAAAGGGTGGTGCCTTCAAAGTTCAATGGTGAAGAGATGGAATGATATTTAGACAATGGTGCTTCCAATCATATGACAGGTAATGTTACAATCTTTTCACAACTAAACAAGAATGTTGGGGGTAGTGTTAAGTTTGGAGATGGATCATGTGTGGAAATAGAAGGCATGGGTACTATTGTCTTAGAAGGGAAAAATGATGAACAAAGATTACTCACAGATGTGTATTATATACCACATCTGAGGAGTAATATTTTGAGTCTTGGGCAGGCCACTGAAAAGGGTTGTGAAGTAAGGATGAGAGATGAGTATTTGTGGTTATATGATAGGTCTGGAAAATTAATAATGAAAGTATTAAGATCTGTGAATAGGCTCTACAAGATTAAGTTGAAGATTGGTTCACCTAGGTGTTTTCAGGCTAAAATTGATAGTATACCGTGGTTATGGCATGGTAGATTGGGTCATATTAGCTTTGATACTCTAAAGGTGATGACTAGTAAACAGTTGGTCAAGGGGATTCCAGTCATTAATCACCCTACACAAGTGTGTGAAGCTTGTTTAGTTGGGAAACAGATCAGAAGTTCATTCCCAGATAAGTCACAATACAAAGCTGAGGTACCTTTGAAATTTATCTCTGTTGATTTGTGTGGTCCTATAATTCCCACAACTCAAGCAGGAAATAGGTACTTTATACTCATTTTAGATGATCATACCAAGTTTATGTGGGTGTATATGCTTAAGAATAAGGATCAAGCATTAGATTTCTTTAAGTCATTCAAAGCTAAGGTGGAGAATGAGTATGAGTTTAAGATTAGGATCTTAAGGTCTGACAGAGGAGACCATTTAATGAGTTTTGTGCAAAAGAGGGTATAACAAGGTTCTTGACTGCACCGTATTCTCCTCAACAAAATGGTGCGGTAGAGAGAAGAAATAGGACCATAATGAATATGACTAGATGTTTGTTAAAAGCCATGAGCATGCCTCAAGATTTTTGGGCTGAAGGTGTGAGACACTCAGTCTATATCTTGAATAGAATTCAAACCAAAGCTTTAGAGAAATGCACACCATATGAAGCATTGAAGAGAAGGAAGCCTGATTTGCAGCACTTAAGAGTGTTTGGGTGTACAGGGCATGTGAAAGTCACAATGCCTGGTCTAAAAAAGTTAGATGACAGGAGTATTTCAATGGTTTATTTGGGTGTGGAAGAAGGTTCCAAAGCACATAGGATGTTTGATGTGCATAAACAGAAAATTGTTGTAAGCAGAGATGTGCTCTTTGAAGAAAGTAGACAGTGGGATTGGTCTACATACTTGGCAGATGTAAGTACAACAGATTCAAGTTGGGTTGAGTTTTGTGTGCAAGATGGCTTGTATGGAGAGGAAAGTCCTCAACAGGTGACTGTACCACTTGTAGAGTCAGGGGATCCTGTAGTAACTGATGATGCAGGGGTAGTATCACAGTTTGAGCAAGGTCAAAGTTCATATCAGCCAACAAATATAAGAAGGTCAAGCAGGGTAACTACTTTACCTTCTAGGTTGCAAGATTATGTACTTGGTGATGGGGTAAGGTCTGGTAGGGAAGAAGAAAGTAATACAGTTGAGCTATTGTTGACTCAAGATGGTGAGCCTGTGTTTTTCAAAGAAGCTATAAAAGAAAAGGTTTGGAAGAATGCTATGGATGAGGAGATACAAGCAATAGAGAGAAATAAAACTTGGCTTCTCATAGATCCACCAGTGGGTTGTAGACCAATTGGTTTGAAATGGGTCTACAAGTTAAAAAGAGATGCTGCTGGTAAAATCACCAAGTATAAAGCAAGGCTGGTTGCAAAAGGCTATGTACAGCAACATGGCATTGATTTTGAAGAAGCTTTTGCACCAGTGGCAAGGATAGAGACTATCAGATTGATTCTTGCACTCTCAGCAAAAATGAATTGGAAGATATAACATATGGATGTGAAAGCAGCCTTTCTACATGGTGATCTTAAAGAAAATGTTTTTGTAAAACAACCTGAGGGGTATGAGAAGGAAGGTGCAGAGACAAAAGTGTATAAGCTGTCAAAAGCCTTATATGGGTTGAGACAAGCTCCAAGAGCATGGAATTTAAAGTTGGATAGTGTCTTAAAGGTGATGAAGTTCAAGAGATGTCAACATGAGTCTGCTGTATATGTGAGGACCACAGGTAATTCAGTATTGGTTATAGGGGTCTATGTGGATGATCTATTGGTAACTGGTAGTGATGAGTTGGAAGTTGCAGAGTTTAAAAGACAGATGAGATCAGAGTTTGAAATGACTGATCTTGGCTTGTTATGCTATTACTTGGGAATAGAGGTATCTCAAAAGAAAGATGGGATTTTTGTTAAACAATCCACATATGCAATGAAGATCCTGAAACTAGCAGGGTTGGAAGATTGTAATGAGTCAAAAATACCTATTGATCCGGGATTAAGATTGTTCAAAACAGAGGGTGGAGAAGTGATAAATCCAACTGATTATAGAAAGTTGATTGGATCTTTGAGGTATTTAACTCAGACCAGACCAGATCTGAGTTATGCGGTAGGGTATCTTAGCAGGTTTATGCAAGAGCCTAGGATGGAACATTTTAAAGCAGTGAAACAACTAATCAGATATGTGAAAGGTACAATACAATTTGGAATCATGTATTCAAGAAAAGATGGAGATGATCTTGTTGGTTATAGTGACAGCAATCATTTAACAAACAGTGATGATGGTAAAAGCACTTCTGGTAATGTCTTTTACTATAATGGTTCTTTAATATCTTGGTGTTCACAAAAGCAACAAACTGTAGCATTGTCTAGTTGTGAAGCTGAATTTATGGCAGCGACAATAACAGCCTGTCAAGCAGTGTGGTTACATGGGCTGCTAGAAGAGATTACAGGAACCAAGCAAAAGGTTGTCACTTTAATGGTGGATAATAAATCTGCCATAGCACTTATGAAAAATCCTGTTTTTCATGGAAGATCTAAGCATATAAACACAAGATATCACTTTATAAGAGAGTGTATAGAGAATGGTCAAATTGTTGTTGACTTTGTAAGTGGGAACATGCAAAGAGCAGATGTGCTAACAAAAGCTTTACCAAGGTTGAAGTTTCTTGAAATGAGACAGCTACTGGGAGTTATGGACTTGCAGGAACTTTGGAATTAGAGGGGAGATTGTTAGAAGTCAAGGGACTAATTGTGACATAATTCCAAAGATAAACGTACTAGTTCAGTTAGTTTGTTACAGTGTTAAACATTCAGGGACTAGAGTGTAATATTTTTTCTGTTATTCAGTTCTAGTTGTTAGGTTAGAGTATAAGAACTGAATTTGGTCTTGTGTTCTTGTATTCACTTTTCACTTCACTTTTCAATAAAAATAATCAATCTTACTTCCTCTTAATTTCTTGTTCTTGATTTGGTACTGATTAACAGCTGCATCACATTTTTACAAATCCTTTTAAATCTATAAAAAACTTCAATTTCACATCCAATAGTAAAATAGTAAGGGCGCCCTTAGTTGCCTATTCATCTACCACCTCAACACCTATTTATACTTAATTACTTAAAATACAATGTATGTGTTGATAAGAATTAAGAAGTTGTAATATATGCACGGGTTAAAACGTGTTGGTTGGCCCATAACACTTTCTGCCCAAAGTTTCAATTTTTTTTAATTATAAATAATTTGGTCAAACATGATAATGGAATTTAAATATTTTAGTGATAATCCATTTTAAACAAGTATATTATTTAAAAGGTAAGGTTTTATTATGCATTAAAATACACTTATGACAAATTTTGACCTCTACACGATTGACTTTTTTAAGTTACTAATTTAGTGGTTAATGGGTCAAATTGACACCTCCTATGCATTAAAAGGTTTTATTATGCATTAAATACACTTAAAATCCAACATGAGTGTTGGGTAACAATTTATAGTGGGTTAATGTAACACCCCGACCAAAGGCGGATTATACATCGGGGCGCCACATATTGTTTCATTACTCGTGACACTATTGGGTGTCAATATTTAATAAATATATTCATTCACGCACGCGCAACGTAAACACAAGATAACATAAATCAACATAAATCAATATATTATAAGACAAAATATTCGAACAATAATAACTTGTCTTGTTACATTTTAATCTAGGTCCAAAAGTAAAAACGTCCTACGTGTCCACAAGCTCCAAATGTAGCTACAGCAAACCTGAACATGTGTTAAAATAAACGTCAAACACTTGCGTGTTGGTGAGAAATCAAGGTTAATACAATACATAGATAACAATAAATCTGCGCGCAACACGTGTATGTCTGGTGTTTAACAAGGGTGTAATCAGATTGTGATCAAGCCTAAATAGATCATAGTTCATAGTTCAATCCGTGCTCCCAAATGAGCACAAAACAAGAAAACATATGTGCAAGTGTAAACAAAGAAAACCGTAAACGATAGGTCTCCCGTGTTCATCTAATGGATCCATGAAAACTTCGGAATAGGCCGAACAAAGCGGTTAATGATACACACATACAAATAAACAGCCAAGTAAACGTCCTCAACACATGGGATACTGCGCGACTAAAGTTCATAAACAAGTTTAAGACTCTAAGTTTGTATGAACACATGAACATCCCAAAACATTAAAAATAAAAAGGGATTAGGTACGAGATTACTCACTTGATAAACGATGCGGTGTAAGATAAAGCAAGAACCAACTTTAAACAAGCACAAGTTAACCTATAAATAAGATTATTGTTTTAATGATTTGATTTAAGTCTTGATTATAAGTTAGCATAATTAATAAGTAAATTATTATATATAATACATATATTACCGGAAAAGCAGGACAGAACAGGAGAGAGGACGAAGGCAGAGAGCAAGGAAGATAATAAGTGTTTGTGTGTGTAGTGATAAACTATTAAGAAAACAATACTATTTATAGGGAAACCCTAGAAAACATAATCCCATAAAAAGGGGAAAAGATCTCCAAAAAGCAAAAGATTCCAAAAGCAAAAGATATCAAAAGATATGGCAGCTGCAGGGGGCAAAGGAAAAGCTGACAGGTAACAGTAAACAGGCATGGGCGGGTCAGATAAAGGTACTGGTCAAGCATGGAAAATCAGATCTCAAAAGATAATGTCAGTCACTTTTTCTGCCAACCAATGGGGTTGGTGCGCATGCTGCGCCGAAAGTAACTTTTCAGACATAAGATAGGTCAGGTCAACAGCACAGAAGATAAGACATCACAAAAGTAAACGGCTAGATTAAACAGAAGAAAAGACTCAAAGGGGTTTAGCGCGAGAAGACTCGAGCGCACGCGCGAGGGCGAAAGCTGACAGAACAAACCTTAGCGCGCCGCGGGAAGAACTATTATCCTTAGCGCGTCGCGGGAAGAACTACCATTCTTAGCGCGCCGCGGGAAGAACTACAAATCCTTAGCGCGTCGCGGGAAGAACTACCATTCTTAGCGCGCTGCGAGAACTACAATTCTTAGCGCGCTGCGAGAACAGTTCGCTTCGCGTATCGCAGGAACAACTGGTCTTCGCGCAGGCTTCCTTGTAAGGAGTCTGGCGCGTGGAGCTGCGCAGACATCCTTAGACGGGAAGAAACAAAGGACACAAAAATAAGAGAAGGGGTTCAAGGCTTAAGGGCGGAACAACGACAAGAGAGAGAAAGAGGCGGGACGGCAACAAGAGGGAAAAGAAGGCGGAGAGAAGAAGAGGGACGGGACGGCGGAAAGGAAGAGAGAGGAAGAGGCGGGAAGGAAAATATTATTAGTAATATACATATTTTAAATGTCAAGTTTTAAAAGAAAATAATTAAATTTTAAATCATAAAAAGAATCGGATCAGAAAACGGGTACCTGGGTCGGGTCGGATTCGGGCAGATGTCACAGTTAATTTCTAAACAACTGAATTTCAAGTATTTGTTTGTTAAAGTTTAGCATCTTTTTAAACATCTGACTGTCCGATGATAAAGGTAATTTTAATGGTGGTGACTCGTAAATCTGCTACTGCTGGAGGGGCGACTGCGGCGTTAATCGATTCCAACAACGACATTCTAATCGAAATCCTTCTTCGGCTTCCTGCTACCTCCATCCTTCGATTCAAATCCGTATGTAAACAATGGCGGTTGCTTTTAAGTCACTCTCATTTCACCCACCACTTCGATAACCTCGTAAATGGAATTGGTACCAGGTATTGAACACGAACTCAAACTCGTTAATTTGGCTAACACCCAAACACGAATATTATTATTGAGAAACTTCACAAAACTCAATTACCCAATTACAATCTCTATCCCCAAAGCACGGGTATTTATAATCTAACCTATCACGTTTAGACTACAACTAGGATTGCTAAATATTAGGACATGATAATTATACTAACAATTAAATCTAAGCACATTTAATTGTCTATGATTATCCACTCCTTAAATCTTGTTACTTAACCTTGCACGCCAAGTAACGGCCTTTAACCGAAATTCCCAACAATCACCCCCGACGGATCAAACAATAGAATCAAACGAACTTATCAAACAAACGAACACGAGATATTGGGTAACAACCCTCGACTCTTTTCATATAATCAAACGAACATACCAAACGAACTTCACGAACTTATCAAACGTACATGGAGATGAGACTCCTTGACTCTCTCTTAACTCTCTCTCAACTTCTCTCAAATAAAACAAATAACCTAGACCCTATTTATAGACCTATTAAACTTGATCTCCAAGACATACCTTTCATAAACCTACTACAATTCAAATAACTAAATTATAACTTAACAAATAAACCCTTAACTTTACTAATATTCAAGATTAATCCTTCATTCACCCCCTTAATCTTGAATTGTCCATCTCTTTTGTACCACCAAGATCTTTAATTCCCAGTAGCACTCTCATCTCTTCAATTTTAATCATTGATTCATCTTTAACCTTTCTTTTCAGTTGTTTGTAACAAACTTGTTTAACAAGTTCTTCACGCTCATCGTTCAAACCATCCACACTGATCTCACATACCACTTCATTCTCCACATTTTTCTTTTTCACTTTTCTTTTCATTCTTTGCTCATCAAAACTTGTAGATGGGCTATTCATTCCTTCTTTATCAGACCCTACTAGGCCTTCCATTCTAACAATTCTTATCAACCTTTCATTCGGTTCTGACTTTTCATCAACAAATGCTCGATTGTTGACTTTCACACACACTTCTAAATCTACAGACTTGTTAGTTGCACCATTCCTTTCATTCAATTCCGTAACCTTTCTCTCATCATCATCACTAGCAGATTTCTTGCTTCCTTTCTGCTCACTTATCTTATCAATTTTCTCATCTTCAAGGTTGTTTTAGTCATAAAAACATACCTTAAGATTCTCCATCTTCTCTTCTTTTTCTTCTGAAGAAATTCTTTCTTTTTCTTCATTCAACATTTCTTTTCTATCACTTCTCAAAACAGCTTGCGAAGCTTCTTCATTCTCTGTAGCTTCCTGAGCTTCATTATTACGTACATGTTCTTCTTGAATAATTGCATCCAATCTTTCCTTCTCAACGATCTTATCCAATCTTTCTTTCTCAGCGGCTTCTTGAGCTGCTTTTTCGTCTTCTTCCTTTCGTACATAATCAAATCCGAGAAATCGAATCTTCAAAACACGCCATGCTTCCTTTGTATTCATGAGCATGCCAACTTGTACCAAGATGTCGTCCGGCAGGGTTTGACATATGAACCCTAACGCTGTATACATCTTCCTTTCATCTACAGCTACACCGACTGTAGGTTCAATAACATCCCAAAAACCAAACTCTTTCAGAAATCCCTCCATCTTGGTCGACCATACTTTGTAGTTCGATTTCGTCAATACTGGAATTCCCTCACTCACCATCATGTCTTTCCTATCTTTACTTTCTTTTATGGTTTGCTCTTTCAGTTGGAATTGATCCCCGATGCCGAAACCAATCTCCAACAAATAACCAAACAACGCAAACTTTTCTTTCTAATTATTCATCAAGGGAAAAAAAATCTTCTTTGATTGTTTTATCAATTAACAATAGCACTTTAAAAAGGTGTGTGCGTGCCTCTCCTTATTATCCTTTTCTTCGATCAACAAGAACCACTAATTTTTGAGGTAATAGCTTGCTTAAAAATAATCTTAACTACCTGCTTGTGTGGTTTCAAAAATAATTCCACCGACTTCCCTTAAATGCCAAATAAAGCTTATCACAATTAATTAATTGTGACTACTTTCACCGTCTTCAATAAGGAGCAAATAATTATCACTTTTTTAAAACGGAACTAACACCGTCTCAAATAACCTCATACGAACATCTCCTTTAATTGTCGACCTTACGTTCTTGTTGCAATCAACCGGTTTCTCCAAACTTTAATACGAACTTGGTATAGCTCTGATACCAATTGTTGGCCCAGACGGATCAAACAATAGAATCAAACGAACTTATCAAACAAACGAACACGAGATATTGGGTAAACAACCCTCGACTCTTTTCATATAATCAAACGAACATACCAAACGAACTTCACGAACTTATCAAACGTACGTGGAGATGAGACTCCTTGACTCTCTCTTAACTCTCTCTCAACTTCTCTCAAATAAAACAAATAACCTAGACCCTATTTATAGACCTATTAAACTTGCTCTCCAAGACATACCTTTCATAAACCTACTACAATTCAAATAACTAAATTATAACTTAACAAATAAACCCTTAACTTTACTAATGTTCAAGATTAATCCTTCACTGCTTGTTTTATTCACAGTTATAATACTACTCTATATATTCCCTTTGATGATAATAATAATAATAATAATCCTTTCCGTAATCTCGGTTTCTACTTCAATCGTTCCAATGTCAAAATCGAGCAATCTTGTAACGGTTTATTACTTTGTTCTGCTGGTGATGAAAAATATTACTATGTATTCAACCCCACCACCAAGCAACTGTCATCCATCCCTTCGGTCCCAACCGGATGCATCTCTATGGTTTTGGCATTTCATCCAACACATTGTGTCCACTACAAACTCGTTTGCGTTACCGTTGATGATTTTGATTATTCTCTTGAAAGAAACTTGTGTAAGATTCACGTCTTCTCGTCTGATACAAGGACATGGAGGATTTGTGTCGAATCTTTTCGTTTCCACCCATGCGGTTTAGACTGCCCGTGTTACTGGAATGGAATCGTTCTTTGGAGACCCGAATATGGTAGCAGTGTTATTACGCTCTTCAAGTTAGATGTTGAAGAGTTGGAAATGTTGCCCGTGCCGGATGGTGAAAATGAATCGGTTGTGTATGTTGGGGAATCGAGAGGTCATCTACATTTAGTATCACTCGATGATTATTGCTCGAAAGATCATACATTAAGCATGAGTGTGTACGAGATGTTGAGGGATCATTCAGGGTGGTTTGTCAAGTATCGGCTGCAGCTTGATGCGCTTGTGGGTGATTTCCCGGAGATGGTTCGAAATGGTCAATGTTATTGTGAAGTTGTTGATTTGGTTATTGGTAAAGACGAAGCCGAAGACGAAGAAGCAGCAGCAGGAGGAGGTACATTCTTGGTGTTGTTAGATTGCGAGAAGCTGTTAAGGTACAACATTCACGACGAGAGTTTTAAGGAGTTACACAACGAGTGCTTTGAACCACCCCATCGTTACATCGAAACCTTGTCCTCATTCTAGACAACAATCATGTTTGTTTGTTTGTTTGTTTGTTTTCCTTTTAAGACGTTTGAACGTGTGTTAAAATATTAGTTTATATTTGATGTGATGATCAAATTGGAAGATTTAATAAAGTTTTGTGTTTGTTGAAAACTTGTTAGTTTGTTCGAACCTGTTATGTTATCTATTTATTATTAGTTAATGTGTTTGTTGTGCAAAAAGAAAAGTAATGACTCGGTTTATGTGTTGGCGGAATGTTGGGAGACTTTGAGCACAAGCTCCTGTACAGCATGTTTGAACAATGCATCGTTGCCGATATTATAGTGGTCTGAGGGTCGTGTGTTGAATACGGGATGTTTTATATGGTATTCGGATACGAATTTTCTTGAATCAAACTATATAACTATTGGTGGTAAAATGGAATTAGTATGTAAGTAATTAAATAAAAAGTATGTTAGTTCAGTAATGGTCTATTTAATTAACTAAAACAGTAAAGTGACATTTTCGTCCTTGTGGTTTGACAAATAATACGAATTTAGTCCAACAAGTTTATTTTTTGCATATGGACCCTCCACGTTTACCAATTCTTGTCAATTACATCCAAATAACTAACCTCGTTAAATTTAATAGGGGTGGACATGTCTTTTCACTATTTCTTTATTATAATACTTATCTCGGTGTACTGCGGTATTCGTCCATCTGATTTGTCCAAATATGCAGTTTAGTCCAGTAGTTTCAAATTTGCAATTTTCTTCCATATAGTTTCATTTCGCTAGCAATTAAACCCGAATTCCCTAATCTTGTTAAGTCTGGTCATTAAACCCGTCAGTGTACCCTTCACGTGAGGAGCAGTTTTGTTCGTTCTTTCTTTCCATTTTCCCCAAATACACCCCAGCCCTTCACGTGAGTGGGCTTGCGAATTAGGACTGAGGTTTATTTGGAGAGAAAAACAACAAAATTGGTCGTCACGTGAGAGACACGCAAATGGGTTAACACCCAGACTTAACGATGTTAATAAATTCGGGTTTAATTGCAAGTGAAATGATTCTACAAGAACGAAAATTGTAAACATGAAACTATTGGACTAAAATCGCAGCTTTGGACAAACCACAAGGGCGAAAACCGCAGTTCACTTAAATAAGTATAATAAAGAAATAGTGAAAAGACATATCTACCCCTGACTTATCGATTGAATTAATTTAACGGGGTTAGTGATTTGGATGTAATTGGCAAGAACTGGAAAACGTGGAGGGTCCATACGCAAAAAATAAACTTTTTGGACTAAATTCGCATTATTTGTCAAACTATAAGGACGAAAATAACACTTTAAGATGATCTTTGCAGGGAGGATAATAGCTATTGTAGTCTATGTGGTTCTCGTCGTTGCTTTGTTGATTGTTTTATACATCACGAAACGCAGATATATACAGCGCAAGAGAAATGGTATAATATAACAATATCCATCTTGTTTTAAAACCTGCGAAACAAATAGATTATTGATTAAAATAAACACGCCCTTATATGTCAGTGTTTTGCGCGTCGGTTTAGCCACTCTTTTAACGCCTCATGACACATAACCTTGTAGATTTAGACAATGTTACTTTTTTTTAATAGACTAAACCAGTTTGATCCTAAAGTCTAAAACTATACATTTTTAAAACTTTAAACTAATAAATAAAACTTATGAATTTTGCTACACACTTACTTTTAACCGTTTTTTACCTGTTTTCATGAAGAACCACATGTTATGACATTGTTGAATCTGGTAATCAAATTTTTCACTCCATAATGTCTTCCCGCGTATGCATGGATCATGTTTTACGTTCTTCAACCTCCGGTTAATTTCCAGGTAATCCGATTATTATTATTATTATTATTATTATTATTATTATTATTATTATTATTATATTTGCATATGATTTTCATGCAAATTGTTAGAATAAATCTCAATGCGGAAGGTTTCTGCTAATGATCATGATATGTTTTGGATTAGGTTGATAATCGTGTGCCGTAAGGCATAGGAATGACAAAAAACAGGTGGGATGAATCGATGAATATGTTCCGGGATCATGTTGATCCTGATAAAGAGGAACAACATAAGCAGATCATATTAGGTAATGTGTTACATCCATCTAGAACATTGATTCGAGCTTATAGTCTTTAGGGGTGTAAACGAGCCAAGTCGCCCACGAGCTACTCGAGATTAACTTGATTAAATTATTGAGTCCGACCAAACTTAAATGAGCTCGAGCCTAAAAATAAGCTTGTTTAAAAAACGAGCCCAAGCCGACTCGCAAGCCTAAATGAGCCTATTACTTATATAATTTTTATTTAATAAAGCTAATTATTTTATTTCACTTAGAATTATTAGAATATTAACTAAATCATATATATGATTCATAAAATTATAAATATAAAAAAAATAATTAATAAACGTGTCTAGCACGAAAATAATTAATAAACGTGTCTAGCACGAAAATAATTAATAAACGTGTCTAGCACAAGCCAAGATCGAGCTCGGCTTGTTTACACCCCTAGTTATTCGTTTTACTAGGCCTGTAAATGAACATAACAAAAATGAATAATTAAACGAACATATATTCTTGTTCATGTTTGTTCATTAAGAAAATGAACATATTCATGTTCGTTTATGTTCATTCATTAACATTCTAAACAGACAGTTCATGAACATAAATGAACACAAAAGAACATTCATGAACCAACACAATCGAACATAAATGAGCATAAACAAAGACCATTAGAAGTCTAATACATGTTTAAGTAAATGAACATATAAAAACGAGACAAAAAAAACGTAAATGAACAAGCGTAACATGTGTCCATGTTCATTTGTTTAATTAAAATGAACAAAAAGTTATGTTCATGTTCGTTCGTTTATTAAATAAACAAACATAAACAAATTTCCTACCGAACTGTTCACGAACGGTTTGTTGAACGTTCGGTTCGTTTAAAGGCTTAAGTTTTACGATTTCTATGCGCAGAGACGGATGCTAAGGTGGAGAGGATCATAAAGCTCGTTAAAAGCGCAAATTCCGGTAACAAAGAAGAAAAACAAAGAAAAAGATCAGAAATAGTTAACTTGACAGAAAATCTTCATAAACAATACCAATTCATGTGTGGTTTGTATGAAGATTTAAAGGAAGGAGTAAAAAGAAAATGTAATATTAATAATAATAATAATAATAATAATAATAATAATGAAGAGGATAAAGAGGAAGATAATGAGTCAAGTTCATCATCAAACTCATTAAGTATGGAATCAGCAGGATATTATTCACCTGGAAGTGGCTCAAAACTACCAAATTATTATCAAACTAAAGTTGCATCAACAACAAATAGTATGAAATCCGAGGGTTCGAGTTATTCGATAGACGAGTTAAGTATGTTAAGTTCATCAACAACAGTTGAGAATCCAGTGAAGTTGTTAGAAGACAAAGTAAGTGTTTTAAAGGTTGAGATTGAGAGTATAAACTGTCAAATGAGTGATAATAATATGCATAAAAGAATAAAAGATAATTTAGAAACTGAGGTTGAAAATGCATATAATGACAATGAGTTGAAGAAAGTTGATGATAAGATCGAAGAATCGATAGACCGCGTGCAAGATTTGAAGCAGTTTTTGCATGGGAAAGAGAAGGAACTCGAGACGTTAAGGATTGAGAATCAAGAAAAGGAGATTAAGCTCGAGAAGAAGGCGAAAGAAGTTGTTAATATTCAAGAAACGTTGACCGAGAAACTGAAGGAGAAGGCGTCGAACGAGGAGGGTTTGGTTGAAGAACGAAATATTTTGAAAGAACATGTTAAGGATTTGGAGATCAAGATCGAGACGTTAAGTAACGATACTCGTCCTGCACCCGTCAAAGATTTGTCGAATAAAATGAAATCCCTTCAACAAAAGTTTGAATCTTTAGAGGTCGATAAAAGGGAACTTGAAGGAAAAAATGACGGGGACACGCTAGTGAACCGGTTAAGCCTCGAGCCGAAATCCAGCCTTCAAACCACGATTAAGAAAATGGGAGACATGGTGGATGAATTTAGGAAAAAAACTGAGGATAGTTATCGGATTTTGAACCGAAGAGTTTGTGTGTCGGAACAGTTAAACAATGAAACCCGGAATTGGTACAAAAACACCTTGGAAAAACACGAGCAAGACAAAAAAGATAGCGATTTAGCGATTCATAATATCAAGATTATTATGCCAGTGGTGAGTGAAACGTTAAGTGTGTCTGAGACGTTTGGGCTTCGGTTTGTGGAATGTTGTGAAGAGTTCACGAACCGCGTGTCGAAAGTGAGCTGTGAGATGAACTTTGTGAAGGATTGGGTGAAGAGAAAGAATGGTGAGTTGATACAAGTTAAGGAGGATTTTGATGCACTTGTGGTGCAAATGGATGGTAAAGAAGAGGAGATACTTTGGTCAAGGCAAAAAGCATTGAGATTAGAGAATAAGTTAAGGGATTTGGAGAAGATTGTGAAGGAGAATGATGAGGCAATGATTGTTTTGAAAGAAGAGAAACGAGAAGCGATTCGACAATTATGCGTGTGGATTGATCATCACCGTGGTCTGTCTGATTTTCTTAAGAAGGCGTTTTTTGAGCTCGCCGCTAGATGTCAAAGGGCGTGTTAGCGTTTTGAGTTTTGGGTTCAGTCGGACGTGACCCGAACTGAACCTTAGCTTCTTGTTAGAAACTAAATATTAGTCTAAAGTTCTTTTGTAAATTGCAACACTTTCTTAAGAGAAATATATAAGTGTGTTTAAATAGAACCAATTTGAAAACCACATAAAGCATATTAAATGTATTATATTAAGTGTATTAAGAGTTGTAGAATCACGCTAGGCATTAGACAAGCAGTGAGGTAGAAAATTAGCGATTAATCGGATTAAAACTTACACGTAAATTTTCAAATACATACATAGACACGCCAAATTTTATATACAATTTTCTCAATTTTGACCAAATAACGATTAATCGACGACTAGTCGAAAGGATACCTACTGTTTGAAAGTCAAACTCTAAAACAAGACTTAAATAAAGTCAACAAATAAAAGCAAAGACTACTAAACCAAAACCAACACCACAAAACTGTTTAATTACCATAATCAAAATCATAAAATGTGCAAACAACTAACCAGCTCTACGAAATAACCTTATTGGATAGCGTTGGTGCGGCACAAACGACAAGCACCAAAAACCGCAGCAGAAAGAGAAAGTGCCGGGTACGAACCCGGGTCAACTATATCAACACTAACAACTTCTATATCTCTCAGTGAGCAATAAATTAAAAGAGAACGAAACGAATCTTACTCTCTTTTGCGCACAAAAACAACATTCATTCAACAACATTATTGTTAAACCTAGGATGTTTCTCAGTCAGATATCCTCATCTCCACCCCAAGTAGATCCTTAACCACCTCGTACGACACAAACGCGAGCGCTATCGAAGGAACCACCTATTATCACACACCAAACTTTCATTACAATTTTAAAGAAGAAAATTAATAAGAAATAATAAAATAAAAACTCTGATATATACCTTAACCGAGTTGGGAACCAAGCCCTTGTACAACGCGCCAAAACCTTCATAACGAACGGTTTTCCTGAAAGCATCAACCATGCCAGTGTACTCAAGTGCTGACTTGCCATCTGCGGTCACAACTGAAGCTGCATGCTTCCAACCAACCATTTGCATTCTTCGGCGAATGACATCGAGAGGGTAAGCAACGGTCTGACCCACGGTTCCAGCTGCAGCCCCACACGCAAGCTTTGTGGTGACACTCAACTCACCGTCCTCGGCTAGGCCAAATGGTCTTGATTTAACCAACCAATCTTTTAAAGATTCATACACCGCAAAATTTAGACCCACATAGGGTACCTATATACACCACAAAAATATGAGAACTTGTTAAGAGTTACCAATACATTCAAACTTCAACCAGTTTAGTTTTTAGCCAGCTTTTTTTAAATTAAATGTCTTGACTTTGACCCGTTAGAGATAAAACATAACGCCAATCAACCCATTTAAAAATAGGTCCAAACAGTCTCCTATAGGCTCTAAGTTAAAGAAAAATGCACACGTGTTTCTTCTTTAAATAACAAAAAGTTAACTAGAAAAATTATTACCTCAATATTCTAAAATAAATGCAACAACTGCATACGACACATCCCCTTTTGGTAACTAGTCAACACAAGTTACCAAACGTCACTAAATAATATTATCATTAATATTGGTCCAAATGACTGCCATATCGTGTCATTGGTGGGATGTTTTAGGCATTTGACAAGTTGTTGATTAGTTGAACACCTCTACTGAACTTTGCCAAGTCAAACGTTGCATTTATTTTGGGACAAGTGAATAACATGAGTAACTAAAATCAGACGTCATTGCCAATATATTTGACTTTATTACTTACAACGCCAATGACGGAAGGAAGCCACCCTTTATATAATGCACGTGGACCTTCTTCACGTAGGACGGTTCTAAGAGCATGCGCAATTCCTCGGTATTGGCTAGGAGACTTATCAGTCTGTATACATTAAAACATTTATGATATGTGAGTATGTGTCACACTACTAACAATAGTACAACATATAACAATGTCTAGAAATATTGAATCATACCTGCACGGTAAGTCGACCTCGAACCAAGTCCATCGGGTATGTAGCTGACATGGCAATTATTCCAGCACATGCACCAGCTCCAAGACGTAAAACAGGGGTAAGTTCAGGATCCTCTGAGAAACAAAATATAAGAAATCATCAGCTTCTGGTTTCATGTGTGAACGAATATTTGTTATCTCCATTATCTAGTGATGTACTGATGTTAGGAAAAAAAAAGGACTAAATTGAAGTACCATTTCCAGGTTGTTGTCGGTAGAGCCACAAAATCCCCCTGTTCAAACACAATGATACAATGTGAACTTATATTATCACTGCTACCAATGCAATTAACTGGTTCTAAAACAGCATGACAATCTAAACAGATGGATCATGTAATAATGTATATAGTTAATGACACAAAAAAAAACTAAAATGGTAGCGGAGTCACGTACTTTGATGCTTCCTCATAGCTAAAGAACTTGACAGCAGAGTTTGGAACAATACGAGCACAATTAGTGCCATTTCCTTTAAACAGTCCACGAAAACCCTCTGTTCTCCATATGTATTTCAGCCCCTGGATAGTGCCATTGTATTTGATTGAATGAGGATTTTGCACCTGCAAAAAACCGCAAATCACGTAAGCTCATATTTTAAATATTTTGTGAGATAAAAAGACAATAAATGAGTTTAATCGTCCATGGAAACAAAAATAAAACAATTAGATAGATGATTCACCTGGAGCAAAATTTTAAGTCGTTCTAAGGGCGCAACAGCAGTTCTTGATCTGCAATATAACATAACCAAATAAACAAACAGTTAATTAAAAAAATAAAGACCAAATGGTACAACATAGTTGTTTAGGTCAACGGTATAGATAAATTAAAGGCTAGTTTCTACAGCTTAATGCTTATAATTGGTTTTTTGCACCCTACAGTTTAGCTAATATGATCTATCAAAAATTATAACTTTTTCATGGTTATTTCTTATGGCTGGGACCAGTTAGATTAGGTATGGAAACCTGAAAATGAGCTTAGAAAACGACTTATGCTAAAACCATCATAACCACATGCTCATGTTTCCTTCTGGCATGTTCTACCTGACTCTTCTAGTAACATTAATCGCAAGGATGCTTTTGTATAGATATAACAGACTGTTAGAACTTAGATCATAGATACAAGAAATACACACGACACATCTGTACAATAATAACTTCTTTACAAATACATTTCATTCATAGACGCAGGTTAAACTGAATAATCTTACCTCAAATATAAACAGCACAACCAATCATTTCATTATTGGGTTTCGTCTAAGTAAATCTAATCTCCAGACCTAACATGACCAATCTCTAGAAAATCAAAGTGACTAGTTATCAAAGATATACGTCTACTGATTTAGGTCATTTTAGCTCTAACTTTCAACATCATGCCACTAATCGTTTAAAAAAATATATATTTTTCGTTTATGCAGATTAACAATTCCAGTCATTCAACCAGGTAAAAGAAGTAAACAGTCATGGATGTTTCAACTGTACATACTACGCAATCATTCATACGGCATTAAATATCGACTGTGTGGGATTACTTTAGGAGTTTAGGCAAGACTGTTAGATCATAGATAAAATAAATGCACACATCTATATAATAATAGCATGTTAAAATAGATAATCTTACTTCAGATACAAAAAACAAACTATTGATTGATAATTAGGGGTGCGAACAAACCGAGCCGCTCACGAGCTACTCGAGATCAGCTCCTAAAAATACTCAATCGAGGTGAGAGCTTAAACGAGCCCGAGCTCGAGCCTAAAAGTAAGCTTCTTTAATAAACGAGCCCGAGCCAGCTCGCGAGCCTAAACAAGCCTGCCATTTATATAATTTTTATAATAAATATATACAATAATTATTAATTAATATATATAATGTTATGAAAAAATAACTAAATAACAAATATTAAGTTATATATAAAATTATAATTGAAATATGTAAATTAATTAATAAATAGTAAACGAGCCGAGCTCGAGCTTGAAAAACTACGAAATGAGCCAAGCTTGAGCTTGAGCTTTGTGTAAGTTAAATGAGCCGAGGCTCGGCTCATTTGCACCCCTACTGATAGATGACCGGATTTCAAGCACTAAAACCAATCATTTCATGAATATTTTCAGTATAAAAGTGACTAGTAACTAACACAATCATTAATCAAAGATGAACAAATCCTAACAATTTAGGTCATTTTAGCTCTAAAATATTTGTTGTTTATGCATATTAATCAGTTCCATAATCCATAATTTAACCAGACAATAAATATTCATACAATAAAAAAAAGTATTAAGTTAAAAAAGTAAAACAGTCACAGATCTTTCAAACCGTACGTACTGCACAATTATTCGTACGGCATAAATTAATCTAACAGTGTAAAAGTACGAATTAAAAATATCAGCATCAGATATTAAATTCCACAAGGTTAATTTGTTAGTGTTTTGTAAGTTGCAAAACGTTACTTTGTTAATTGTACGAGAGTAGTGTTAAATTGCTCTATATATAAATTCTGCATGATACTAAAATTACCAATATCTCACCGAGTTAACCGATACTGCATAGCTAGTTACTAATGTAATCAAAGATGAATCCTATCGATGATAATTTCAATCATTCGAGCAGTTAATAATAATAATAATAATAAGTAAAAAAAGTAAAACAGTCATACAGATCTATCAAACCGTACGTACTGCACAATTATTCGTACGGCATCATTTATCTAACAGTGTAAAAGTACAAATTAAAACAAAATCAGTAAGACTGAGGGGTGTGGGGCTTCAACGGGGGCGCTAGAGCCCCTCCGCTCGCGCCCCCAGGCGCTAACACCACACCACCAGGGGCGCTAGCGGGAAAAAAAAGGCAGGCGTGAGCCGGTTAGCGGGAGAAGAGAGAGAGGAGCACACCTTTTGATGTTTTTTGGACCGTTGGGGAGCCGAAAAAAAACAAAAAAAAATATATTTTCTATATAATTATACTCCATTTCACCCATTTTTATACCAAAACTTCAAACCTTCACCCAAAATCAATTCATCTTCTCAACTTTTTTTTAAAAAAATGGCTGGAAATTGGTTCCCAAACCTTGATTCAGATTATCTTGACGACGATTTATGGTCGTCACCGCACCAACCGATGTTTTATTCGGAGCCGCAAGAATCATCCGGCTTTCAACCATCCAACACACAACCGTCTCCTAACTTTGTTGTTCCGGAGACACAAGAATCACACGGTAAAGCTACGGGACAAAAAAGACGCGTCCACCGGAAAAAACCAGTTACAACGGACGGGTCGGGACCGGCTTCGACTCCGAGGACGAAACGGAAAACCACTCCGTGGTCATCGGATGAGAAGGAAGCCTTGTGTCGGGCTTGGATAGTCATTTCTGAGGATCGGCGTTGCGGTAATTGTTTTAACGTTCTTAAAAAAGATTTTTAATAAAAAAGTTAAATAAAAAGGTTAAATGGAAATCTAATTTATTTATTCATTTTGCAGCCGACTACCAACAGAGAAAGATTTTTTGGACAAAGGTTAGGGGGACGTTCTACATGCTCGTTGGGAGTACAGAGCGGAACGCCGATATGATTTCGGGTCGGTGGTCCGAAATCAGAAAATTTGTCGGCTTGTTTACTAATATTTTCAACAGGAACAGCGGTCGTATGAGACCAAGGGGCAGTGATGATTTGGCGGTTTACAATTTCACGGTCGAAGAGTGGAAGCAGGAGTGTTTGCGGAGGTATGGGATGGTGAAGACGTGGGACGATTTAAAGTTGTGGGACAGGTTGAAAAGGTGTTCCAAGTGGGTTGAGCTGGTGGCGCCGGACGTAGATGCGGAAGTAGGGCCGAAACGGACTAAAACTAGTTCGTCTGGAGCGTATCGCACTTCAACCGGGTCGGATTGCCGCGTTGGATTCGACCTAAACATTGCGGAGGAGGAAACGTCTTCACCACCGAGGAGGCGGCCATTGGGAAGGGACGCCAAGGGGAAAAAACCGGCTGAGGGGGAAGCCGTAAACATCGCCAATCTTGTTGAATCTCTCAATAAATTCAACAAAACCATGGAGGTGGTCTCTTATGACAAAAAGGAAAAAACTCGAATGAGAGATTTGGACTTTCTTACTAGAGATTTCAGTAACCTAAATCCGGTCGATCAAATGCTAATGGAAAAGCAAAAGGAACGTATCCGAAAGAGGTTGATCGAAGAAGACTAAGCCGAAGAATAAGAAGAATGTTTCTTTTTAGTACTTGAATTTTTATTTTATTTTTAGATATTAATGTGTTTTTTTATTAATGTGTGTTTTTTTTTAATAATTTATGAGTTTTTTTAATAATACGTTGTTTGAATATATTTATAAAAAAATAAAAAAAAATTTCCCTGGAGCCCCTCCACAGCAGGGGCTCCAACACCCCCCTTATCCAGTTTCTCTCTCTGCCACACGTCATAATATTATTGGTTCTTGCCCCCACTAAAGCCCCCACACCCCTTAGTCTAACAGATATTAAATTAAATCAATAATCATTTAATTAAATTAATAAACTAGATCAGAGTACTAACACTCCACCGGCAACACCACCCGCGACTAGAGACTTGCAGATGCTGAGCAAAGCGTGACGGCTAGGCGCCGTGACACCGGCACTAGCGATCTTAGCTTCTCCGGCGAGATTAGCGATGGTAGCTGTGGTCTTACCTACCACAACATCCTCTGACGCCATTAACGGAACCCTACCGGAAATGAATAATTAGGATTTGACGTCGTCAGGCGGACGACGGTTGAGTAATAATAATAATAATAATAATAATAATAAATAATATTATTTATAGAAATGATTTTGTGTAATTATTGTCTGATATATGACGACATTGCCAATGTATAGCCCAAACTAGAGATGGGAAAATAAAATAAATAAATAAATAACGGACCAGTAAACCGGTTTCTAACCTGACCTGGTAACATACAAAAACTGATTTTAACCCGATAGTAACGGGCACGGCGAAGGTTGCTTATGGCCCGGGGGTGGCCCCGACCCCCACTGTTTTTTACGCAGTAGTGTAAATTTACCTGTTTTCGTTCTAAGTTTTTTATACGTAGTTTAAATTTAGCTGTTTTCGGCTGAAATCTTTTATACGTAGTGTAAACTTTAGCCGTTTTCAGTCGAAATCTTTTATCTTTATATGTAGTGTAAAATTTAGTCATTTTCGTCCGAAAATTTTTATACGTAGTGTAAATTTAGTCGTTTTCGGCCAAAATTTAAGCCTAGCCCCCTTTGTGAAATTTTGTATAAATTTTGAGTCCCCCCCGGTATCTTAGTCCAAGCTTCGCCACTGGTAACAGGTAGAGGTGCATAAATTGGGTTTTTCTAATTAATACATTCCTACCTGGTTCCGGGTATGATCGGGTGTTATAAAAACTATGTTCTAAGTATAGAACCGGTTCCGGTTTTCAGGTGATACCGGGTACAAATCGGGTTCGCTTATGAGAACGGGTTTGGGTTTTGTCCGGGTTTGGGATTTTTGTGCACCTCTACTAACGAGTGGTTTGGATAGCGGTTTCCAAACACCCGTGGCTTAAATTGGTTCGCAACCCGACGCGAATCTCTTTAGACCGGTTTAAATTCAACAAATTGTTAGCTTGTAATAACAAATTGGTTTTAAACTGACCCAGATCTATTTGTATAAAAACAGGTATCGACCCGATAAATCGATTTCTAACCCGACATGATAACATGTAAAATTATAAAAAGACCAAGTCAGACCCTTTCTGACAATTATAAAAAGACCTCAAAAAGGGCATCGATTTTATAATCTATTGTAGGCCCAACATATATCGAGCAAAATGGGCATCGAGTCAATGCATTGATCACCAACTACATGATACAAATCGAGCAAAAAAGTAACGAGTGTTCAGAGGACTTTTAGTCTAATCCATTTTGAGAAAATAGATCATGCTTAAGTTTTACTTAAAATAAATGTTTTGATATGCCCGTTGCATAAATTTTAAAGTAAGTTCAGATTGTCAACTTATTTAACTAATTTACAACTTTATTACAACTCTTTTATAACCCATCAACCTATTTACGACATGCTTAATCCTTTCATAGCTCTACTCCAACTGTTAGCAACCCGTTTTTGACTAGCCAACCGTTTGATCAATTTGAATAAACATGGTTACATAGATCGTGGTCGGGTTATATGTATTTAAGTGTATTCGAATTAGGTTGATATCATGACATGATTAAATATACGAATTAGGTACGGGTTAAGTGATTTCAAGCCTGTAACCGAACTTCTTAACACGACATGGTTGTTGTTCATAGGTCATCTTCGTGTTAGTACTGGGTTCGTTACTTTTCTCATGTTATCTCAAAGCTTATAAGCCATCAACTTGAGACAGTTATCAGTCATGGTCACCATATTAACCAATTATTATCAAATAACTAATGTATAATCGTTTGTATTAATAAATTTTGCTTTTATATTTCTTCTCTCTTAGGCTAGAGGTGCGCAAATCGGGCATTAGAAAAACCTGGGTTCGGGTATGATCGGGTATTGGATAATTGGGTATTAGCAATACACATGTCGGGTTCGGGTCCGGGTATTGCCTCTAAAAACCATACCCTATGTATCGGGTTCGAGTCGGGTATAGAACCGGGTATTCTAAAACCGGGTATTTGAATACCCTATTTCTGGGTATTTAAAAAACCATATTTTCAAGTTTTTTCCTGCTATTTTGGGGTATAGATTGGAATTTTTCAAGAGTTGCACTTTTTAGGGGTATTTTTCGGGTATTTTTCTGTTATTTTTCGGGTAATTTCGAGTACATATCGGGTATTTGAAAAACTCGGTTTCGGGTACTGAAAAACTCGTTTCCGGGTATGAAACTGGTTCGGGTTTTCGGGTATTACCGGGTACAAATCGGGTACGGGTTTTGGTACTAAAATTCAAATCATATATGTACCCTATGGGTAGGGTCGGGTACGGGTTTGGGTATAAAAACCCGGGTATAAATAAAACCGGTTCCGTTTTTTTTCAGGTCCGGTTCCGGATATGTTTTTTTTTTTAAAAACTTCTACCTTAGGCCCAAACTTTTGAATAGTTATTGATCAATTGCTTAGTAATAGACGTGCACAAAAAAACCGGTTCCGGAACCGAACCGGTAGAACTGGCCCGGAACCGGTTCCAGTTCCTACCCAATGGAGCAAATACCCGGTTTGGGTATTATTGTACCCGAATATCATACCCGGTTCCCCTATTTGTATTTCGCAGTCGGTTCCAATCCGGTTCCTAAGTGTACCCGGTCCGATTCCTACCCGAAATACCCAGTTCCTGCGGGTTTTTCTTAAAAAGGTCAAACACTGGTCAAACTAGCTGTTGGAATCGGTTCCAACGGTAATATAGCCGTTGGAACCGGTTTTTGAGAAACAAAAGAGCCGTTGTAACCGGTTCCAACGGTAATATAGCCGTTGGAACCGGTTTTTGAGAAACAAAAGAGCCGTTGTAACCGGTTCCAACGGTAATATAGCCGTTGGAACCGGTTTTTGAGAAACAAAAGAGCCGTTGGAACCGGTTCCAACGGTAATATAGCCGTTGGAACCGGTTTTTAAGAAACAAAAGAACCGTTGTAACCGGTTCCAACGGTAATATAGCCGTTGGAACCGGTTCTTGTAGCCCAAAACCTATATATAAGTTGTTTTCCATTACTTGTTTCACCACCAAACTCAAAAACAAACAAAAAAACTTCTCCTTTAGCAAACCCGACCATCCAACTAAATATTATTATGGCACCCATCAAAAAAACTAACAAGAAGGCTAAGAAGAATGTTTTTATTGAACCCGTTCGTGCTATGGAGGACCCAAATGTGTTCTTGCGGTCGTCACCCATACCCGAAACCAAGACGTATGGAAGAATTGGGATTTGGTTGTCAATGCCGAAGGTGATCAAAAGGCTCGTTGCAAACTATGTGGAAAACAATTAAAACACGATTCCAACTCGACTTTGAGAAAGCACATCTAGAATTCATATTGCCCGGCCTTGAAAGGGATTGGCGCGACCGATCAAGTTGACTTGGGTAAAGATGGTACGCTATTTCGTTACAACACGACTCATGTTCAAGATAGAATGGCAAAGTTCGTTATTTAACGAGGTTTGCCGTTTAACCACTTTGATGACCCGGATTTGACGTCGTTGATTCGAGAAACTCAACAACCGCGATACACACATGTAAGTCGTACTACCTTAAGACGTCATTGTATCAAGTTGTGGGAGTGTGCTAAAAAAGAGTTAATCGAGTTTTTTCATTCTTTACTAGCGATGGTTAGTTTAACTACCGATGTTTGGTCGGCACCACACGGGTTGCCCGAATCATACATATGTGTCACCGCTCATTGGGTTGATCCAGTGACATGGCAATTGATGAAACGACCAATAGCTTTTGAAAACTTCCCGTACCCACATACTGCCGAAAAATTGTTTGACTTGCTTGATGAAGTTATAGCGACTTGCAATTTGAGAAATAAGATATTTTCGATTTCGTTTGACAACGCATCAAACAATACTAAGGCGGCCGAAAAATTTATCATTAAATATTCACCACCTTGTTTCGGGGTTTTTTTCATGTTCGATGTGTTGCACATATCATCAACTTGGTTGTTCAAAAAGGTCTCGAAAATGAAAACATTTGTGACGATTTAAAATTTTTTAGACTTATGTTACAAGATGTCTTCAAAAGTGGTAAAAGAAGACATCTTGAATATAAGAATTATTGCAAGTCGGTTGAAAGAAAATATTTGGGGTCGAATTGGGATGTTCCAACCCGTTGGAACTCAACTTGTCATATGCTCAAGTGTGCTTTCGCCCAACGGCAAACTCTACAAAGTTTTCATAACAATTTTGTTGACGTACGAGAGGCCGAATATGCTTCCAGAAAGTGTTTGGGTCAATGTCGGTTATTTGTTGGGGTATCTTGACGTGTTCAAAAACTCAACAACAAAGTTATCGGGAGTCTATTACCCTACTAGTTGTTGGGTTTTGCAAGAATTATACTACATGTCTTGTACTTTTAAAGAGTTGAGGAGAAGAACACACTATTCAAGAATATTGTTGGGGGTATGAAGGAAAAGTTCTTAAAATATTTTGAAAACATACCGCCGGTCTTCACTTGTGCCGCCGCTTTAAACCCATATTGGAATGTTAATGGGGTTGAGAGAACGATCGAAGAAATATTCGACAACATGGGTATGCACGAGATCGACCCGAAGTTGTCGACGGAAGCGTGTGAAAAGTTTAACAAAAACCTTCAAGACCTTTATGACCATTATTTTCAACTATATGGTCCAAGCACGAGATCGTCTTTTATTAAAAAAAACAACGACTAGTAGGCCGAGCAAGGACCTACTTATAAAATTGATGAATGAGATTCGTGAATCGGCATCTAAGAGGCAAAGAGGAAACACACCAACTAGCGAACTTGGTCGATATAGTGGAGCAAACTATGTTGAGGGTCCAGCGGTCGACGATGTTCGCAATATTGATTTGTTGGCTTGGTGGAAAGGAAAACAAAACGAATTTCCTATTCTATCCGCCATGGCTCGTGATTTGCTTGCCGTACAAGCCTCAACGGTTGCTTCCGAATCGGTTTTTTCTCTTAGTGGGAGAGTATTATCAATGCGAAGAACAAAATTAACTCCCGAGTCTTTAGAGGTTTGCATTTGCCTAAAGGACCATTTGGATGCGGTAGATCGGGTACAACACAAGGCGAACTTTGAAGACGAAATACCAATAGAACGTCCTATTCATGATGAGGAGGCGGAGGACGACCTTTCTTCCGATAACGAAGACGAGGGTGAAGACGAGAATGAAGACGAGGGTGAAGACGAAGAAGAGTAGTAATTTGTGTTTGGTATTTGTTTTAGTAAAATTATTTGTAACAAGTTCAACTAATATTTAGTTATGATTTGTTTAATAATAACTACTTTTGTTAGTCATGATTAATTTTTTTGTTACTTTTCTAATAACGACGAACATTTTATTTATTCAAACAATAACTACTACAAACATTATTAAAACATAAACGATACTAAACATAACAACTTAAACTAAAAAAAAGTCTGTCGTTTTAATCCGGCGTTCTACAACGATTAAGCGTTGTCACCGGCGGTAGATGCTTGGGTTGTAGAGCTGGACGACTCTCCCACTTCCGCTTTTTTAGCATCCAAACTTCTTTTCTTTCGACAATACTTATTCGTATGTTTTCGTAATGTCGAGTTGGACCTTGCTTTAAGAAACTTCGAGCAATATTTGCAACGAGCCATCTCTTGTGAGTCGATCATGAGACACAAATCGTAATGAACCCAAACATCGGGGCATCGTGTTGTTTCGATCACCATAACAATGTCGTCGTTAGTTGGCATTTGTTATCGGTTTAAGCTTAATTGTGTTTTGAAGTGTGTTTTTATAGTTTTAGAAGTGGTTTAACAAGTACACACCATACCTTGCTATTTATAGAAAGGTAAATAACCTATTTTTAGTAAAAAAAAACCGGTTCCAACGGTCAAAAACGGCTATATAGCCGTTGGAACCGGTTTGTAACGGCTATAGTATTTGAAATTAAAAAAAAAACCGGTGGAACCGGTTTTTACGTAATAACCGGTCCCGGTTCCTACCCTACCCGGTTCCTAAAAGTTGGCATTTCGGGGCATCAGTTCGGGTCGGGAACCGAACCGGTTCCTGACTGGAACCGGTGCCATTTCCTACTCGGTGAGAAAAAAACCGGTTCCAAACCGATTCGGGTTTTTCAAGTGTACCCGATTTGTGCACGTCTACTTAGTAAGATATGAATCAAGATGGCCCATTCTAATTGTTTGGGCCGGACACTAAATTTGGATTAAAACTAAAAACAAGGCCCAAAGCCCCGAAACAAATACAATAGAATTTTGACAATGTTTTAGACCAACATTGTTTTTTATGATGTGTGTAATTGGTAGGATAACATCGTAAACAATAATACAACATATAGTTGAACTAAAAAATTTAGTACAATAAAATGTCTGAAAAACATTTGTAGTAATAGTAGTTATATTGTCGAATACAAAATCACGATATGCAATTGCATATTTGCATATATGTATACATTTAATTGATTATTTTAACATAATTCAGTGTAACACGAGCGATATGTAACTATGTATAGCCTTCCTGAGCAAAACTTGGCTACACACGTTCGATAATTTAGACGTGAAATCTTGTCCACATATCACTGAGTAGTGACATGAACCAGTTTGAATGCCATATGCGTATGTGTTGGGATAAAAATCATAAAATACATTTAGAAAGTTTATCAAGTATACTGTCTTCTTTGAGTATCAATATCTTATTCACCCGAGCTCTATTTTCATATTTTTTTTCCTCCTTGCAAAACCCTTATCACGAGATCACAAACAATAAATTTACACATATGATAATTACATAAAAATCATATAAACATTTACGTCCAAAATAAAAAAGAAAAAAAGTTTTCTCAAAATTGTTTTGCAAGATTTACTTTCGAATAAATGTAACAAACATTTTAATGAGTATATAAGAAACACACATAGATACACGGCATTCAATTTCTTTTAAAGTGATAACATTTTGTACATATTGTAAAAATATGTTCGTTTATTAGGGGCATCCTTTGAGTTTCCATCGGGTTTCTAGTTTCATCACCAAAAGTGACCTTGTGAAATAGGCGAGTCATATCGATTAAGCAATCTGGTTTCATAAAGCTTAATCGGTTAATTATTGAGTATGTGAGGGAATGAAGGAAGATGGATTATCGATTTTCACGGGTTCCGCCCCTAATACATTCGGCTCTTTCTTAAACCGAAGATGAATAATTAGGTATCGGTATGCTCGGTTTTCACGGGTTACGCCCCTAGTACCCTTGCAAATCATGTAAACTAAAGTTTTAATGTATAGATCTTACAACAGTGTGACAATTTATGGTAAAATTACTTTTAAAATAATATGACTAATTATAGAAATGAATAGATAGATCAAGTTGGTGTATTTAGTTTGTTCCCTTTTTGGGTGGTTTGTGATCTATCATTGGGTGCAGCCAGTCAAGTGGATGCAGGGTAGACCCAGCCTGGTGTTGTGTACTGTTTTTAAATAGTGATTATGGCTACGTGTGTGGCTAAGTGACCACATAAAATCTTTGGTCACATCACAACCAACGGAATTGTAAATATAATATAATATACTTTTCTTTTTGTATGATTAAAGTATAATAATATTTTTGTATATTTATTTATAAACTAATAGCTAGAATTTTTTTTAATTTTTGTTAGAACGACCAACAAATTAGTAGCTAGATTATACAACCATTAAAATAAATGGATTACATTTTCTAAATCTTTTCAAACTGTATCAGGAATGTGTCTGAGTATCAAAAAATTCTGGGACTTGAAGCCTCGAACGAATAAAAACCAATGTCTTTAAAAAAAGTTAAACACATTATTGGATTTAATCATGCTAAATGAGAATTGAGTTTTTTTTATTGTAGGCCTAAACTACAGAAAATAAGTTAAAGGGTTTAAAAATATATTGGGTTTTAACTTTAAAATACAATTAGATGATCTGTTTCAAAAGATTACATATATAAAATACCGTAATAAAAGAAATTTTATATTTTTGAGTCTCTGACCCCTTCATGTCTCAGTGGGTCATGAGCGATCGCCCATCTTACCTCTTGTATTGGCCGACCCTGTTTGATAGAACTTTGGATTTGTGTGTTACAGCATTATAGTCAACCATGAAAACATCAAAATTTTTCATACTTTTTAAAATTCGTTTCTTATGCGTCCCACACTACTTAGACAAGTGTCGGTGACATCTTTATTGTGATAAGACTTGACTTAAACTTCCATTTCATGTATGATTGAGGTTTACCGATATCGTCATCCCTTTGATTTATCTAACAAAATAACAATACCGTCTCCGAGATTTCAATGTCTCATACAAGTATAAAAACTAAGCCCTCATATTCAACTTTATCTTAAAAATCAAAGATAATCGTATTAAAGATATCAAAAAATTCAAAATTTTAAACGCTCCGTCAAGAATGTGGTCCAGACGGATCGGAGACCGTATGGCTTTCGGAACGGCCCACTAAAATAAATAGACTTATAAAGTCAAGTTAACGTACAATAATCCTTAACGTACCTTAACGTACGCGAATCACGCTAAAGGCAAAAACAAAACGCTCAAAGTCGAAATACAAAAACGTTAAAGAAAATCATAATACGCTCAAAATGGGGTTTTGTGAAGAAAAGTAAAAAACATATCGATTAACGATCCAAATATGTTTTTTTTTGTGTATCGATAATTAATTGGGTATGTATTGATGATTTCGAGATGTTGGGATGTGACTTCATATATTAATTTCATGAATATAAGTATTTTTGTACGTTAAGATACGTAAGAATTACTGTATTCTATCCACTACGTAGACTTGTAATATCACGATCTGTGCGTTCATATTTACAATTATAAAATTATAAAATACTATACAATAATATTTACAAATTAAATAATTGAAAGTACAATTATTATTATTATTATACTAAAGAAGACAACATTAATAATAATAATAATAATAATAATAAAACAATAAAATAAACAACTAATAATAAAAACCTCCCACAGAAAGATCTCTCTCTCTTCATACAAATTCTCATTTGAAGGAATACTGTAAACACAAAAGCTCATTTTGATAAATATTAATATATTATAATTATAATTATAATATTATATCCTTTAAATCAACGGTTTCTTCTTCGATTTGTACTTACGAAGGTATTATAATTTCGTTTATTTATTTCATTATTATTATTATTATTATTATTATTATTATTATGTGATTCGTACAGACATTTGGTGTTCATACGGTTTATGATTGCTTGTTAGATGACAAATTCAGCTTAATCTGATGTTGAATTGAGCTAGGGTTTATGTGATTCGAGTGTGTGTATATGGAATTGGATTTGATTATTGTTTGCCCTAAATTTTAGGTCAGTTTAAAGCTGAATCTGATTGTTTGTAATTAGATTGAGTTATATTTGTTTGCTGATAGTAATTATGGTTTGATGTGTTGAGATTTGATTGTGAATTGTGCTGCATGTTAAATCTATGATGTGAATAGGCGCGTAACTGAGCCCGAGCACGAGCTCGAGCTCGGCTTGGTTCAAGCTCTTTTACTGAAGCTCGAGCTCGGCTCGTTGATTATTTATTTATTTATATTTTGAGTAAAAAAACTTTAAATGAGCCTAAGCTCGGCTGGAGCTCGTGCAGTAATATAAGCTAGGGTTTATGATTGCTTGTTGGATGACAAATTTAGGCTAATTTGGTGTTGAATTGAGCTAGGGTTTATGCGGTTCAAGTGTGTGCGTAAGGAATTGGATTTGATTATTATGTGCCCTAAATTTTAGGTCAGTTTAAAGTTGAATCTGGTTCTTCTAATTAGATTTGAGTTATATTTGTTTGCTGATTGTGTTTTAGGTTTGATGTGTTGAGATTTGATTGTGAATTGTGATACATCTTAAGTCTATGTATGTGACTAGGGGTGTAACCGAGCCCAAGCATGACTATAAAGCTCGAGCTCGGCTTGTGATTCGTTTTTTCAAACTCGTGCTCGGCACAATTATTATTAACTAATCAATTTTTATACGTTTTAATTCATTTTATATATTTTTAGAAAAAACTTAAACGTGCCAAAGCTCGAATGGAGCTTGTGTAGTACTTTAAATGAGTCAAAGCTTGGCTCGAGCTCAGCTATGTAGTGTGAATTTAATACATGGAAGTCGAAAAGAGGTAAAACTTTAAGTCTATGATGTGACTAGGGCCTAGGGGTGTAACCGAGCCCGAGCTCGGCTTGTTTCTAGCTCTTATACTAAAGCTCGAGCTTGGCCTGTGAGTTGTTTATCAAACTCGGGCTCGGCTAGTTGATTATTAATTAATTTTTGTATTGTTTTAATCATTTTATATATGTTTTGAGAAAAAAACCTTAATTGAGCTGAAGCTTGGCTGGAGCTCGTGTAGTAACTTAAGCAAGTTTAAGCCTGGCTCGAACTCGGCTGTGCAGTGTGAAATTAATACATAGAAATCCAAAAGAGGTAAAAGTAAAAAATACACAAGGTTCGTTAAGGTTCGACGAGTCTGGAAGAGCTTTTTTATACATGGCTCGAGCTTGGGCTCAATAGTTAAATGAGCTTTGTTTGAGGCTCAGGCTCGATAGCCAAGGTGCTAAACATGCTTTGTTTGAGGCTCGGGCTCAGCTTAGCTTGAGCTAGAAAAAGCTCAGCTCGTTTCGCTCTTTTTATCGATCCGATATGAGTAGCTAGTGAGTGACTCAGCTCGTTTGCACCCCTAGATATGAGAAGTATTGTTGTTAGAACTCTTAATTCATGTTTAAGCTATTGAAGCATAGTCAATTAAAAGCATTTGGAATTTTGGATTTCTTATGCATTGTTTTCCATGTATTTCAGAATCAGATCTACCTTATCTGAAACCTAGATTTCGTGATATCGAGCTCATCATTATTGAATGCGGTTTCTTTTTGAGGGGATGGATGAGTTAGTGGACGGTGAAGCGGCTTCAGTTAATGTTATCGACAACAATAGATTTCATGCCAAAGAGAGTGGGTTCTTAATTGAGCATGAAAGCTCAAATATGCCGGAAATGCGTATACCTGGTGATGATTTCAAGGGAAAGAATATTGCTAGGGTTGACTCATCAGAGCATGCATGCACCAGCCCTCGTGGCGTGGATGAAGCGGGGACAATGATTGAAGAGTTAACTGTAAGAAATTTTGACCGAGGGAACTTGGATACAGGGGCTTCGAGCACAAAAGAGAAAAAGCATAAACCACATGAATTTTGGCACGCTTTCTTCCCAGACGAAACGCATAATACAGATAAACAACAATTTGAAAGTCAAAATGATATTGTGGATCATTCACGGCGTGAAGACATGCAACCTGCTTCATCCAACACACTTTTATCTCATAACGTGATTCGAACGAAGATTCTTTCTCAATCAGGGTTTTCTCAGTATTTTGTGAAAAATACATTGAAGGGTAAAGGTGTCATATGCAATAACCCGGGACCGAGCCCAAGCCCAAACCCAGGCCCAGTTCGTGATCAGAATCATCCAAAGGCTGCTTTGGTTAATATCAGCTCAGCAAGCAATCCAAGTAATGAATGTGCAGTTTCTGAAGGTTTGAGTCTGAGAGCATGGCTTAAAGCTGGTCAGAACAAGGTAGATAAATCAAAAAGCATGTATATATTCAAGCAGATTTTGAATCTGGTGGATTCATCTCATTCCCGTGGAGAACCTTTGCAAGCCTTACGCCCATCATGCTTCAAGTTGATGCCACAAAACCAAGTTTTGTACACAGGTTCACCTGTTACTGAGAGCAAAGAATTCTTGAGTTTGGGTAACAATGGAGATAAGAAGAGAGAAGGGGAACATGATCATCTTTTTGGTGCGAACCAAAGCTCAAAAAGAAGAAAACAAGCGAACTCGTTCCGTAGGTGGCCTCAGTTTGCAGTACATTCCAGTTTCAGAGATTCTGGTTATGGATTTAATGAACAAAATATCCCTACAAGAGATAACGCGTACTCAATCCAAAACATGTCCAATAGTCAGCAGTTAGTTGCTACATCACAAATGTTGTCTAATGTTGATGGTGACCCGTTGGAAGAACAGTGGTACGCCAGCCCAGAGGATCCTGGAGGGAGGTGCCCTACACTGGCTTCAAATGTGTACTCTCTAGGCGTTCTTCTATTTGAGGTGCACACTATGTTTCATTGTAGCTTTTTTATTATTAATGTAAACACATTATGCGTCCTGGGTTCTGGTAATACCGTAATAGTGCTTATACAGAAAGATGCTTGCTTGCAACTTATATGGTAATTCTTTGTTTTCAGCTACTTGGGTCATTTGAATCGGCTAGTGCCCATGCTATTGCTATGACGGATCTGTGCCAGAGGATCCTTCCTCCTAGTTACCTGTCGGAGAATCCCAGGGAAGCTGGATTCTGTCTTTGGCTGCTTCATCCTGAGCCGTCAGCACGCCCAACAGCCAGGTATTGTTTGAATTATGTTTGTTGTGAAATCTTCCTCATATGCTAAAATTTTTATGATGTTGGTACTAATTAAGTGCATTATCAAAGGCTACCGAAATAGTTTTTGTATACTATATTTGGTGTTGAGTGCACCTTCTCTTTATGATGTGAAAACCTTGTTCTACTTTTAACCTAACATGCGTGAACTATTTTATTAACAGGGCCATCCTACAGTCCGATCTTATAAATGAAATACAAACATCATCCATGAAACAGATGTCAACATCGATGAAACAGATGTCAACATCCATTGATCAAGAAGATGCTGAATCAGATTTGATGTTGCATTTTCTTGCGTCTTTAAAAGAACAAAAGCAGACACATGCCACAAAACTAATTGAAGATATTAAAAGCTTAGAATCCGACATTCTAGAGGTTGAGTCAAGACAACCACATAAAACTTTGGGGAATAAACTAAAACCTCCTTCATGTCCTAGCCCAGGTGGATCGCGGTTAATAAACAATATAAATAATCTTGAACATGCTTACTTCTCGGTGAGATCTACCATAGGGAATCCTGAAAATGACATGGACTCTGGAGATAGTGAAGCTTTAAGAAGTCGGGAAAATAATACTGTGACAAGAAACACAGAAGCAGATAAAAAGCCAGTAGACCGCCTGGGGGTCTTTTTTAATGGTTTGTGCAAATATGCTCGTTATAGTAAGTTTGAAGTACGGGCCGTTTTAAGGAATGGTGATTTTAGTAATATGGGAGATGTTATATGTTCACTTGGTTTTGACCGAGACGAGGATTATTTTGCAACTGCCGGAGTGTCGAAAAAGATTAAAGTATATGATTTTCATGCTCTATTGAATGCTTCTGTTGACATTCATTATCCAGCTGTTGAGATGTCAAACAAATCAAGGCTTAGTTCCATTTGTTGGAATAGCTATATCAGGAATTATTTGGCGTCAGCAGACTATGATGGTGTGGTCAAGGTTAGTCCCTTTAATAATCTCATGCATAAATATGAACGCTCGACTAGCCTGACTTATAAATATAGCTCTCGTGTTCTTTTAACCAATTGTTTTATATTAATTTTTATATGCGTTCTTGGATGGTCCAGATATGGGATGCAGGAACTGGTGAAGCAGTTTCTCATCATATTGAGCATGAAAGAAGGGCATGGTCTGTTGACTTTTCTAAGGTTGATCCGATAAAGATAGCCAGTGGAAGTGATGATTGTTCTGTGAAATTATGGAGCATTAATGAGGTGAGCTTTTTCTTCATTAACATCAAGAAGCTTCCAGATAAGTTAATTAATTAAGGTTGTCTTTTTTATATGCAGAAAAAGAGCTTATCGACCATCAAAACCGTTGCAAATGTCTGTTGTGTTCAGTTTTCTCCATACTCAACTCATTTATTGTCTTTTGGGTCAGCTGATTATAGAACTTACTGCTATGATCTTAGAAATGTGTCCACACCCTTGTGTATACTATCTGGCCATGACAGAGCGGTTAGTTATGTCAAATTCTTGGATTGTGGGACCCTCGTTTCTGCATCAACTGACAACTCGCTAAAACTATGGGACCTTAATAAAGCCGATTTTGGTCGCTTATCAACCAACAGTTGTATCTTAACCCTTAAAGGCCATATTAATGAGAAGGTATGCTACTCAATTTTAATTTTGCATCTTAACTGTTATTACGTTTACTACATTCTTTATTAATTTTGTGTCTTTCAGAACTTCGTTGGATTATCTGTTGCTGATGGGTACATTGCATGTGGTTCAGAAACTAATGAGGTATGCCCTATTTAATTTCAAGATTAAGTTCTGTTCTCGTCTCTGTGGTTTGACCATTTTTACTAGCCCAGTCCAAAATTGAGACCTTCAACCCTTTGAGTCATTATGGTTTCATAAAATTTTTGGGACTGAACTAGTTAAAACTTTTTTTTTTTTCCTTAATACTATGTTAGATATTTTCTGTTAGTTTTCATGAAATGGCCAAAAAAACCCGTATGTATTAAATTTATATTGGACTGAACTAGTTAAAACTTAAAATAACCTAACCACGATCCTTGTGGTTAAGCCATTTTAACTAGTTCAGTCCAAAAGAGTTTAATAAACAGGGGTATTTTGGTTATATTTTTTAAAACTAACATAAAAATGCTCAAACCACGGGTTGAAATCCAAACTTTCTAGCAAGAACTTGATTTACTTTCTTCCCGTTAAAACAAGTTAATTTCTGATTAACAATGTTTGTCTTCAGGTGTTTGCTTATTATAGATCATTGCCTATGCCTATAACTTCCCACAAGTTTGGAACTATTGATCCCGTTTCGGGTAAAGAGACTGAAAACGAAAGCAATCATTTTGTTTCAAGTGTCTGTTGGAGACAAAAATCAGAGATGGTGGTTGCAGCTAATTCTACTGGATGTCTAAAACTGTTGCAGATGGTCTAACAAAGGTTTTGACTTTTTTTTTTCTTCTTTCGAGTTTCGGTGTTGACTTCGATCTAGTGGTAGTTAGTGCATCTCAAAATCTTGAGTTTCAACTCAATTGTTGTTTCTATGTATATTGTGATATAAAGTATAGAATCCAATAATCGTTAAAAGCTGTTGTCAAATATGGAATTGTACAGTTCCCATTTTTTAGGGTAATAAATTCATTTTACCATATTGTTATTTAAGGTGTCGTTTGTTCTACACTATGTGCCATTAAATTGCTTGTAAGGCAAAAGAAGTGAATGGACCTAGATAGAAGCTTTATGTATGTTGTGCAGATGACCTGGCAATAGATGATGACATGGCGTGCCACATCACCAAACTGAAAGTCTACTCAGGTTCAGCCACATGGCAGATGGGCCACTATGTACGTACGAGCACATGTGCTCAGTGGAGAAGATCATAATGAAGCGCATATAGGTCAAAACGGGCTCAGGTTTCTTTGGAATTTTGGTCTCCAAATTGTTTGGCTCTTTACTTACCGGTTCTTGTGTTTTTCGCCTTTCGCAAGTAAGCTATTGAATTTTTACTTCCTTGTGATATTTTTTATTCATTCTTCCAAAGTTCAAAATCTGTAATCTTTTTATTATCTTCTTCTCTAGGGTTATCTCCCGAAGATCGGCTTTCAGAAATATTCAAACATTGATCAATTTAGAAGTGTTTTCTTTATCAAGCATCAAACGTTGCGGGCCTTTGATCAGTAGACTTGAAGGCTTGGAAAAGATCATCCAAATGATGAGGCGTGTGCACAACTGACAACTGCACATATCCAGGTTTTTGTCTTCTAATTTTATGTATATATATCATTATGAAGCGATAAAATTTTGTAAAACCAACTTATAATTTACGCCTTATGCTAGCATAAAGTAAATAAAAAGCATACACTAAATTTGATCATAATGCCCTTCGTATATATGTGAACTCATTCGACCAAACTTTTCAAAGTCAACCCGTTCAAACTTAAAAATCATATACACAATATTTTTGGTAAAAAAGTGAAATTTGACAATGATGAGATAGTTCTGCTAACGGGTGTTGTCAAATTCAGCGCGTTTAGTGTACTATATCTCCTTGTTTCGAGCTTACATCTTAAGCTTGACTTAGTTGAGCTAGTTCAAGTTTGTTCGGGTTGGGATTGTTTGTATATATATAAATTTTTTAATACATAATATATTATTTAGTTATTTTCATTATAAGGTTTTATATAATAGTATATTGACATATTGTGTCATAGATTTATATTATATTAATATATAACTTATATGCTTGACGCTTGTGTAGTCTCAACTCTCAACCCTCACGCGTCTAGTTAAGCTTGATATGTGAATCTTGGGCCCAAGCTCTTTACTAAATAGGCTTTAAATTAGGCTCGGGTACTCGTTTAAGTGTTTAACCCAAGCTTGTTTTGAGTTCTTTGCAAGCAGATTTTGAGTATGTTTTTATGTATATAGGCTCTATCATACCTTAATCTCTTATGAATAGCTGTACCGAAGACATTAATATTTTGTATTTTTTTCAAAAATAAAAAATAAAAAAATCTATGGTTTCTATCATATCTTTAAGAGAGAATGAGATGTGTGAAAGACATTAATATGCCACCTTTGTCCCCCAAGCCCCAACAAAACCATGGTCACTTCACATGAACTTCATCATGGCTACTTGTTTTTTAAAATTTATGATCAAACACCGTTAAAAATGTTCATGCACATTCTACAAATCTCAAACCAAATGCATAGGTATAGGTTTTTCTTGACTACGTGTTGGGTATTTGGAGGGTTAGAAATGACAACGTTTTTAATAAACCCGCTTCTATATCCAAGATAATTGAGAATATGAACCCCCACAGGTTTCTATATGAGGAACGAAGCGACATAACATTAGGATGGTCACATATGCTTAACTTTAATTTTGTTAACATCATGTTTTCGTAAGCGGTAGACTGTTATATGTTCTTTTTTTTTTCTAGACCCCTCTGTTTTGATATAGAGTTATTTACATCGTTAAAAGATACAGTTTAAACACTCTTTATCAATAACTTTTAATTTGAGAGAAATATATCATTCACTCATGAATCACCAACACAACGAAAACAAATAAAATGGAAGCCTGTTAACACATGTTAAGTATACCATATTTGTGAATCAAATCAGATTGTGTTGTGGGCTACTTAGCATGTGCTAGTTAAAGCGTCACGTCACTATCATGCACCAATAGACTTTAACTGAAACATCCTTTAATGAAAGCGTTTGGTTGAAGCGGGGGTGGACCACCCAACCTCAAAATTCCCTCAAAGGCGTTAAGGGGCTACCTTCCAAGCCTTGGTGCCGCCTTTCACTAGCCTGACTGGGCCTTTCGGGTGCTAAAGAGGTATTATGGCGAGTGGGAGGCGCCCCTAGTAAACCCACAATGCGTAGTCTAATAAAATAATGACTATTTATGCATGCTAAGGAGATATATATATATATAATCTTTGAAGGACTAATTTTCTACTATAGACCTCCACTCGTATAAGTTTCTTCTAAACAACATAAATCTAGTTCATATATTATTCCACAAACATCTTTATGACGTTTTATCTTTTATGTCTCATCACCCCAATATGTTACATATATTTATATTTTTATTATTTATAGCTAACCTTTACTACACACGATACACAAATTAGTAAGGATATCTGAGACCGTCATGTGCCTATAATAACTCATTTTATCTTATCTTGTATTTTGATGATTATCACACATTTTGTGTAATCTTTTGTAAAATTGAAAGTAGTATAAATATTGCAAATGGTACTATATTAGTAATTAATATATTCATGTAACTATATTGTATACTAGTTTTTACCCCCCCCCCCCCCCCCCGTATTATAGGGGTTGTTTTATATTATTTGTTTTTAATATTTATCTATTTTTTGAATTATTATTTTTTTTATTGTATGAAAGTTAATAATATACTTATGGTTTGATATTAAACTGTTTCACAAATAAATGAGATGTTATAACCCGGTTTAAAAACTATATGAGTTTGATGGGATCCAAACCGTTTATTTTTTTACTATAAAATTGGTTTTTTAATTATAAATAATATATATATATATATTTTTTTAAATAAATTAGATATTAATTTTTAGTATATTCATACTTAATAGGATTTTTGTATCAAATATTTGGTGAGATTAATTTTTTAATTTAATGAGATGTTATAACCCATTTAAGAAATATCTGGGTTTGATAAGACCCCATACCTGTGAATTCGGGTCAAATGCATGAAAACCTCCATTTGAAAATCAAGCAAATCTAGTAACTCTAAAAGAAGGGAAGCGACCACACCACGACACGTAGGATTTTTATGTTTTCATTTATATATTATAGATAGATTATAGATTTGAATTATGAACTTCGTGATGTATGCACCGACACCCCAGATCACTGTTTTTTATCCTTAAAAATATTTAATGTATCCTAGTATATATCCATCTATGCCGACAGAACCATCCAATCTTGTAGTTCGAAACTCTTCATTAAAAAAAGGTATAAAAAAAAAGATCCAACTTTTATTTATTTTCTCATAATCAAGCATTACACGTCATCTACAACTCAAATGGGTATCCGGAAATATATATGACAACGTAAAATAACATGTAAGAAAGTTGAGAATCGTAGTCTAATGGATTATAACTTATAAGTGTTGTGTGTCGGAGGTGAAAGAGAGAGACACATGATAAAGAGAGAAAGTAAATAAAGAGGTTCAAATGAGAAATATATTCTGAGTGTGTTGAATGTTCTTGCTCTGGTTGTTGAGGTTGTATTTATAGCGTCTAAAAAGTTATCGATGACATTTACTGCAATTACTTTTCACGGTAAGTTTCGATGTTGGACGTGTTTCACTTTCTAAAATAGTGCTCCGCATACTATGTGTAATGCTTCACTCATTTACGATAAATAATAAATAAAAAGTCCATTCCATTTCGACAAAAGACCCACACCCAAGTTCCATAGCTCGCTATCCCTATCATGATTTTCCTACCCCAGAGGGAAAGGCTCTTCCCTTTTTTGCCGGTTGTGGGCGAGGAGGGATTTCGAACCCCCGACACCGTGGTTCGTACCCACGTGCTCTAATCCTCTGAGCTACAGGCCCCACTACGTCTCCGTTGGATCTGTACCCGGAAGTACCCTAAAAAAAGGAACCTTTGTTCTCCCCAACCATTTTGGGTTAAGAAGCATCACACATAGTATGCGTATCCCCCATCAGCATGTGGGGTATATACTTCAAAAGAAACTTGTCTAAAACTACCTATAGGCGGGAGGGGTCAGGTTATTCAACTGCATCCGGCTCCGACATGTGTCATCGAAATATATGTCGTCTTTCATTACCTCGCCATTCCACATCAATATTAGTCTCACATCAACTTTTTCTCTCTTTTCACGCCGTAAACCAATTCAGTCATGAAAAGCCCATGTTTCTCATCTTATCCCTTAACCTCTTTAATATTTTAATAACCAGCCATCTACAATAAATGAATATTGATAAAATAACATTTGGTTATTTAACATTTAACAACCAAATAATAATCAATAATAACAAAATTGAACTAAAGGCCAATACATATAGGGTATTTTAGCTTACAACATAAATGGTTCCAAAGAGAGAGGCTTCTGCCCATATATCAGAAAGGCTGCACCAGGCCCGGACCCTCACCCGGGTAGGTTAAGCTGGACCACAGGGACACGTGTTAACATGTAATTGGTTAGTGTCCATGATGCAACACCATTAGGCTGAGGGGTATGGGGGGCGCGAGAGGGGGCGCGAGTGGGGGCTCCAGCCAATAATATTGTGACGTGTGGCAGAGAGAGAAACTTGATAAGATGGGTGTTGGTTGTGGTGCTCGCGCCCCGGGCCCTGGTGTGGAGGGGCGCGAGAGGGGGCGCGAGCGGTTTTTTTTTATTTTTTTATAAATGTATTAAAAAAACGTATTATTAAAAAAACAAGAAATTATTTAAAAAAACACACATATTTTTGAAAATTCATAATAAAAAAAAACATACTAAAAATTAAACAAACAATAATATTTAATAATAAAACTAATCTAATACAAGATCATCTGGTCGCGACGCCCACAAATGTTCAACCAACTCATGTCGAAGATCCCCGTGTATCTCACGGCTCTTGATATTTGCTATGTTATGAAGTTTTTGTTGATCACTGATTGTGGACGGTTGTGGCGGAATGTCACCTTGGTAGTTTTGGCATATAGCTTTGCCCTCGTCTTCTAACGTCATGTTGTGTAGGATAAGACACGTGTAGACGACGTCCATTATCCTCTCCCGAGTCCAATAACGTATCGGGTTCGCCAGAACATAATATTGTTTTTTTATAGCTCCAAAAGCTCTTTCAATATCTTTTCTAGCAGACTCTTGCTTCTTCGTAAAATACTTCCGTTTGTCGGCGATTGGATCTGTAAAAGCTTGAACTAACACAGCCCATTCGTTGTAAATACCATCGACCAGATAGTACCCGTACTTGAAGAGTTCTCCATTTGCAACAAAAGATTGAGGTGGTTCAACCCCGTCGATAAGGTCGTTGATCAAATGTGACTGATCGATAACATTAAGGTCGTTATTTGACCCAGCAACACCAAAAAAAGCATGCCAAAACCAAAGATCCTGTGACACCGCCGCCTCAAGTATGAGGGTCGGCCCTTCATGATCACCACGGTTGAACTGACCTCGCCAGGCCGTTGGACACGTAGCCCATCCAACATGCGTACAATCGATGCTACCTAGCATCCCAGGAAAACCATGTTTTTCTGCGTGCACCTCATATATGCGTTGGATGTCATACGTTGTAGGTTTACGCAGATATCTCCGAGCGTAAGTCGATATGACTCCTACGTACAATATATATTACAAAATGTAATAAATATTTAATAAAAAGTAAAATTAATGTTTTTTACCTTGGCAGAAAAAATGAAGGGATTCACGTGCAACCCTTTTCGACATCTGTAAATACTCATCCAAAGTGTCCGACGAGATGCCGTACGCTAATTGACGGATAGCAGCCGTGCATTTTTGAAGAGGGGTAAAACCGGGAAGACCCCTAGCATCCTCCCTTTGTTGAAAAAAGGGATACCGTGCCTCTAAATCACTCGCTATACGCGTGAACAATTGCCTGCTCATTCGAAAACGAATTCGAAAATCCGACTCCGCGTATACCGGTTGAGGGCTAAAATAATGCCTCATCAAAGTATCGTTAGCACCCGATCGATCACGATCACGAGGTGGTGCTTTAACCCTCGGGAGTCGGGGTTGATGGGCTTGATTTTGCAAGAGATTGACCACGGTTGCGGTCAAAACTCCCCCTACATGAAGAAGCAAATCATCCTCTTCGGAGGAGTCGGAATCAGACGAGTACGACGACATTATTTTTAAAAAATGGGTTGATGGTATGTGATATTGGTATGTGAAGTTGTGTTTGATATGGTTAAAATGGGTTGATGGTATGTGATATTGGTTTTATAGAGAAAAATTTTTTTTTTTTAATAAACATTATGAGCCCAACGGCTCTATTTATGAGCCCAAGACACCTTCACGCGTATTCCCAGCCGCTACCCCTCTTGCGCCTGCCTCTTTTTCCCGCTCGCGCCCCTCTCGCGCCTCGGTGGTGTGGTGCTCGCGCCCCGGGGCGCGAGCGGATGGGCTCACGCGCCCCCTGTCGCGCTCCACACCCCTCAGCCTTAAGTTACAAATCTTTTTTAGTATCTTGCTTCACTAGCATTTCATTTTATTTTATGCAAATATATTTGAAACAAAGCTATAAAATGTTAGTGCCGTTGGTAACGTAAGAGAGTTATACTCCTGTGGCGGTACAATGACTATCAGGCGACAATTGACTTTATGGTTTCTGAGGAGAAAGCTCAAGTCAAACTTTGAAGCTACGTGAGCCCGGTTAAGACAACATATATAGTCTGGCTAAAGTGATGCAACATGACTCTATAGTTTACGAAGTGCAGTAACCAAAAGACAAGAAAATAAGTCATATTCCGGTAAAACAAATTAGCTGAGTTGGGTGATTTGAAAAGCTAGGAACAACCTTGTTTTCGAGCATAGAAAGGTGGATGCCAAAAGCATCATTCAGGAGGTTAACGTGTTAGGCCTAGTTTAAATTAAAGCTAGAGCCAAGGAGGTTCTCTGTCATGTCTTCTGCGTTTCTTTACTTTTAGTTGTTTTAACTTCTTGTTAGTACGATTTATTGTTAATGAAATTAAAGGTCACCTTTCAAAAATGAATTAATATAAAATTAATTTAATAACGTCTAACCAAGTATTTTAATTTTTTATTCAAATTGTTTCTAAAACCAATGGTATTGACTTATCTGCCACTTGATTGGTGCAAATAATAATGGCATACCAACATATTAATTGGAATGTTTACTTTGTGGTAAATAAACTGATCAAGAATATTGAATGATAACTATTGTGGTAGTTAAAAATTGAATGCAAAGCAAATCTCCAAAAGGATTTTTGGAAGGCCAAAAAACTGACTACAACCATAAAAAGTAAATGCATTCAGTAACAAGGACAAACCAAATGTCAGTAACTAAATATATTTTTGAAAACATTCTCTACCAAAGTTGTAATTCTAAGACCAAACTTAATGGGGGCATTGTGGTGTGGAAAAAAGTCTCATAACACCCGGGTATATCGTCTTTCGAGGTGTTTCGGGCTTCAAATGTCTCCGAGCGTTTTGTACAAAACGTATGAAGGAGAAGAAGGTGGGGCCAAGGATGTTTACAGCCAATGGAGAAAAGAGTGGTGGGGCGACAAACGTTTTCTCTTCCACCATTACACATGGTCTAAGCCAAGAGCCAAATTAATCAAAAAGCCACCGAGAAGCTAGTTCTAAATTCCAAAACGTAGTTGTATTATTAAACCAATCGGCTAACCTGACCGATTTACTTTTAATTTAAACAATATCAAAGGTTTATACTTTATAGCTTGCAATATGCATGTATAAGTGGTTAATAGGAGTATATTAGAATTAGAAGATGTTTCAAAAAGCTAACTCAAGAGGGTTTTTCTCATAGTGGTGATGGTTAGCGCTTGTGATATTAAGGTCTTGGGTTTGAAACATGAATCAAGAGGGTTTTTCCACAGTAGTGTGTTTTCGATTTGATGGTGTCCTGAGTGAGTCATGTTTAGAGTGCCCAAATCAGTGTGAACCGTTGACAATTCGTCTAAAAAAAAGTCCATTTGAGTATTAGAGGTAACTCCAAACGTTTTTTTTTAAATGTTATGACCGTCATAATGGGCACCTGTTTGGACACGACAAGTCCTCTTTAGCAAAAAAGTGCGCTATTCAATTTTGTACTTTTTTAAAAATAATTAAAATTAAGACATCACAGATTATTTCTCTTTCTTAGTACATAAAACGTAAAACTGTCATGCTTAAACCACCAAAGTCAATTGTTAAACGAGTCATTTTCATGTTTGATACTTGTGTTAATCACGTTGTCTCTAACCTGTTAAACACGTTTAGACACGAACTGGCAGCTATAAAATGTTCCAACAAAAAGGAGTCAGACAACACCCCCCCCCCCCCCCCCCCCTAATTTTGTAAATTGTAACCATTAAATTTCTAAACTCCTTAAGTTTAAATGTGTAATTTAATGAAAAAAATTTAATGAATCGATAATAACAGTAAAAATATCTGATCAGTAGAAATTTACATAAATACCACCAAAAAAAAAAGAATAATTTGAGATATCCACAATTCCACGTATGCATTATTCATATGAGTAGTCAAAATCAAAGAGTGATATATTTGAGACAACCCTAGCCTTACGATTATATTTTGGCTTCTAATTTTATATATATATATATAGATACCCAAATATATTTCTTATGATTATGGGGTCCCAAGACCACGATGTTACCATGATGGAAATAAAATAAATATTTACCATCACATAATTAAAGTGCATTATTAATTTCAAAAGTTAGACAAATTTATTAAATGTGTGTGAAATTTTATTTATTAGAATTTTAAAGAAGCATTTTTGTGAAAATAGTTAAAATAAAATAAGAAGCCCGAAAGCACTCGCTTTATGTGTGGAGTCATGATGAGGACTGAGGAGAGTTTATGTTTTCGAGTTTCGGATTATTTCAACAAAGGAAAGATAAAATTTAGCAAAATGAGACGTAACTTTTTAAATAATTTTACTTGTATATTTAAAGATATTTATATATGAAAATGCACTAGCTCGGAGATATTTAATAAAATTAGAATGATACAAATAAGATTAACATGACAAATGTCCAAGGTTGGCACACAAATGGTTATACACTTTTTTCTTGGATGCAAGATTGTTTTTGGAATCCATAAATCATTCAAAAATATTTATTTTTGCATTGTTCAACATAATCACACTTGGTGTCAAGTGTCCCACCTAAGTTGCTTTTGATCAACAATTTATATCTACTCACCACACCAAGTCATGCACTTCCTTATAAAGTTTACATCAAGACAACTTTTGAACCCATTTTGTTGATCATGTTTGTCACCACACTAAGTTTAAAGTTTAAACTGATGTACAATGATGCTATCAATAAGATAAAATTCATCATATTCCAAAAGATGTTTTCGAAACTCTGGACTTGAGTTTCATAGACTCATAGGTTTACCCCTAACAAATCTTACTCTAGTATACCGTATACGTACCTCAATGATGTTACGACATAAAACAAGCATTGGAGATTGCTTTTAGCGCTCAAGAGCTTCACACCCACGTCCTGCCTTGATTAATCAATAACTAAAGCAATCGTAAAAATTGCATTGGTTAATGAAGAGTGTTTTGGTGCCATACTGGAAAAAAATGTTTGGGTTTTGACGTTTATTTTTTTTTTTTTTAGAAAATTAGACTTCTTATTTTAAAATAATGGTGTTACTTTTTATTAAGGTTAAGATTCAATTAGACAATACTCTATTTTTTATTAAAAATAACAATTACTGTCAATTTAAGACCACCATTTAATGTGTAACTTTTTTTTAAATGTGTAACTTTACAAAGATATTGTCATTTACATTGGAGACCACTAATAATAAAAGGCCTTTTAAGTACTTGGAGTACAAGTAAACCCAATCTTGAGCCATTTTACTAAGAAAGACTAAAGTCCATATTTGACTTGATTCAACTCAAAGACTAAAGACTCTGGCTTAATACAAACAAAGTCTTAAGCAATGTTACAACTTAAACTAACTTTGGAGGACACAAGCATCAAGATGACATTTAAATTAAGTAAGACTACCAAAATCAAGGCACTCACTCTTCCAAAGTCTTATTGCGAATGCGTCACACAAGCATACATACACTCCAATGATGACTAGAAGCTAACAAGTTCATGTTAAGCAAAAAGTTACGAGCATTAACATGTCTGTAACTTACCCTTAAACACCACCTTTACTTGGAGCAGGGTGCTGTTTCAAGCATTAACATGCCAACATGACATGAAAACGCCTTGGTCGTCTTTCCACAATAAGCAGCCTAACTATTGCGTCCAAGTTTTTTTGTTTATTTGTTAAAGAAGATCGAAGTTTTACTAAAGTATAAATGTTTTACGTCGACAATCACTACAAAGAATTTGGCCTAAGGCAACCTTTATTTCAAAAAAAAAAAACTGCGTTAGGTGAAGCTGCATTAGATCTAGTGCAACATTTTTGTTAGATAAGACAACTGTTTCTTTCAAATGCAACGCTTTTAAAGCGTTGCATTTGAACGGAACAGTTGCGTTATCTAACAAAAAGGTTGCATTAGGTCTAATGCAACTTCACCTAATGCAGTTTTTTTTTGTGAAATAAAGGTTGGCTTAGACCAATTTTTTTGTAGTGAATATAACTGACTAAGTATTAAGGAATATTAATAAACTTGAAATGCAATAGCTAACAAATTTAAAGCCAACCGAATTGGTTTCATCTAGAGCAATAAACTTTTTATGTTTTATTTATTTTGGTTGGTGGTTACTTACTTGAAGGAAATTGGTGAAGACAAAAGTAGATTTTAAGTTTTTAACATAGATACAAAACATGTAAGCAATGAATAGTGTAGGGGTATATTTTGATAAATGAAAGTAGATAGAGATATATGTTTGTCTGGTGTTGCTGCTGCTGTGCTTATGAAATCAACCAAACAAACAATGCCACAGACAGGACCACTCTTGTCTTGTGAATTCTCTCGAAATATGGGCACGCCATGTATTATGTACCTTGGTCAATTCAAAATAAAACAGCCATCTCCACTTTGGTGGGATGGTAAAGGCTTAGGCCTTTGGGTGAGAGGTCCAGGGTTCGATCCCTGGCAATGGCGGTTTATTGTAAATAGTAGGAGGCAAGCTTAAACATTCAAAAAAAAAAAAAAAAATTCAAAATAAAACAAACTTATAACTATAAACACACACATATGTAATATATGTAATTTGGAAAATAGTGGTGAGGTTTGTGTGACAAACTTATCAAGTGTTTTCTAGACATTTTACAAATGTTTTGAACTTATATAAAAGACATAACATAAAATTAAGTTTTTCAGTATATTTAATTTGAGTATTAATTAACGACGCCTCTAAATTTACTTTCACGAGTGTATATTAGTTACTCGACTATAACAGTGTGTATAAAACCACTTATAATTAAACATACACATATGTACTCGTCATAAAATACACGTGGTCGTGTATTGAATATTTAGAGTTCAAATCAAATACAAAGTATATGGATATATCATGAGAAGTGTGTAAATAGTTTTGAAGTGTTGATCTAAGTAAACTAGTAGCTAAGATTTAGACACTGATAACTATACACGTAAGATTAAAAGTTAAGGGGCAAGATACCCTCACTCTTCATGTCACCAACGTATTTCGTTGCACGTTTGTCTAGTGATTTCCTTGACATTATTAACATTTTCTATGTCACAAAATATGAGAAATTGTTATCCACAATACACCCTTAAAAAATTACTAATTATATAAAAAAACAGTTTCGTATGTGATATGTAGATATTTTGAACAACAAATCGATATCGTATAAAAACTAGCTAAAAGTTAGAACCAAATACTAAAGTTAAAAGCTAAAATCACATATTACCGTACACCAATCATTCCAATCTAGTAGACGAAGATTTCTTCCAAACTAAGCTCGTATATATGTACACGAGACTTAAGTAGACGCAAGCTCCGTCACAGTCTACACACAGTGTAGATTATATAGAAAGTTGAAATCTACTTACATCTGCTTCATACAAAGAAATACGTTTAGCCGTACATGTTAAACATTGACGAGTGGCATAATATTATTGGTCTCGAAATTAAAGAGTAATTAAAATGTCATTAAAAGAAAGGTACAACATGTCAACATGCAATAAATGTGTTACAAAATTCTAAGCATTAAATAGATGTAGCAAAAAGGATGCATGATAAAACATGTAGCATTCATTCCGACTCATTTCTTCACCTAATTTGATTCATAGTAGTTAACATTTGCCGGTCACGTGTTCTAACACGTGCCATGCATTACATATTAATATTTTACATCACACTCTTCACTCGTCCGTTACCGTTAAACATAACGGAGTAATACACACCTAAAATATTTATACGAGTTAATGACCATTTTCGTCCCTGTGGTTTACTATTCAGTCCAAAATTTTTAATTTTGTCAATTTAGTCCTCATAGTTTTAAATATTAGCAAATTACGTCCCATCCGTCTAACGGCATCCAGCTATGCCGTTAGTTTAAGGGTATTTTTGTCTTTCTCCTTTTAATTTTGAGTTAATGGTCATTTTAGTCCATGTGGTTTGATATCTTTGCCAATTCAGTCCAAAGTTTAAAAATTTGTCAATTTAATGTTCAGTTTAATTCAGTTTTTTTTATTTTTTATGTTTTTTGTTTATAACCCTGAAGAGCATAATTCAAGCCCAAAACCATCAAGCAACCTCAAATAATGGTATGCATTTACTTTGTTAACAACAGTAATCATACCCCCCCCTTATATTTAGTTTCTAGACATTTCCTAAAATCTTCTCAATAGTGGAATTCAATGGTAAAGTGGTCAAGGTAATTCCCTGAAACCGAATTATACAGAAAAAACTAAAAATTGTTTTGTTGATTAATGTATAATAGTTGATTACGACCCAGATTTTCGTTATGATATGTTAATCTCTAAACCCTAAATATTATGCATTCATCAAAGAAACGATTTTTAGTTTTTTCCGTACAATTCGGTTTCACAGAATTGCTTTGACCACTTTACCATTGAATTCCACCATGGGGGAGAGTTTAGGAACCGTCTAGAAACTAAATACGAAAGGAGGGGGTATGATTACTGTTGTCGACAGAGTAAATGCAGACTTGTTTTGGGCTTGGATAATGCTCTCTAGGGTTATAGAAAAAAAACTGACTTAAATTGACAAAATTTCAAAGTTTGGACTGAATTGGCAAAAGTATCAAACCATATGGACGAAAATGACCAATAACTCAAAATAAAAAGGAGAAAGACAAAAATACCCTTGAACTAACGGCATAGCTGGATGCCGTTAGACGGATAGGACGTAATTGGCTAATATTTAAAACTATGAGGACTAAATTGACAAAAATACAAATTTTGGACTGAAGTGGCGAAAGTAGCAAACCACAGGGACGAAAATGGCTATTAACTCTATTTATACAAACAAATTTAAACTATAATTAAATTAAATACTATTTCCGTACAAAAATTTCCAAATACTTTTTAACATCTCCACTTGAAATAACTTATACCCGATTACCCGACCTGATCCGAACCGACTCATTTTGTAAATTTTTAATCTTTTATAACGCGACGAGTGGATCCGACCCGAATATATCACCGAAGTCTAACATATCGTCAACGGGCCAACACGAGGATCCGAACCCGAAGTCGTTCCCATATCCCAGGAACATCTCAGACGGGTCGGATCCTTGGAAAACAATACCCGTGGGGTCATAAATATCCGGAACAAAATCCAGAAAGTCAAATAAGCCCGAGGTTGAAAAATCGTCTCTGAACGGACGAAAAACCGAGAAAAGACTTTGCTGAGTCGACTGAGCCTCTGTCAGGTCTAGAGTCTGAGTCGATTCAGACTTAGTCAACTCTAAATGCTGAGTCGACTCACACGGTTTACTAACCGGGCTGTTTTGAGTCGACTCAGCTGACGAGTATAGTAAAACCGACTTTGGCGAAACTACGCCCGAGTTCTCGCCGGAGTTGTAACCGTTATCCTCCGGTAACGGAATGGTAAAATTAGTTTGAGCGTGAGGTCCACGCAACTGAATAGCTGCGTGGTCATACACCATGGCAGCCTCTTCAGCAGTATCATAAGTCCCAAGCCATAACCTCACGCGCCGCCGCGGATCTCTTATCTCCGCTGCCCATTTCCCCCACGGCCGTTGCCGGACGCCGCGAAACTTCTTCCCTGAGCTAACCTTCAACCGTTTCTTCACCGCCACGTCACCTTTCTTCCTCCGATTAACATTACCACCGGTGACGTCATCGTTGCCGGAGCTAGGGTTTATTCTAACCTCACTAACAAACTTCTTCACTCTCCGACGGCTGGAAAACGCTTCCGACTCGTCGCCGGAGCTATCCGTCGCGTACGCGTCGGTAACCGTTATCCTAACAACTTTTCCGGCACCGGAAAACTTATCTCTGGCGGATATTGTAACATGCGTTTTGTGCTCTGTAAACTTAATTGACGAAACTGCCCTTTTGTTTTTCATTTTCTTGTATTTGTAACGGATTCTGTTGGTTGTTTAAACTAGCATTGCAACAGAAACTGATTGACGAAAATGCCCTTCGTGTTAACAGATTCTGTTAAGAACTGAAAACAAACTTAATTGACGAAAATGCCCTTTTCTGTTTAAACTAGCATTGCAACAGAAGAACTGAAAGGTAAAATGACGAGAATGCCCTTTGCTGTTATATTGTAACAACAGATACTGTTTGAAAGAAACTGAGAGTGTATAGATAGAGTAGAAGGTTGTTGGGTAAGGTTATAACTTATGTGTATATATATGTATATATATTGTAATAAAAGTGTAGATTCGATAATAATAATAATAATAATAATAATAATAATAATAATAATAATAATAATAATAAAAAGAGTGTATAGAATGCTCGTGCGAGAGAGAAGATTAAAGGTGGGTGTATGGTAAAATGTTAAAGTTGCAGAAAAAGAAGAGAGATAGATAAAGGAAGCTGAAACTTCTTTTTGAAGGTATCAAGGAATAATAATAATAATAATAATAATAATAATAATAATAATAATAATAATAATAAAAATATAGCTATAGCGAAAGAGAGATTGTGGTTGTTTGATGTTTGACTGTGAGTAAAGATGGTACTACAGTAGAGTAGCAGATGGTTTTAGAGAGAGTTTATGGGGAAGATGAAGATGATGATGATGGAAATTGAAGAGTGAAATGGGATACTGGTGTTGGTTTTTTATAGGAGACTGATACTGTGTTACTGTTACATATCCAAAGTTTTTTAAATATTTTTTTAGTTTGTGAATATGTTGAGATAGATATTTTTGAGAGGTATTTTTTGAAATTCTGAATTTACTTTTTGTTTAGTTTGTTGTACCATATAAAGCATTGCAAAGGTTTCGATCTCACCCGGTTTTACTGGCTTCTAGCTTTCGTGCCTTTTGACGGGCGTGGGGGTCGGGTTTTATCCGGGGAATCTTTCAATAGGTGGACCGCTAGGAGCTCGGTCCGTCCGGACTCGTTGATGCCTCGGGCTACCTTTAGCTAATGGGGCCGCGTACGGAATACCCGGCTTTACTTAGTTGGTCGTTTAAAAAAAAAAGTTCTAGGTATTGATGAGTGGAGTTGAGTTGTTCACGAGTTACTCGAGCTAGAAATTTGGAACGAGTCGAGTTTTTTTAGTTTGGGAAGGAAGCTTGTTTAGTTATTGAGACTGAGATCGAGTCTTGTATGAGAACATTGTTTAGACTTTAGACTTTAGGCTTGTCGAGTCTTAAATATTTTTAAATGTTATCTCCTTTGAACATTTATGTGAAACTTTATGTTGTAGAGTCGAGCTTTGGCTTGTTTAAGGTGCTACACAAGCTCGAGTCGAGCTTAATGTCACAAAGTTATTTTCTCTCCCACTTATGATCAAGGTCTATTGGGTTCGTCATGCCTTGGACTTATCAGGCGAGCAACAACAACTTACAACCAACGATGCATTCATTGTGGAAAGACAACTAGGCATGTATGTGTCTTTATCATGTCGATGCCGTGTCTAATGAAGTCTAGACAAACTAGCCATCAAACCAAGCGTTCAAGCACAAATAAGCAATCCACCCATTAAATATTTGGATAGTGACATTAGGATCGTTTAAGGCCTTCCTTAAAACATACAAGTATAAAAATAATATTTAAAACGTGTATAAATTATAAAAGTAATATTGAAAAAGCAAATCACGAGGTAAGCTCAGGCTCGTTTAAACCCCTACAATTTACATGTACACTCATTGTTTTTGTAAACACAATGTGTTACTAAGTTATTAAACATGTTAATGACTTAATTGTACATTTGTACCGATGGCTTTTTGTGATATTTTCGTACCGATGGTGATTGGGTTTTGAACTTTTACTTGATTCCAGGAAAACTTGTGTAACTAATCGGTTCACTTGTCAATATTACTTTTCATTCTTTAATTCTAATTTTAACCTTCAAACTAGTTATCTTTGATTAGTTGGGACAGTTTGTCGTCTTCGTCTTAGTCTTACTTTTTAGATTAGTTGGGGTGGGTTCCGTTATGGAACCGCGTTTGCTGAAACTGGTTTCAAACCGACCATAGTCAGTTTCATCGGGTCCAATTTTTCACTACCTCTAACTAGTTTGTCAGAAACCAGTTTTGACATAGAACCAATTCAGTTTTAACCCAAACCAGTTTTAAGGTAAATAACCGGTTTTTGTACCTCTACCCTGTGGTCTTCAATTTTAATTTAACCTTCAATATAGTTATCAAGATGATAGCCTTAAATACCTGTTATAATATGACTAGAGTAGGCATACTTTGAACCACGTGCCTTGTACAACAAAAAAGTATCTGGATCAATGTACAAGATCTAAAAAGTCTGGCCTTAGACGTACTATAGCCTATAACTAAGCATAGTGTATCTAGTTTGCTTCAACTATAAGGCTATGTCCAATGTCTAGTGAAATGTTATAGGCAATGGTTATTCACACACCATTTTTGGATATTCACACACTCTCTTAACACACATATTATCTCTATATACACCCTATAAATAGTGTATGAATAACACATCCCATGTTATATTATAGGAGGTATTTTTAACACACATGAGGTCACGCCAGTAGAGAAACTATTTTAATTTTAGTGGTGTTCAAGCTAAAAGTCATCCCCATTGAATAAAATAATATTTTTTAACCTTAACCGGCGACTAATCTATACCTACCCCCCCCCCCCCTCTATATCACTTCGAATGTCGTCCAAGAGGTAGGGGTGTTGTAGCCCTTGTCACTCAAAAACCCTCCAACTTGTCGCCCACTACGCTTTTTCCTAATTTTTCATGCACTACGAAAACGTGCATAGCACAATTCTGAAATAACTTTCAGATTGTTGTACTCACTTCATATGGTATTGAGGCACAACTAATAATGTGTGTACAAATCATATTACAATGCTAACACAACTAGCACACAAGTACAATGGACTAATAGTTATGGTGACTGATTTGAGTATTTCTAAACGGAATCTTAATTTGGATGTGACCCAAATAAACCGCATACAACTTATCGTTAGAAAATTACCAACAAAGGCAAGTTGACTAGTGAAAACTCTAAAACATGCATCTAAATATTAGATTTCAAAACTAGACACGTCCAATGGGAAAGTGACGCGTACCCCTCTTAAGGCTTCATTATGTATTGGTTAAGCCTAACATTGAATCTAATGAATAATCGTTCATTTAAATGTGTCACGCATAGGCTCCTAAGAAGCTTAAATAGAATGATATGGTCAATATAGTGCCTACATGTTGTGAGGAAAGACCGATTTACTGCCTAAACGCAAGAAATAGGCTTCTTTGGAGCCGGCCCAAACATATACTATTGTTGTCTACACACCAGATGCTTATTTTGGATCCATTCGTCTATTTTGAAAATTTCCCTGTATTTTTGTCTAAACCAAGCCAATCGTTGACCAATGGTCATAATTGTCATCTATACCTATCGTTATGGCCTATGGGTGCCAAATTACAACGATAAAAGCTTATAGCATTTAATCATGTTTAACATTTGTATGATTTAGATGAGTCTATAATGTTATCGTTGTGGATATTTGATCGGGTGTATAGCTTGGCTTTGTTCGTATGAGTTTCGTATAAAGTTTGTTCATTTACTAATGATTGTTTCATGATTGTGTTTAATGAAAATAATAGACTATAAAGAGAACTGAAGTCAACTTGTAATGTGTGAACATAAGTTTTTAAGCTTGATAATTGAAAATTTTCAAATTCGATTATCAAGTGAGAATTGGAATTAAAATAATATATATATATATATATATATATATATATATATATATATATATATGTCCCATTAATTAATGCATCTTCAAATCTGTGAAGGTAGATACCAGACATACCATACAAATAAGAAATCATATAAAAGGCAAAAAGATAAACCCGCAGAAAGAGTATCCTCCGCAAGACAACACAAATCCACCGTGGAGGAAACACTCGTAATAATGTGAAATAAAGCACATCGGAAGTTTCATCACGGACACCTACGTGGCAGCGAGCCACTGCTCAATAACCCTGGAAATAGTACAAGTGCACGATGGACAATAAGAATGAGCCAACGCAGTACTTGCACAGAAAGAAAGAACCCAGTACGCCAGACTGTCCAATCAATCATGAATGGGTATCATGCTCAGCCATGAGAGTAAAATGTTCCATTGAATGGGATAGATGGCCAAACCCTTCTCCCTCCCTTCAACTATAAATACAGAACCAGATCTAACGGTAAAAAAGATTCCATATTCTCTCAATTCTCAATATATTCATTACTTATCGTACTGATTCTCACGCCGGATGGGTGGTTACGAGAAGACCCCCTATTCCCCTTTCGTAACGAGCTCACGGTATTTAGTGAAATTGAATGGGATAGCTGGCCAAACCCTTCTCCCTCCCTTCGACTATAAATACAGAACCAGGTTTTACGGTAAAAATGATTCCATATTCTCTCAATTCTCAATATATTCATTACTTATCGTACCGATTCTCACGTCGGAGGGTGGTTATGAGAAGACCCCTACTCCCCTTTCGTAACAAGCTCAAGATGTTTAGTGAAAACTTAAAAAAAACATATAATTGATTAGACTTTCCTGCCTAGCAAAGTTTGTTATTAGGCTGAGGGGTGTGGGGGGCGCGAGAGGGGGCGCGAGTGGGGGCGCCAGCCAATAATATTGTGACGTGTGGCAGAGAGAGAAACTTGATAAGATGGGTGTTGGTAGTGGTGCTCGCGCCCCGGGACATGGTGTGGAGGGGCGCGAGAGGGGGCGCGAGCGGTTTTTTTTTTATTTTTTTATAAATGTATTAAAAAAACGTATTATTAAAAAAACTCATAAATTATTTAAAAAAACACACATTAATTAAAAAACACATTAATATCTAAAAAAAAAATTGACATTGGATACAAAAACACATGTCTAAAAAATTGACATTGGATACAAAAACACATATCTAAAAAATTGACATTGGATACAAAAACACATTAACATTCATCTTATCTTCTCTCTCTAAAATTCTATACCCATTATTCTCTGATCATAAGCTTCTTTACAGATATTCTCTCTTTATAAAGACAACAAAAACACAAGTGGGGTTTGATATTCAAAGTTTTAAACTCATGTCTACTCTCAAAAAAACTCTATCAACACTACTGTTCTTGGTTTTGTTCTTCACTTCCATTTGTCTCCTCAAAAACCCTTCTTTAGGTATGTAATCTGATCTCAAAACAATTTTTTTATTTTTTTTGTATGTTTTGTTATTGTAATTTTACTTATTTAATTAACTACTCCTGTTTTGTTTTATAGTTAACAGGTTTACAATGGCTTCCAAACACCAAGATTCTGAATATATCCACTTTGAGGTTAGGTTTTATGTTAATTACTTTCTTCTTCTAAAGAATTAATTTCTTCTTCTAAAGAATAAATTTTTTTTTTTAATAAAAAACGAGCCCAACGGCTCTATTCACGCATCCCAAGCCTCCTTCACGCCATTCCCAGCCGCTAGCCCATCCGCGCCTGCCTCTTTTTCCGCGCTCGCGCCCCTCTCGCGCCCCTCTCGCGCCTCGGTGGTGTGGTGCTCGCGCCCCGGGGCGCGAGCGGCTGGCCTCTTGCGCCCTTTCTCGCGCTCCACACCCCTCAGCCTTAGGTTGGTCAACAACAGTAGCTAGCCTTTCATATAAGATATATTACTCGTGCACACGTGCCAAATTTGATTTTGGATTGGCTAGCAACAATCAGAGATTATTTAAACACAAAAACAAAAATCAAATATGTCTTAGTACTTTCATCTCTTTATCTTGAAATATTTTTGTTTTTATAAACATCTCAAGGCAATGTTCTATAATTGAACCAATTGTTGGATCGATTAATTTACCGTTACTGATTTGAAAGATTGGATTACGTCTCCGGTCCGGTTATGTTGGGTGCTTGTTGATTCAACCGGTCTGGTTTTAAATCATGGGCTCCTTATTATTTTAAATAAACTATACTAAACAAGAGGTCTTTGTGCGTAAGATGAATCTAACTTTGAAATTATTAACTTTATAAGTTTTAAGTTTTAACTTTTAACCCGTGAAGAGGTAGGTCCCAGCAGAGCCCAGTTGGACCCGCAAGACTCACCTTAAACAGGGACGTCTGCGCAGAGACCAACTGGATCCGCAGGACCAACCATGCTCAGAGACGTGACGTCCTTACGCGCAGTATGCAAGCTGGTCCCGCAGGAAATGCCTCCCATGGTGGACTCCGCCTGTTCCCGCAGCCTCGGATACAAGCCATGAGGGAAGGCCACCCGCGCAGCATGGCTACACGCACTAGGTACTTAGCTCTCGATCATTCAGTGTCACCTGAAGGAATGAGCAAAGCCGGGAGCAATCCCGCACAGAGGCGGGAGGGGGAATACTCCCGCCCAAATAAGCCAGTCTGTATACTGAAGGACCTTTTACTGTACCTGACGAGGTATGGGCGAAAGATCTGATCAAGGATACGACAGCTCGCTGATACAGTATGGCGAGCAGCATGCTCCTGTACTATATCACTATTAAGCCGCTGCCTACTCACCAACTACTGTCATACCACGTGCGTAGCCGGCAGTTGGTGGAAAGGGAATAGTATACAGCAGGCCTGGTCGCTATCAGCCGCTGCCTACCCACCAACTACCAGCAGGGCACGTGCGTAGGCTACTGTTGATGAACAGGAACACTGTTGCAGCCGGCCATACCTCCTTGGAAACCTACCTTCGGCTATAAATACCCCAAATGGTATGATCATCTAAACACAACATATCTTACATTATCATCATATTATACCTGATATCTGCTCTAGCAATCTCTTAATATATTTTTATATTTAAAGAGCAATCTAGTCTGATTCTCACGCCGGAGGGTGGTCACAAGGAGGAACCCCCCCCCCCTTCTCAGTGACGAGCTCACGGTGTCTGTTTTGCAGGTTATCAGAAGAACCATCTTCCAAGGGTCTAACCCCTCGTGGGAAACAGCTATCCAACCCCCAGGTTACCAGTAATCTGCCCGGGGGCCGGTTAGTGTTTCTTCATTGGCGCCATCCGTGCATAAAGCTAGAACTTTATTTTTCTCCAGTTTTTTCAAACTTCTACAAAGATGGTTAGAGAAATTCCGGTAACCATAACCCCTGCTACTAGGGGGAATACCGGCAACACAGTTTTTACGAACACTACCCCGGCTACCGAAGCCGGGGCAAGTGAAGTAAATTTTACGAACACTACCCCACTTACCAAAGCTGGGGCAAGTGCAGTAAATGATCGCCTACTGGGATCCACTGATACCCAGGTTGAGAAACGAAGACTCCCCCGCCAAACTCTCGATGAAGTTAAGGCATGGGCGGAGGCACGACAAAAGGAATTCCAGGCTGAGTTGGACGAACGCTTGCGTTCCGTGCAACAGGCCGACGAATTCGAATACTGGGAGGATGACTCGGAGGAATCCGACTCCGACGCGAACCCTCGCCATAGGGCAAAAGGGAAGCATAAGGAAACGGAATCCCAACCGAAAAGGCATTTTGGACAAGCCTTCAAACCAAAAAGCACAGGTGGAAGTCCACGAGACTTCTCTAAAACGTTCAGACCAAACGTTGCAAATGCAGGAACGTCCAAATTTGCAAGGGACATTGCTGAAGCAATCGCCCCAAAGAGTGCCAAACAAATGCCCAACATAGGCACATATGACGGTATATCTGATCCAGACGATCATTTGAACAGGTTCATAGCAGGGGCAACCGTCAGCAATTGGACGGAACCCACGTGGTGTTACATGTTCCAAATGACGCTGGTTGGGGCTGCTAGAGCATGGTTCGATCGTCTACCGGTCAACCACATCTACGACTGGGCAGACTTCCAACAAAAGTTTAGCCAACACTTCAGCCAGCAACGGAAGTATACCGAGGAGCAATGGACAATCCTCAAATGCATACGAGAGGAAGACGAATCTCTGCCAAACTTCATCACTCGCTTCAACTCAAAGAAGCTAAGTTTGGGCAATATCAGTGAAGATCTTGTTCGCGCTGCCTTCATCCAGGGCGCACATGACCCAGAGCTCATCCGCACCCTAACGGGTAAAGATGGCATGCCATCCACATGGGATGGCATCATGACAGCAGCAAAACGCTATGCGGAAACAGAGAAACAACTGGGTAGAGATCTCCCACAGAGCACAAACCTCTACACCCAGAGGACGAGAGAAGACAACGTCCTCACCGCCCGATTAAATAAAAAACGAAAGCTAGGCATCTGGCAGTCAAGGGTAAACTTTGACACCTCATCCGGCTTGCAAAATCGGTTGGGCGGAAGGGATAATGTACAGTCGCACCGGAACTCCAGATGGACGCCACTCACCAAAAGCGTCACTGAGATATTCGCCACTGAAGGGCTCCCATGGCCAAAACCGCCAATAATCCGACATCGTCATGATGCAGATCGGAGCAAATACTGCGACTTTCACAAGACAAAGGGCCACAACACTGAAGAATGCATAGATGTAAAAGATATGGTCGAAGCATTTGTCAGAGATGGGACGCTCGCGCACCTCGTGGCGTAATAAAGGCTGAGCAGGCGGGTGCGTATAGAACCCCAGCTGGGGAAAACACGAATCAATTCCAGCTTCAAAATCGAGACTACATGCTGCGTAAAGAACGAGATCCCGAACCAGGTGCGTATCGGCTCGATGGCACTCCCATCCCAACAAGGAAGGGAGCTCATTTACACAGTTTGCATGTAAATCAATTCCAATTTGTAAAGAAAAGGCCAAGAGCCACTTCTAATGGAAATGATTCTCTTTTAAGAATATCGAAGCTGATGATTTTACATTTAATACTTTTTTGGACACTAATATGCCGGTTTTCACCGCATAATTACGTGAAGTCATTGCATGGGAAAGCGGTCCTACCCGCACGAACCCAATAACGTGACAAACCTTCACGCAGGTCAGTTGAAGGGGAAAAAGTTCAGCACCCAAAAATGAAAGTGCCGGTCTATCCGCATGAATCATTAACGAAACTGAATAATAACCTATCAACAACCGCGCGTCGAACGGTTAAAACTATCCAACAATGGTGACGGCATTCACATTACGTGAAGTCGTTGCGTAGGAAGGCGGTCTTACCCGCACGAACCCAATAACGTGGCAAACCTTCACGCAGGTCAGTTGAAGGAGTTCAATTATTCCATTAAATGAAAGTGCCGGTCTATCCGCATGAATCATGAAAGGAAAATGAACACTAACCTATCGACAACCGCGCGTCGAACGGTTCAAAACAAAATTCTTAAAAAGGTAAGAAAAACCTACACGCAGGTCAGGTATGGGTAAAGTTTTGCCATCCTACTAAGTGCAAGTGACGGTTCTACCCGCACAATCACGAAAGAGGAAGCAAAACTTCACACCTATTATCAACCACGTTCAAAGGTTAACTTATCCTCAAAAGGTAAGAAAAACCTACACGCAGGTCAGGTATGGGTAAAGTTTTGCCATCCTACTAAGTGCAAGTGACGGTTCTACCCGCACAATCACGAAAGAGGAAGCAAAACTTCACACCTATTATCAACCACGTTCAAAGGTTAACTTATCCTCAAAAGGTAAGAAAAACCTACACGCAGCCTACACGCAGGTCAGGTATGGGTAAAGTTTTGCCATCCTACTAAGTGCAAGTGACGGTTCTACCCGCACAATCACGAAAGAGGAAGCAAAACTTCACACCTATTATCAACCACGTTCAAAGGTTAACTTATCCTCAAAAGGTAAGAAAAACCTACACGCAGGTCAGGTATGGGTAAAGTTTTGCCATCCTACTAAGTGCAAGTGACGGTTCTACCCGCACAATCACGAAAGAGGAAGCAAAACTTCACACCTATTATCAACCACGTTCAAAGGTTAACTTATCCTCAAAAGGTAAGAAAAACCTACACGCAGGTCAGGTATGGGTAAAGTTTTGCCATCCTACTAAGTGCAAGTGACGGTTCTACCCGCACAATCACGAAAGAGGAAGCAAAACTTCACACCTATTATCAACCACGTTCAAAGGTTAACTTATCCTCAAAAGGTAAGAAAAACCTACACGCAGGTCAGGTATGGGTAAAGTTTTGCCATCCTACTAAGTGCAAGTGACGGTTCTACCCGCACAATCACGAAAGAGGAAGCAAAACTTCACACCTATTATCAACCACGTTCAAAGGTTCTTATTCTAAACACTTGGAAAATTGCTAATTTAAACTAAGTATGCAAGTCATAAGTTTATAAAGCAAGGAACCCAAAGAAGGAAATAACAATCTTATACGCAAAAAGATTAATATTTCAAGAATATATTACAAGAATGGCCGGGTAACTACCCGCCTAAAAGAAAAAATAAAAAACTATACAAGTCTTAGCAATGGGAAGGGATCTTCAGGATCAAGCCTCAGGGCCGCTTCCACTTGGACCCGCTCCGTCAGAAGAACGGGGTGGTTCGAGGAACGCTTTGAGGACAGCTAACCCATCATCAGCAGCAGCTACTTCACCTTCTCCACCACTAGATGCGGGAAGGCGGCGTATTGGTTCAATGCTTGGTCATAAATGGCTTCAGTATCCACATTGAACAAAGGGAAGTTGGAAGGCGGGACGCCTTTCTCAACAAACCCTAGACCAAGCATGAAGCCGGCCTTTTCCCCATCATCATGAGAAGCGTTGAGGGCTGCGGTCATAGCATCATCGTAAGAGGTCTCTGAAAAGACCCGACGCACAACCTACAAAGAAAACACAAGTATTAGAACCTTTTCTTACAAAAGAAATGCGTGAAGATAAATCTAAACATACCTGAGGCAACGCTTCTCGAAGAAGCCATCGGAGGGCAGCTTGAGCTTCGGTATGGGCGCGTTCGGCTTCGCTCTTGTTAAGGTTGGCAAGTAAAACTTCCTTAGCGGCAGCCTCTTCGACGCCCTTAAGCTTCCGCTGGGTCTGGTCAAGCACCCCCCTTTGGTCCAGGATTTCCTGGAGTTTCTTGGCATCTTCCATTGCCAAGGCATCATGAGCGCGTTGGAGAGCCTCTAATTTGGCCTTGAGCTCCTCATTCTCCACACGCAAAGGCTCAGCAACGGCTTCAGCCTTGGCAGCCCTCTCGGTTGCGTTTCGCGCAGTCTCCCTGGCCAGCCGAAGCTGTTCATTCACAGCTTGGGCAGCCTTGGAGCGGGCCTCGAGTCGCGCCTGAACTTCAACCTCGAGGGCCTTGAAGGCCTTCTCCTTGTCGGCGGCAGCTGCCGCCAGCTGTTGGTTCTCCTCCCGAAGAGCACGCGCCTCAGATATGTCCTTGGCGTGAGCTGCTTTCAACTTGTCGTTTTCACGACAAAGCAGCTCGACGCGCGGCTGCATCCGGGCCTGGAGAACCCGAAGCTCATTAGTTAGCCTACCCTCCTGGTAGCTAACCATGGCTTCCCCCAACGCGCCCGGAGGAGCAGCGTGGCGAGCCCAGTCCACGCACTCCACGGGTGTGCGAAGGGTTGTTCCTCGGCGTATGTTCCATCGAGGAACATACACTTCATTGGAATCCGACACTGCAAAAGAAACAAAAGCAGTAAGGAAAAGATGATGAAAAACATAAGGGAAAAAGAAAGGAACCCTACGCACCTGTAGGGTCAATGACAGGCCGATAGCCGCCAAACCCATCACCTGAACCTAAAGGAAATCCATCCAACAGGTCAGGCAGACGGGAAGGTGGCAAAGATCGGCGTGAAGCCCTGCGCGTACCTGATGGTCCGGCCATCGGTGCCGGTGGCGCGGGCATGGTGGCAGCCGCCGTGGTCGCCGTCGTGGTCTCCGCCGCGGTCGCCGCCTCCTTAAAAGCAGCAGTAACCGCCGGTTCCGTGAAGGATGCTGTAAAAATCGCACTCACGGCCGGCGGTGACGTCATCTCGGCCGGAACAGTTGGCTCGACGGAACGAGCAACTGGACCAGCGGATGCAGGCGCAGGCGACTGGGTCGACGCCTCAGGAAGGCTGACCGAGCCTACCGTCATTGGCGAGGAGGTACTCCCCTGCGTTTCACCCAGGATTGCGTCAACATCCACGCCTGCACAAAGAAGAAAGTGTTAAAAGAAAATTATGAAGTGACAAATCTACAAAGGCATTATGATTATACTTACGGGTTTTCTTGACCCTGAACGTACGGACGGGCGGGGAGGAACCCGATGGAGCCGGCCTCTTGGTACCGGTCACCGTCGTCTTCGTTGGTTCTCCGGAGGTAACGGTCGTAGCCTCCGGAGCAGTGGTCTTCTCACCACCGGGCTTCCCCGCCACCTATTCACTATCTGACTCCGTGTCAGATAGAACCACTGGATCAGCTGTGGCCTTCTCCTTCCCCTTCAAGCCGGCAGCAGTCTTCTTCTTCCGCACAAGGGGAGGACCATCTGCGGATTCCTCAGAAGACAGGATGTAAGGATTTTCAGCAACGGGTACAGCATTGAGGGGTTCAGGATAGAATATCTCCTTACCTGGCCGCCGGTGGCTCAGGATCTCTTGGCCCGGCGGATAGACCTCCACAAACCTATCCGCCGTTTGCTCCAGGATGGGCAACTCATTGTCATCCAGAGCACGAGTGCCCACCCGCACAGGACTGTCAGCTTCCCGCGGGAACAGGAGCGACTCCAAATTATTCCCCTCTGAAAGAAAAAGAAACAGTTAGAAAATTAACAAATATCAGCAAGAAAGACAAGACATACCATAAGGAATAGAGTTCAAACCATATTCAAGAAGGATGGGAAACCGGGACGCATCCTTCCATACCCGGCTCATCCCCAGCAGCACCATCCCGGACTCCGCAAACCGGTAAACCGGAGATTGGACCCGGGATATCTTCGCGAACCATTCCGCCTCCTGGTAGCTGGAAGCGTGAAGGCTCGGAAGCGCTTGACCCTTCTTGAACTTCATAGCAATGGGGATGGCGCGGCCAGAGATGTAGAAGAACTCCCGCTTCCACGATCGGAGACTGCGCTCGGTCACGCAGATCTTTAAACCCTTTATACGGGTTGTCAGGGTGTACCACCCTTGGACGCACCTCCAAGTATAGAAGGTCATCAGGCGGTCCACGTAGGGCTCAATACCCAGAATCCGGCACACCCACTCGAAGTGCCGGACCTTGGCAATCGCCATCGGATGCACCTCGGTCAGGTGCACACCGTGCCTCTCCAGGACACGATACATAAACTTTGTCAATGGAAACCTAAGGTTCCCATAAACAAAGAATGCAGCATATACCCCGATCTTGCCACTGGGGGCATCGTACACAGTCTGGTGGGATTCAGGAAACTCAGGCTCGAGAGACTCGAGCATGAACTTCCTGACTATGTACTGGTACTGATCGAGAGGTAGAGCACACTGGCACTCGCCAGCAGTACTCCTATCGTCGGCTACAGCTTCAGCATCATGAGAAGACATTTTTGCAGAAAGAAGAGTGATTTCGGGAAAATGCTTGCCTGAAAAAGGGGAGTATTTGCCGGAAATCACTAAGAAGAAGAAGAAGAGGTGAAAGTGTGGATTACAAAGGGGCCTCTCCCCCTTTATATACTAATCGCAATTAATGCGGTGAATTTAATGCGGAGGAGAGAGAAATCGAAGGTGCAATGAAACTATGACACGTGGCAAAAAGCAGGCTGGCAACAGCTGTTGACAGGACGCGTGCCAGTAATTTCGCGGCCACGCGCCCGAAAAATCGTGCCCACGCGCCACGAAAAGCGTCTGGAATGACCATGTTCTGTCACGTCACCATAACTTCCTGCACGTCCTGACACAGTCAGAAGAAACCGTCGCACGACGTTTCAGAGGTTTGGACTGTTCTTATCTTTCCACCAACTCTTCGAATTTCAAAATTTAAAATTCAAAAATATTAAAAAGTAAGCGGGAAAATACCCCTTACCCCTTGGCAAACAAGTAACCGTCAGACGGATGCGGGTACAGTGTAAAGGCAAAACCCTTCACATACCTAGCACCCGCAGGGAATTGAAGCCAAGTAAACCTTGGCGAACAAGTAACCGTTAGACGGATGCGGGTACAGTGTAAAGGCAAAACCCTTCACATACCTAGCACCCGCAGGGAATTGAAGCCAAGTAAACCTTGGCGAACAAGTAACCGTTAGACGGATGCGGGTACAGTGTAAAGGCAAAACCCTTCACATACCTAGCACCCGCAGGGAATTGAAGCCAAGTAAACCTTGGCGAACAAGTAACCGTTAGACGGATGCGGGTACAGTGTAAAGGCAAAACCCTTCACATACCTAGCACCCGCAGGGAATTGAAGCCAAATATTCCTCGGCAACCAAGTAACTATAAGACAGGCGCGGGTACAGTGTAAAGGCAAAACCCTTCACGTACCTAGCACCTGCAGGGAATTGACGCTAGGAATACCTTGGAAGTAAAGTAACCGTAAGACGAGCGCTGGTACAGTGTTAAGGCAAAACCCTTCACATACCTAGCGCTCCGCTGGGAATTGAAACCAGGAAGGATCTTCTGGGCAATGCTTGCGGAAACGGAAATAACATCCCCGCATAGCGGGAACGTTGAGAACTACGTTGTTTGAAGCTCCAGGATGGAATTGGTGGTTTTAACATAATTGATCACTATGTTCAAAACTACCAAAACCTCACGGAGAATCCACACAACTGGGACTCAATGCTCCTGACTTGCGAGGAGGTTACAGACCTACCCGCATCATACCCAAAGACCAAGCAGGAAACTCGGGCATTTCTGCAAGTGACAAGGACTTCCCATGGAAAACCTTACAAAACCCTTTTCAAAACCCTTTGCTTAAGTCCAAAAGTTCACCTCACTTTATTAAACACGCATGAGAAGAACATTGGACTGGGGGGACTTGAAGAGGTAGGTCCCAGCAGAGCCCAGTTGGACCCGCAAGACTCACCTTAAACAGGGACGTCTGCGCAGAGACCAACTGGATCCGCAGGACCAACCATGCTCAGAGACGTGACGTCCTTACGCGCAGTATGCAAGCTGGTCCCGCAGGAAATGCCTCCCATGGTGGACTCCGCCTGTTCCCGCAGCCTCGGATACAAGCCATGAGGGAAGGCCACCCGCGCAGCATGGCTACACGCACTAGGTACTTAGCTCTCGATCATTCAGTGTCACCTGAAGGAATGAGCAAAGCCGGGAGCAATCCCGCACAGAGGCGGGAGGGGGAATACTCCCGCCCAAATAAGCCAGTCTGTATACTGAAGGACCTTTTACTGTACCTGACGAGGTATGGGCGAAAGATCTGATCAAGGATACGACAGCTCGCTGATACAGTATGGCGAGCAGCATGCTCCTGTACTATATCACTATTAAGCCGCTGCCTACTCACCAACTACTGTCATACCACGTGCGTAGCCGGCAGTTGGTGGAAAGGGAATAGTATACAGTAGGCCTGGTCGCTATCAGCCGCTGCCTACCCACCAACTACCAGCAGGGCACGTGCGTAGGCTACTGTTGATGAACAGGAACACTGTTGCAGCCGGCCATACCTCCTTGGAAACCTACCTTCGGCTATAAATACCCCAAATGGTATGATCATCTAAACACAACATATCTTACATTATCATCATATTATACCTGATATCTGCTCTAGCAATTTCTTAATATATTTTTATATTTAAAGAGCAATCTAGTCTGATTCTCACGCCGGAGGGTGGTCACAAGGAGGAACCCCCCCTTCTCAGTGACGAGCTCACGGTGTCTGTTTTGCAGGTTATCAGAAGAACCATCTTCCAAGGGTCTAACCCCTCGTGGGAAACAGCTATCCAACCCCCAGGTTACCAGTAATCTGCCCGGGGGCCGGTTAGTGTTTCTTCAACCCGTTTAACGTGGTGACTTGTGAGAGGCAACATTGGTTTTAGAGCCTTTTATAATGGTACTTGCACTCTTCTATGCATTGCATATGCCCTCTTCCCATGTTTATTTATTATTATTTTTTGTTTTAAAAATAATAACTTTTAACTAAAATTGCTTTCATAAAAGATATAATTAGTAGTTTTCCCATACCCCTTATTTTGATATTATATAGATTGTTATAATGTGGAGACTATATATAGGCGTCAAATAGACATTTGATCACATCAGTTAAATATTTAAAGTTAATATAATATCAAAACTTATAAAAAGTAAAAATACGAGTGAAAAAAAGTGTTGATTCATGTGATTATAACGGAGGTGTTTGTAAGGTGTAAACTAGTTATAAACTTATAACGATGCGATTAAAGCAACCTGTATTTTAAAGAATACATATGCTATCAAACTAAAAATATATATAATAATTCGTACACTTCACATGTGAATGTTTCGCTTTTGTACATCATGTTGCCTATATATATATATATATAACAGTGTTTAAACTACTAAATGGGCAACCTCAATAATTTCAGCAACTAGTTAAAGCTTATGGACCATAAACATAAAACCCAAACATAAAATACCATAATTATTTAACCTTTTTAATTATTTTGTTAAATTTAATGCAATTTAATTTGGTGTTTCCAGCTTCTATTATCTTATTAATAATACACAACTTCACCATTTAAATCACGTTTCAATATGTATTGGACCACTTTTCTAGTGTAATTCTAAGACCGAGCGTCGGCATTAAAATTTAGCTACACCAGCCTTCTAACGTATCAAACACCATGTTGTACGTATTGTGGGGTGCGCCAAGGGCAAGAGCGGTACCCCATTAAGGCCTGGTTGCTCTCATTTTCTTTTTTGAGATGTGAGCTATCTTCTCATTGTTTTGTTTAAACTTATTACTTTTTAAATAAAAAATATATTTAGTTTAAAGTTAATGACACCTAAAGCTAGTTAATCCATAACGTTCAAGTTAAAGGGCGAGTTATTTAAAACTCCACTGCCCACATGGCGGTGACGCAACGTTTTAACTAGATAATTAGCCGATAACACATAGCCTGATCATGTTTATCGTATAGTGGTATTATTAGAAAATATTTTCTTTAGGTGTGATCATTCAAGATTTTTTACTCGATTTTTTTATTAATTGCGACTATCTTAATTGCAATGGCTTGACTACTTTGAGCTTGTCTAAGCTCGAACTTAACTCATTTTAAGCTATATATCTAAAACCCAAGGGTGAGTTGAGAATATCTTTTGATTAGTTGCCTATGTGTGTTATTGTATTTCTAGCTTCACATTCTAATAAATGTATCTACTTATTATGTTGTTTGTTTACATTATGTGACAAAATAGTTTTGAAAATCAAAATACGAAAAAGAAAAATAAAGATTGAAATTTGAATCCATGTATAAAAAAGAATTTTAATGTATTTTTTAATGCTAACAGAAAAATTATTATTTTTGTTAATATTTTTCACAATGTCCAACCACAAGCCGTTTTGTATCCTAATGAATTTGGATTATATCATATCATTTTCTATTTAGACGAATTAATGTCATTTTATACACAGGCTCGATTTTGTCTCTTACTTCTTAGAACACCTTCCCAGCCCACAGGGGAATAATGGTCGCTGGACAATGAAGCCGAGTAGGTTATAAAGTCGTTTTTAATCTCGAAGGACAATAATAGGCAACAAATCATAGTTTGATAGCTGTTATTCACGTATGACAAATCAGTTATTATGGTTTTAAGCACATAGTTATTGTGCTTTCATTATAGTTTTTACCGGCTATTAATAAAACATACAACCTGGCTTAAACTGTTCAGAAACAGTTTACATAAAATCACAATCTGTACAGAAACATAAAAAGAAAGATATACTTAAAGAATCTTGTAACAAAATATCAAATATATGAAACTATTACTAAACGATTAATTTCGCAACGTCACAATCACGAGCTAGAAGAATAATCCTAACAAGATGTATTTATCGTAAAGTATATGAGATGGTAAACGACTCAATTGATTATCATTATTCAGTATTGTTCCATATGTTACAAGGAGACCCTAATTAATCTACTAAGTTCGTGAGCCCTAGTCTAATTATACCTTCCAATAGTATTAGTCTAGTTGTGATTCAAACATCCTGCAATATTTTGACCCCGTTAACAATTATGGTGATTTGGTTGTAGCAAGCGAATATATGTTGGTGTCTTATGTAGATTGTATAAACTTCCAACACATTGTGTGTGTTTTTTTATTAATATATTCTCTTTATTAATACTTAACAAAAGAATCTAATTACGAAGAGAGACATGTAAGCGGGTAACAAGTTACGCCCCCCCCCTCCTGAATGACAAAATCTATTTATTTTAATTTATGTTGCACGCGGGTATCCAACCTAGCGAGCTATATGATAATTCTAACAAATACATTACGGATGATAATTTATACTATTTTTTAAAAACTATGTTTTTTTTTATAAAATACATACAAGCATTAATGTTACTAAATAAGTTGAACAAAACATAATCATGAAACAATCAATGTTAAACAAAACAAAAACAATCGACAAGTAGACAAGTACACTAGATTCGACAAATGCCAAGGAGGTTCTCTTTGTACCTTAGTTTTATTTGTTTAACGTAGTTGTGTTGATCTTTGCTTTGTCTTTTCCCAACATATATTAAATTTATTTAACTTCTACAAAATATAATAAAATTTGCAATTTGCATAACTTTGTGATGTAGAAGTCAAATTATTCATCAACCCCAAGCTGGCTTTACTTAGAGTCTTTGAGCCACTAAATTTGAAGAAAATTAATCATTTATTTAATATAAGTAAAATTTGTTCTATTCATTGTTTTTGGAGTTTGGTGATTCATAAGATAGCTTCCATCAAGGCTTTGAGAATTTCTAGATTTTGTTTTTTATTTATAACTTTCATTTGGTCTAATGATTTTAAACTTATGATCAGATATGGGTTTTTGAAACTTAAGATAGTTGAGGTTTAATGTTTGAAACCAGACTTAATAAAGTTGTTTCACAATGATAAGTTTCCTCTTTGATTATGTTCTTGGATGAGTTAGGCTAGAAATGTCAAAATCAGTATAAACAATTAGCATTCCGTCTCAGGAATATTCATTTGGGTATTGTTGGTACTTCTAAACGTTGTTAAAACAAAAAAAAAAAAGACAAACAAATCCTTGTTGATTATCTTCATAACCAATAGTCAATGTATGCAATTCACTTATCTTAAAATAGTATAAATATGCTACACAATTCCTACTAATTGGAATAAGTGTCATTGACTCTTGTACATAATTTGTTTACTCACCGCATCATATTTTACCTTTTAGTCATAAAGCATAAACATTATTTTTTCATTCATGTGTCATGCAAGGTCTAATATAATAAGCAAAAATAATTCGGATAATTGACTATAAAGATATAACATTACATGCCAGAAAGATAATTTATAAAGGATTATGTAAATAGTAAAAAGTTTTAGATGACTGAAATTCACACACAGATTTATCATTGAATATCAACCATTGAAATAGAGATGAGATCAATAAACCGAAATATGAGTAAAAACAGTACTAACCGAATGTCTTACTGATTATGATGGTAAGATACCGTTTCGGAACTGGTAGTGAAAAGGACCGAAAACCAAATTGTATATCAGTGGCCGGTGCTAATGTTTTTTAGATTATATAGATCGAATACGATACCGGTATCAAAAATACCAAAATCGATATTAATAAAAACAAAATTGAATACAGAACAAATTATGCATGGTGCAATGGGACCTGTTCAAAACTGTATGTGAAAAATACAGATTCTAACTCTTACCGAAAACCATAATAATGAAAATAGATACGGTTTTAGTATGAATATTATTCTAGGGGAAGGTTTGTGTTATATAACTTATATTACAGGATACACTAATTAAGTACCACAAATAAACAAATTATACAAGCTAACGAGTAACAAGCCGAGCTAGTGCTAGCTCAAGCTTGGCTCGCTTACAAACCGAGCTGATTTTGAATTTTCTATCAAACTATTTCCAATTGAGCTTTTGAGACAAGCTATTTGAACTATTAAGAAGTTTATAATTATATAAAACATAAGGGTGAATTAAGTTAATTAACAACTTCATATTAAAAAAAAATAAAAAAAAAAATCATTTTTAACTTTAACCTGATTTCTGTGTGCCAATCCGTTACCGACGCCGGTCAACCACCTCGTGACCGCCACGTGCGTCTAGCCACGTGACACTGACGTGTCCTTACCACCTTTTGCAACTTGCAACTAGGATTTTATAAAATTAGTAATTAATTATAACTTTATAAATGTACGTGTGTAATTATGCAAAATCTTTCTATTTTTTAAACACAACAAAGAATACCTTTCTTTCTTTTTACATTCACACGTTAACTTGTACATGCTTTAATTAAAAAATAGACCTATTATCATAAAATAGACGTGGAGGAGTAGTGTTTTCGTGGCATGTCAGCCTGTGCTAAAAGCTGTTTCATGTAAAGTAGCTAAATACGAGAAAATATGTGTGTTTATACGTTTTGCGTTTGATATTTTTGGTTTCCTTGCACATGAGGCCGTAACTATTTAGTCGTGTCCAACGGGCGTGATGGGCCATGAATACAATGTTATGACCGGGTATCTATGAATATATTTTTTAAACGACGTAGTTTTGCTATTAAAAAATGGACAGTGACGCGACTTATTGCCTACTTGCCTTCTATCTCTAAATAAATAATAATCACCAAAATAGCCATGAAATTTGTTAGATTATCACATAATCTTTTTGACACACGGGGTCGAAAAATAGTGGAAAAAAAAACAGTGCAATAGTGGTGCAAAAGAGGATGACTTATAAGATTAATGTTGGCGCAAGTGATTCTCATCGCTGACTTGTATTGACGTAACTTAAGAGATGATGTGTTGCGCATATGCGCATGAGAAGAAAAATAATAGCGCATGTGGTAATTGGGTTGGCGTACGAGATGATGAGTTGACGCAAGACCATAAAGTCAAGAAACTATTGATTTTCTCTTTTAAAAAACTAAAAAATGCAACATAATGTAACAACTTGTGTGATGTATCGTAATAATTTATGTTATGCCATATGCTTAATGGTTATAAATTATACATAAAATAGTAATAACATTAAACTTTTTTACAGTAATAAAAAAATAATTATAAAAACAATTAAACTTGTAAAGTTGACGTATCTCTTTCGAAAAATATATAAATGTTATAAAATGTTGCTTAATACGTACATACACCAAATGTACTTTGAAATGGTTGAGTGTTTGACTCATGTTGTGGACTTGTGACTGAATTAGCATTTTACTTATTGAATTGAACTGGCAGGAAACACAAATGTACTTACATACGCTTGGAGTGTAGACCAAATTTGAGTAACATTTGAGGTTTTGCTATTTTCAGATACGTTGACAATTAAAGTCAATTTTTTTATTTTCCTATTTAATAAAATATTTATTTACATTTACATTTGACATTATGCATAACATATCTTAAATAACCAACTTAAGAATATAAATAAGGTTTTGTTATAAATTATAAAATACTATTTTATTATAATTAGGTAATGAGTAATGGTTAATGTTATTTAAAAGACATTTCCGCTACATCATCATCATTGCTTTTAGTTAAAAACACATGAAATGGATAATGCCACTTAATGCTCTTCAGTCATTTCCACTTCAAGATACATATGACCGTTAATAAATCGGCTCTTCACACCCCTATAATACCCGGAGGTGGTGCAAGGCTTTATTGCTCTTAAAAGTCTCGTTACAGATGACCTTAAATTCAGCGATTTCCTATTAGGCCGGTTGTTGCCTGACTGGTTTGATAAACCAAAAAATGTCACTAATAACTTATAACAAAATATTTTTGATGTGAAATGGTACAGTTAACAACATATGAAGGCCGAAACAAATGAGATGTAGAGTATGAAGTAGTAACCGAATCAATATATGACTTTTTATTAAAAAAAATGTAAGAGAAGAAGATGACGCCCTTGTTCTTCACATGGATGCATTGGATTGGTTGCAGGCAACGACGCCCCCCTCCTTTGTTTCTATGGTGGCGCACAAAGAAGCTCTATAAGAATAATATATAATAATATATATATATATGGCCATTATAATCATTTATATTATAATAGATTAAAATATTTTTATTATACCTTGTTATATATTTAGTTTGGTAATTGTTGATGAGCTATATTACCTATAATTAACTAATAAAGGGTTTCCCTTTGGGTGTATATAAAGTGAGATAAATGTTAACATCATAACTTAATCACACACACGTAACAATTTCGTGTGCCTCCTCTCTCCTAAATCGCGTTTCTCTTAAGAACTCTAACCATCCTTAACTATACATTCTAAAGGGGAACTCGATCAAGCCGACAACTATGTCGTCTACATCCATACCCTGTTGTGATTACTACTCTTCACTGTAACAGGTTCATATGTTTATTTTTATTCATGTTTTTATTACTTACATGAATAACTGATCAATAAGCTCGTCCTATTTTGAAACTGATATGATATACATAACCCTCATTTGACGCTCATTTTTTCTCCGTAACACTTGGTCTAAATATAAATGCATTACACTATTTCTTAAGAATTCCACATCAGCTTATAACACACGTGGTGTATCTACAACATAAATAACTGAGATACATGATGGGCAGAAATAATCAAACCTAAGATATATTTCATGAAATAAAATCTTAAAGTACAATTAACTATATTTAAAACTAATGTAAAATTAATTAATTAGTGAATCAGATTTTATGGGGTCCAGATCTTTTTCCCCAACTCGTGTGCACGACCCTATGTTTAATGTATTTTTTAATATGGTTTTATATTAACTTTAATATTCTTTTTATAAATTAATTACCAAAGCTTACTAAAACAGACTTAAAGCTGTATTTATGAAATTAAATATGTACTTTGGGTAGTAAATGGCACGGTTCATGTCACATTGCCACCTTTGTTTATTAGATATATATATATTTGCACTCACGTGACATGATAATAAAATAAAGTTTAGAACTATTTTCTAATGGTAAAGAAATAATTTGTATTTTTATATAAATTTGAGTATATGCTTTTACATAACCTCAAAGTTAGAGGGTACACCACCTTTTCAAATTGACCAAGAGATGGAACAAAGAATATAGTTGTTTATTTATATACAATAATGGATGTATAGTTAGTTTGATACAAGTGGTAAAGCTTGACGAAAATACGGAGGTAGATAAATTTACATTTCCGAGCCTAAGCAATGCTCGCCCCAATTTGACACTTCGACTATAACTTATTTGTGTAGCTGCTAAATTACACACACGACTTGTTATATTGAGCTAACTGGGCTATAGCTCTATGCTTATACACACATCATCTGACAGCTAATCTCACGTAACTTTTAAAGTTTGACCCTCTATGATCAGAAGTTAAAACGGCTGCCATTGAGAGGGAAACGAGTTGCTAAACTTAGATGCATGACTATGGGTAAACTTGGTACCAAAATATAATTGGACATCGATGAAAGAAAACGTGTTTTGGGATGTGGTAAGTCGAGTAGAAGAAACAACAATAGTATAGCGACAATAAATAGGAAATAATATAAAATAGGACACGTTGTATATTGAGACAAGAAGTGAATTGAGTAAAGTTATAAGTACATGCATGGTCGTTTCTTTATACACATATAATGTTCCAAGACCATTTTAGTAATTTTAAACATATTCAAAGGACTAAGCAAGTAATTATATTAACTTTATATATACCAAATTTTTTTGAATGTCTAATTTGGATCACTCACGAACTGACCCAGCGATCATCTCTTTTCCCCGAGTATCAGATTCCACGTTTAGAAGGAAACCCACCATAGATGAAAAATTTTTCTTGGCCCAAGCTGGATACACGTATTTTTTGTCACATGTGAGATTTTAACAATATCTCCACTTTTTTAAATTAAAGTTTTTGAGTGTCTCACCTAAACCACTATTGACAACTTAATATATATACGGTTTTATATTCCACTAAAATACACAAGCCTAATAATAATATTAGCCCCACAAACTTTCATGTAATATATAATTTACAACAATGGCTAATCTTTCTTTCTTTTTTTTTTTACATAAACAAGTATCCAATAATGAAATGGGAAAAGTCTCATATCGATGGAAATTAACTTATGATGAACAAAAGTAAGTTTTTTAATAATGTTTGGAACTATCTTTAATATATCTTTTTAAGACGAGATGTCAATCGTCCATATTAATTTTGACATTCAATACTTCCATGTCTGACCCACTCCAGCAGTGTTGTAGAACTCATTAGGTGCTAGTCAAGCGGTGGGGGTAGTGACTAACAACTAATCAGGATTAGTCAAATTGCCATTTACATGTATTCATTCAAATACACACACGCACACACCTAATTTTATATATAAAGTTTTTAATTTCGACTGATTTCCATCAAGATTTTTACAGCAATACACCTAGGAATATCATTAAGAAGAAAACCCATCACTATAAAAAAACTCATTAAATCAGGTTTCAAACTTGAAACCATACAAACCTTAACCGCCACTTCCATTCTGTTGGATCAAAATACCAATTGCACTAAAAATAAGTTTATATGAATAAGTTTCATGAGCAAGATTACTTTTACAATACACACTAGCATTTTACAATTCCGATGATGATAAATGATTATTTAATTGGTTGGAATTAGGTTTACTTTATGATGGTTTTTAGCAAGTAAAACGGGAGTAGACAAAAGCTATTGTTGGTCAAAATGTAGCCTACACTCCTTTGTTTTCATATTAATGGCTTCTTATGTATGCATGTTTCTTGCATGTATTTTCTTCATTACCATTCTCATCTTTTCAATTTCGATATTTTCCCATAAACAATTGTATTTACTTTATTATATTAAGTTTCTTAAGGTTAATACTTACAAAACCAAAAAAAAAAAACAAAAAAAAAAAAACAAAAAAAGAAGAAGAAGAAGTAAAGGAAAAGAAAGCGAAAATCAAGTATAATAAGGCTACTAGATTTGGTGTTACATCTAATTTTCAAAAGATATAAACCAATGTTGTTAAAACCGGACCCCTAGCCAGTTTGCTTGGCATGGGTTGAATCGGCTATTTTGACGCTCGTGGTTGAGCAATGCCCCGATTTAGTGATTCAACCGGTGTTGGGTAACTTTTTCTTAGATTGCTAGAGTCGAACTTCGCAACTCTTTTACACAAATCAAATTGTCTGCCAATAAATCTTGAAAGATAGCTAGATATAGAAATCTCTTCTTTATTTTGTTTTTAAATAATATATTTCTTGTATTTTTTTAAACTATAACCAATATAACAATATAATATTTAAGTTCGTTTTTATCAATTCGACCGGTCCAACCATTAAACCTGACAGTTTGATAGCAAGTTTAATTTTCATAAGAGTGATAAAAACACATCATATTCTAAATATTTATTTGGGGACCAACATGGCTTTAAAAGGTTGTCACTATTTCTAAAATAGAGTGGTTATTAGTTGCTTAAAGCAAATACGTCAATTTAATATTGTGACTTCAAATTTATTACTACCATTTATTATAAATACATTATTTACAATTAAACTTGTTGTTATCATTTACTACATCTCTCTCTTACAAGAGAGACAATAGCTACAAATTTTCGAAACCGGTTTGTAATTGTCTCAATCGAAACCAGTTCCAAATTGGTTAACTGAATCAAAACCGACCGTAACCTGGCCAAAAAACTTGTTTTAATCAGAACCGAAACTGATCATAAACTGGTTTTGACTTTTGTTGACTAAATCGAATCAGTTTCAACCCAAAACGGGTTTGGGTTTTAAACCGGTTTGTTCACCTCTACTTGCAACTACTAGCATGCTTCCGTTTGACTTTTGGAGTCAATGCATTTCACTTTCTATAACCTAATGAATAAATCTTTTTTGAAAGTGAACAAAAAGATATAAAAGTGGAGCCCATTTTGTGTTTTTGTGATACGGTAAGAGAATTTAAATTAGGCCCACGAATAACCTTTGGCCCAAACACATGCCTTTACGGCTTTATATAGGCAAATTGCTTTCTATTCCTCTATTTATTTTTTATACAAGTACCTTTATACCATACCATACCTTTAAAAAAAAAACTTTAAATACACACGTATACAAGAGTAGACTTTCACTACATTAGCTTTTTAGGAATATGAAGAACAAATCTAAACGATTTAATTTTTTAATTATTTGGTTCTTTAAAGTAATTTCTTATAGTAATTGGCCACCCATGTAACTTGTACATCGATTGCATATTAATTAATCTTTATTAAATGCGCGATATAGTTAGAAAATATTATGGTTGTGCACGAAGCCGAAAAAATTAACTTGAAAACGAAAGAACCAAAAATTCAAACCGAATTGGAAACCGACGGTTCCTTTTTATTTTTAGTAAAAATCGAAATATCAGTTTTGGTTCGGTTTGGTGGTTTGTGAAAATAAAAAACCCAACCGAAAAAACCAATTTGTTGAATTATTTTTTTGTTGAATCATTTATGTTTTATATAACTTGGATATTTGTTTTTATTTTAACGTTAATCGTTTATGTTTTGTCAATTTGAATAACATTAAATCATTTTAAATGTAAGTATCTTTTATTAGTTAATAATATATGCCAAAATATATAATATTCTATTACTTTTTAATAAAAATACTAGGCTGAATTTCAAACTATCACGGGTTAAATTTCTTTGGGCTGAAAATTACTAGCTCGGTTAGCAAAATCGGTAAAACTGAATTGAGCCTGAATACCAAAACCAAAACAGATCTATTTTGAAAAAACAAAAAAAACTGAAGCTTTAGTTTTCAGCTCGGTTTAACCCAAAACCACACCGCACACACCCTTAATAGGATACTTTAATGTTTATCATGTTATGTAGGTTACGGAGAAAATGAGCTCAAACATCAATGCATCCAAAGAATCGATGTAATGGGGTGTTCAATTAAGAAGATATTAGAATTAGAGTTAACAAGAATTATTTGTTGAGTGCTACATGTGGGTAGGGCTGTTCATGGAGCCGAGCCGAACTGAGCCTCGCTTGCTCGTTGCTTGGCTCGTCTACAACCGAACCGAACCGAACGGCTGAAATTCGAACCGAGCGAAAACCGAAACGAGCCAAAATCGAATCGAGCATTTTTCGATCGAACATCGAGCGATTTTGAGCATTATTTATTTCCTTTTCACTTTAAAATTTTCAGTAAGAAACAAATTTGAAGGTTGTAAATAATATATTGTATAAATAATTTAGTAGTTTTTAGACAAACATGTAATATATTGTAAGTTTTTATTAAAACTAAGTTTGAAGTGATATATAATGATCATGTAAACAAACTTCTATTATTTTAAAAACTTGAATCGAACAAATAAAACTATAAAATTAACGGAATATGAAAATGTTAAATGGGTAAAAATAATTGTAAGCTTATATTTATTTGTTTTGTCTATATATTTATATATTTGTTCATATATAATTATATATAAAATAAATTAAAAATATTCAAGCCGAATTGAACCGAGCAGACCTTTGCTCGTTGCTTGGCTCGTTTACAAACCGAACCGAGCAGAGCGGCTCGTTTTCAATCGAGCGAAAAAACGAGCGAGCATTTTCCGTGCAATTTCCGAGCGAGCGACGAGCGAGTTCGAGCGACGAGCGGTTTGTACGGCCCTACATGTGGCTTCAAGTTAAATTTTATTGGGCTCAACTAGATGAAATGCATTAATTGAACTAAGCTACGTAATTGGGTTAGTGGGAAGTAAAGTAAAAAGGCTGTGGATATTTGTTTTGGCTGGGCACATAAACGAGGAATGGAAATAATTAAGTTGATTGGTTATAATAAATGATTAATCATTGATTATGTTTAACTAGTTCATCTTATGGTAAACTAATTACTTTTTCTTGATCACTTTGCGTTGAACCCTGTATGAGATGTATATAGTAGAGAGTGAACAATAACCTAGAGGTCGTGGGTTCGAAACCGATCCTAAGCGCCAATCGCCTTGCCGCTGAGTGAGGCTGATTTACCTCTCACGGGATGGGCCTGGGACGGTCTGGCGTGGGCCGGTTTACGTGTCCGGAACAACACGTTTTGGAACAATAGTAGAGAGTGAATGTTTTTCTAATTGCGACAATTGAGATTCATATTTGATTTTGTGATGTTGTCTGGTTGTGATAATTGTAAGACAAGTTAATATTATGACTTCATGAGATGCCTAGTTAATGTAGTTAGGAGATGGGTGATATGACTGAGCCCAAAGTTAGTAGAGCAACGAATATAAGTTACCTATATCTTGTGAGAGTATATGTGCATATACGCTCCCCCCCTTACATATACGCTCACATATCTAGCGAGTCGTATATTTATATTACACGTTAAGTTAAGTGACATGATGATGATGGTTTAGACTTGGAAGTTTATGGTTTCAGGTAGGCCTGTAAACGAACCGAACGTTCGGTGAACTGTTCGTGAACCGTTCGGCGGGAAGTTCGTTTATGTTCGTTTATTTAATAAATGAACGAACATGAACACAAAATTTGTGTTTGTTTAACTAAATGAACGAACATGAACAAATGTTCCGTTCGTTTATTTATGTTCATGAACGTTCGTTTATGTTCGTTTATGTATTAATAGAATATAAATATTATCTAGATATGTCATCTGCTTAAATGTTTTATATTTGTTAATCTGTGTTCATTTATGTGTTTTCAGATTTAAGTTTGTTTGTGTTCATTCACATTGGTTCGTATATGTTTATTTATGTTCGTTTATCTTTGTTTAGTTATGTTTGTTTAGATTTTAAACAAACGAACACAAATGTCCATTTTTAAATAACCTCACATGAACATAAATATTTGTTCGATTAATTATAAAATTAAATGAACGAACACGAATATGCCATTGTTCGTGTTCATTCGATTCATTTACGGGCTTTCAATATTCATATTGATGAATACATCGGTCTTATTCTCTAGCCTCTACCGATTTTATTTTAGTTCGTTTGTGTTCGTGAACCGTTCGTGAACACATTAATTTTCTTAATGAACGAACACGAACATAAAATCTCGTTCGGTAAGTGTTCGTGAACCGTTTGTGAACACAATATTTTCTTAACGAACGAACATGAACAAGGCCTTGTTCGTGTTTGATCGGTTCTTTTACAGCCCTAGTTTCAGGTTTGAAACATGACTCACAAATGAATTTTCTCACATTGATGGGTTTTCTCTTTGTTGGTGTTCTTTATTGAGTTAGACCAAGAATGTCAAAAGTAGTATGGTTGACAACTCATCTAAGGAAGGCTCACTCGGGTACTGGTTATAATTCGAAACACGATTAAAAAAAACAAAGTGGCAAATAACTTTAAAGTTTTGAACTTGTGTTTAGGCATATGAATGTGAATGTAGTTTGATTATCCTTATGTTATGATTCTTGTTTTTTATTGGGGACACTTTATTGTGATCATTGAAAACTACCATAGAACCTTATAGAGATAAGGATAAGCTTGATAATAATGGGCTCGGTCCAGATTAATAAAAAAAAACCAGACTCGAGTAAGCCAAATGAACCAGATAATAACTTTTATTTCCAAAATTCAAAAACGACACCATCTGCTTAAACGATCGGTTCTAATATCAAACGTGAAATACCAAGTATCTCATAATGTTAAACTATGACATATTTTATTAATAAAATATTAGCATGAGATTATAAGTTGATATAACATAAGCGAAGTATTGTTGTAGATACATAACTTAGCATTATAAGAAAATTTGTCTTACAACTTGACAATTAATACCTACTAAATTACATTGAATACTCTTGCTTCCTTTCTCATTTTAAAATTCATCCAAAGTAAAAATAAAAATGTCACTTTCAATTAGAATATCACTAGAAGATTTAAATAAATAAATCTTTTCCAACCCCCAATTGATGGATGCCTTTCTCTGCATCCACACACCATTGCTCAGACCTGCATCCCAATTGAATTCCATGCATCTCTTTCCTTCATCTGATATTATATATTCTTCCTACAAACACAATCTAATTACATCTGCAACCATCTGTGAAGTGCTCCCATGATGTTATAATCCTTCTGTTGATTCTGATGTTATATATATATATATATATATATATATATATATATATACAGCCCTAATCCCTTCTCTCTATGCTCATGGAGCACTCCTGTGGAGGTAACTGCTAGTGCTTGTTCATCATTATTTTATCTCAATTCAAGTGTTTGGAGATCATATGTTGCTCTATTAAACAATCAGCTCCATAGATACACAGACCATTAACCTAACCTGTTACAAGCTACAAACTAACTTTACTAATGTAAACCTGAACTGAAAACTCAGTTTATAAACCGACCAGCGGGTGTAAGCTAAACCAATTAATCTTGATTAAAGTTACCAGAAAACAACAAGAACATAACATGTTTTTGGAACCTAAAATCTGCCCAGAATCTATAGTAAATCTTAACCAAACCGAAGCTGTGATGGCTGCCAAATTCACAAGTAAAACAATTCAAAAACGAACCCAAACCAAGACTGTATAAAATTTGGGAATTCTCCATTCCTTTTAGAAGCTTATAACATCACTTGGAGACCCTAAAATGCCCAAGCTAAACCTTAAAATGATAGTATAAACACCTTGATATTTAACTTCAAAACCGTCAGTTTAAAAACCCGTAAAACCCAAAGAACCATCCCAAAAACACAACGCCCATGTATGACATCTTTATGTCCAAGAATGATATTTATAGTTGGGTTAGTGTAAGCAAAGAATCTGTCCAAAAGCTGTTAGGGTTTCATACGCCGTTATAAAAACCGAATAAAAGGTGTTAACGGGCCACACCGAACCAATCAGTGGTTGTACTAACTTTTGGGTGTTTAAAACGATTTTTAGAAGTTAAACATGTTTAATTAAGACCTCAAACCTGGTAAAGACCAACCTCAAAAGTTAATACTTAACCGGGTGTTAAAAGTCGTCCGAACCGACACTTTGGTAACTCGTTAACTAAGAAACGATATCTGCAACCTATATAGTATTATAACATGTTTTGCAGACCTTAATATAATGCTTTGATGATATATAATCTGGCCCGAAACCATTTTATGCGAATCATCGTTTTAAAACTGAACTAGAACCCGAACGGGCTGAACCGGACTCGTACTTGTAACAGCAGCCAAAAATCATCTTTTAAAACCCATGAATTGTTAAAGAAACTTATTTTAATTAACTATAACAGGTCCTAACAGGTTTTCTAACCAAAAATGAGTTTTACTAAAAATATAACTTAAAGATGCTAACGGGCCGAAACCGAAACAAAGCCACTGTTTGGGTTCCCGGCATCCTAACATCAATATAAAACTTTTAGTAAGTCATTAATAGGTATTATAACAGGTCTTGACACGTTTCGCTAACTAAAAACAAGTTCTAAACAAATATAAGAGCGAAAGGGCATTTTCGGTAATAAAGTGAGTTGGGTATAAACTTATAAGTTGAAAACAGAAAAGTATAAACTTATAACAGAAAATTTAACCATGAACCCCTATAAGTTACACAAAGTTCAACCCTAAAAACCGTAGCCAATTTATAGTAATTCGGTGACTCGTATAAGTGAAAACTAGCTCGAGAACAAACCCGACATGTGACCTTGTTAACTCTGTACATCTAACAAAATTTCCAGAAGTTAAACATAAATATTTAAGTCCTTGAAATTGTATAAATCAGCCCCAAGGGATAATATTGAAATCGGGTTATAAAAACCGTTTAAACCGACACTTTTGTAACTCGCTTAAGTAAGGAATAAGCCCAACAACCTAATTGATACTTTAACATATTTTTACAGCCCTAAACACAAAATTATGATGAGTTATAACCTGCCCCGGAACTGTTTTACATGAATCATCGTTCTTAAAACCGAACTAAGACTCGAAAGAGCCAAAACCGGGCCCGTTAGCGAAAATGCAGCTATGAGTATCTTTTAGAACCCATGAGATGTAAAAACAACATATTTTTATTTATTATGACAGGTTCTAACATGTTAAATGACCAAAAGTGAGTTTTTATTAGAAAAATAACGAAAGGGCGTTTTTGGAAACGAGTTATTTCTCGAAAACTGTCTAAGCCTTTAACTCGGTTTTTGCCAAGATAAACGTTAAACGAAGGTACGAGGACTAAAACCGTACAACCCAAAAATTTCTGAGATATCAGACCTGAAAATAACTCATTTTTATGATATATATAATTCTAAAAATGACAAGTTTCAGTTACAAAAGTATTCGTTTATTTAAATTATTCTTTCAAGACTTTCCTTAAAAACCGACAACACCATTGATAACCGGTATTGTCAACGTTTGTAAACACAGGACATGGTTGTTTAAATATGTATCATTAGACTTTTGATATCAATGAAATGTATACAAATTCTATGGTCATATGGTAACCCGAAGCCTAACTGAAAACCGAACTTTCCAAAAATAGAAACTTTATCGAAACCGACACATGAACCAAGGTAACTAAAAATCTCGGAAGCTGAATTATATACGTAAACACAAAACATTAATCTTATTAAGTTATTTAGGTACAAACTTCCCATAAAAGGAAACTTTACCCATCAAGAACCAAATACGTTGGAAAACACAGAATTAGCTAGCACACAATACCAATAGTGAATTTTACATTGTTTTTCGATAACTTATTGTTGATTAATATATATACTAGGCGTACTTGGTGATTTCTAGCATAGTGCAAGCTCATTGATTATCTTTCATATACATATTGCATACGGACTGAGGTGAGTTTCGTGCTGCCCTTTTTACTTAAACTTTTTTGGGCTGGATACATGCTAGTTTTACATATGGTGTGATGTTTATCAAGATGTGTCTTACTGCTAAATTTTTGTCCCAACTTTTACACAATCATTAGCCCGAGGGAATGGGCCGGAGGCTTGTATGGGTAGTACTATTTGGGAGACCCCCACGCACAGCGACCCTATGTTGGGTAAACCACGCTGAGATCTGCGGATCGTTGCGGCATATAACCTACGTGTTTGATTATTGCTTTTAGCAGGGTGATAATCAGGGACGGTTTAACTTCTAGTATGAGTTGGGGATACTTATGCTAGTTGCAGGTTTGATTGTGGACTTGATTGATGTGCACCATGCTTTATACTTACATACACGCAAACTTGCGCGCTTTTATAAATGAACTATTTTATATGTGTATGTGAGCTAAACTCACGAACTCACCAACTTTTTAGTTGACACTTTTTAGCATGTATTCAGGTATCTTGTGGGTAGTGATTTGGATTAGCATTGTAATGAGCATGACTAAAGATAGAGGCGTAAGTCGAGCAAGAACAAAGAAGATTAGATGCCAATGAGATTAGTAGAACCCAACACGGATTGCAGCAGTGTCAGAGAAGAGAAAAGATAGTTGTGTAGTTACACCTTGTTTTAAATACATAGTGCAAACGTTGCAGCTTATCTTTATTAATAAAATTCCGCTGTTCACATTGGTACCAATTTGTCCATAAAACGACTAGCCCCCACGGCAGGGTGTGACAGTTACAGAATATCACATTGGTGTGTTTTTGTATAGATTGCGCCTAAGGTTACTCTAGAATCAATATAAACTATGCCTATGTAGCATTAAACAATTGTTTCATCGTATTTGGTATTGCAACTAAGTAACCAAACTCAAAACTGAAAGTGATTGCTTTATCTTATCCTGCTTCATGTTCTTTGTGTGCTAATTGCTTCTTGCTTTTGTCTTTCAACTTAATTTAGCCTTAGTTTAATTTCATAAGCATATCAAAATCAATGACCAACGGCATCGGAGCACTTGATTAATTAGAATGATGACTGAAACAACAAGAATGTTGCCATGAACATTGAGTGTAGGGATTAGAATTGTGATTAGGAAGAGTCTCAAGGATATAAGAACGGTCGAGGTTTGTCCAAGGGTTTGAAAGTAATAAATTTGAACAATACACTCTTTTTGGTTTCCCATCAAATTGCATTTCAATACTCCTTTAATACACTCTTTCAAAGGAAACTGTCGAAGATCGATTCCTCACTGATACAATTCTATTTCGACATGAGTAAATTTATGTTAACAAATTGTATAAATCGATCTTTTCAGGGCCGGCCCAACGGGGGGTCAAGGAGGTTGACGGACCCAGACCCATTCTCCAAAAGGCCCATAATCATTAAAAAATTTATATATATTTTATATATTATTTTGTTTAAAACATAATGTTTTAAAACATATAAGTATACAAAAGTATACAAAATGACTCTTTGGTGTAAAGGAAATAGTGACATTTTATGGAATCTAAGGGATTCTCGGAGACGACCCTGGTTACAATGATTTACGACAGGGGGTGTGAACTTTCGACATGACACGAAAACCTGACACGAGATTCGTAGGTTTGGGTTTTGTAAAAACGGGTCTAGGTTAGTTTCAAGTCGATATCTCGAACCCGTTTAGCTAAACAGTCCGGTTCGGTTGAACCCAACCGTCAACCCGCTTAACCCATTTATATTTTGAACAACTTTAGTGCAATTGGTTGTTGGGGTATTTCAAAAAACTTACCACCAGCATACAACTCATCTCGTCCGAGTTCAAGTCCTAGAATAGTGGTGTTCTCCCATATTAGTGGCATATCTACTTGTTGCAATTGAACCGGTACCCTAAGAGATTCCTGTTAATCTATTGTTTCATGCGTGGTTCAAGCCCCAAAACTTAAAACTAAAAAGAAAATTAACATTGTATTTATTTATAACTAAAATGTAAATGTTTTCTATAATTAAATTTGTATGATTTATTGTAAAATTATAAATATAAATTTATAGTATTAAGATGTGAAAAACATAACAAATAAAACAATTTAAGGTCAAACCGGTCGTGTTCAGGTCAACATCTAACTATGCGTACCGTGTTCGAGTTTACGTGTCTTAAATGGTTTTCAAATTCATGTTAAGTTTCAACCATCAAACCATGAACACGATTCGTGTGACACTCCTAATTACAGGAATAACAAAATGTAATATTATGCTAATATTATAAGGATTAAATACACGAGATGTAATATAATTTACGTTATGTTACTTCATACCACATTTGATATTTTATTTCATTTTATGAAGTATATATTATTATCAGTTGGAACACAATTATTTTAGATTATATATTTTTATTTTTTGGTATGGTAATTTAGAATACACACACGGGAGGGATTCGTAGAGAACTCCAATAATTACAATAACTTTGAGAACCACTTTTAAACATGAACTTTTTTTATTGTAATTATTCTTGTTCAATAAATAAATATGTATTTAGCGAGATTACATGCATATACCCGTCACATTACATATATGTAATATCTATCTATACTCTCTAATAAAAGGCTACAAGTTCTGCCACTTGTCACTCCTATATTAAATCTCACCATTTTTAACAAATTTCTAATAGTAAAATAATAGTTACCATTTTTAGAATTTGTTACTTTAATATTTACTTCTTATTTTTTTTCAAACATTTGATATTTATAATTGTCTTTTACTTCAAAATTGTTTTAATGACTATTGTATAACCAACTGTATTAATAGTGTTTAACGGGTTTATTGTTTTCTTGTACACTGATTATTTATTAAATATTGTATTTTCAAGAACTACTCGTGTAATACACGGGCCTCAAACTAGTATGTAATATATGAGATGTATATATGTAAGTTCACAAAGTTAACAATATGCAATACGGCAAGCTACTATTATTTTTTTAAAATATTTTTTACAATACAAACCTAAAATGAAAACAAATGAAAAAAAATATTTTTTTTGTTTAAATGTAGTTCCCTCGAATTCCCGCAATAAGGATGAGTTTTTGAGTCTCAGTATGAACAAAAAATATGTGTAGAATTAGAAGTATAATCAGTGGGTATGAGTTTCTGTGCTAAAAATATATTTCAACCTTAAAATTATAGCATTAATCTTGTTCACATTAGGTTTGTTGGGAGTTTTGGCCTTCAGCACATTAAGGCGTCTCCTTCTTGCTTATTTATACATAATGTGTTAGCGGTAATCTCTATCCGTTTCTCTCTCTCTCATATGAAAGGAAGCTCCGGAAAAGAGAAGGCTAAAGTTGAAAATTACATGTATGAAGACATGCAAGATCCATTGCCTAGCAATGAAGTTTCGAAAAATGGATCAACTGTGTCGTGTTTTACTGGAGAAAACACGCCACAGGTGATCCATCAACCTACTGATCATGTGGGTTTAGCTAACCCACACCGAAGGGCTAGTCAACCTTCTAATTTGTTGAGCAATGGACATACATTCCCAGTTCTTGACACTTCTGCTATATTCTTTGCCAACATGGCGAAAAATGGCAACTTTAACTTTGAGGGGACAATGGAAGAAGGCTTCGACAAAGGGAAGGCCATGGCTGAAGACATGCAAGAGCTAGAAAATGAATCAGTACTTGTGGAGGATTCGTCGTCTTTTACTGGAGAAAACACACCACTACTAATCCATCAACCTTCTAATCATGATGTGCCTTTAGTTAATTCTAGTGGTCAAAATGCGACCGAATCAATATCTTTGAGTCTTACCAACCCGCTCCCAAGGGTCATAAGAGTTGATCATGGTGAGACATCAAGAAACAATAGAAGATTCTCACCGTACCTTACTTGTACGCATTGCAGAAGGGGATTCCGGACTATACAGGGGCTGAGTCGCCACGAGCTCACTCATAATCAACCCAAGGTTCAAAGACCACCTCCTAGTAACTTATCATTCCCGGTTCTTGACACCACCGCCATGTTCTTTGCCAACATGGTGAAAAATGGTAACAACATTTTGCAAGGTTTTGGAGCACCAAATGGCGGTTTGAACTCTAAAGGGATGGTTGATTGCACCTATCTAGATGCTCTAACGCGAGTAGTTACTAATAGTTGTTTTCCTTATGTCGGCTTTAAAGGCGCAAGCATTAGTAGTGATGTGGTTGGAAACTACTTTGAGAGTTCTCAAGATGAAGGTGAAGTGAGAGGAGAGGATGGTACTATTGATTTTCTGTCAAGTGTAGGGATGCGGTGCCTGTGATCTTTTGTCAGGATATGGTGGTCTATCAAGCAAATGTATAAAACTATTTGTATGATGGATTTGAATAAATTTGAATTTGCTTTAGTTAAGATGTATCTATTTAATTTCTCGTTTTTTAGCCATGTCTTTCATATGCATCGTTTTTAAGGTTCTGAATGTAATTTGAATTTGATTTAGTTATAGAATAGTTCTATTTAATTTCTTGTTTTTTAGCTATGTCGTTCATCTGCAACGTTTTTATTGCAATTTATATTTGCTTAAGTTAAAATTGTTCTATTTAATTTCGTGTTCTTTTAGCTATGTGGTTTGTATGTATCGTTCTTAAAGTTGTTGATTATGTAATTTGATTTTCAGGACCGTCTCCAAAAATTAATTTAGATGGACTCAATTTGAATTGGGTCGGGCTGGTTATGTGCTCATAACTTATTAATTATGAAATGGGTTGGGCTGGTCTTATAACTAATAACTTATAATTTTACACATTTTTTTTAAAAAGAATTCATATATATAAAAAAAATTAAACTTTTCGGGCCTTGCACCGTGTTGGGCCGGTGTCGGTCGACCACCCTTCCAAGGTTGAGACCCGGCCTTGCTGATTTTCGTCTTCAATGTTTTTGAATTCAACTTTATAAGATGTTTCCGGCCTTTTATTTCAATTAGTTCATCTTTTAATTATCAGGTGTCGTCTTGAAAAGAGTCCGAAACCAAATTGGGGTCACTTGAGTAATTGTGCATAATTTGGGCTTCGCTTGATTCAAAGAAGATTTTCATTTTATTTTATTCCAAATGGAACCATAACAACAAATCCCGTTTCCTGATTTGTAGAGTTCTTAGCCTTGCCAGTTTTCTAGATTGTGATATCAAAGCCATTTTGCAACCAACCTTGTTACTCCCTTAACTTCTTTCACAACAAAAGATATTGTTTGTAAATTAAAGAAGTGTTCTCTCAAAAAGTGAAAGGCTAACTCTTACTAATAGCTTTCTTGGAAATATATTAACTATTTATCATCATTTTATCATCCACGCACATGGACGAACATCGACCCGATAACCCCGCTAGGCCCGGAATTTATTTTTTTAATTTTTTATATATATTTTTATGAAAAAAATTTGTATTTTTAATGTTTAAATCCAATTACTCAACTCATTTAAGTCTATTTTTAATAACCAAAATATTTTTGCACAACCAAAATCATTACTAAGTAAGCTCATTTAAAAATTTAATTGTTTAAACTCAACGAAAAAACCCTTTTACTTAAGGCCAAAAACTTTTTCGGCCTTCGATCAAATTTTTTTTAATGATTCTCAAAAACGGCCTTGTCCACGCATAAGCGGTGCACAGATTGTAGAATACTAATTAAGACTTTTTTTTAACGACAAATAATATCACGTGTGAATCTACCCTTTCGAGGCTATGTCTAAGGTCGACCCCTCGACCGTCGTGAGACTGTACCCCATGATGCACAGGGACCAGATGGAATTCTTAGAACCTTTCCCCTGTCGGGTTCGAACCCAGGATTAAAGCCCTGATTCGTCCCTTCACCCAGCTATCCTTCGAACTGGTCAAGTAAGAATCGAATCTGCGTCTCCACAAAGGGAGGACAAACCTCTTACCACTAAACCAAACTTCTTTGGATAATTAAGAGTTTTCTTGTCATAAGAACTTATAACTCCTTCAAAGCAACGCTGATTAGCTGGGACAGTCACTGGATAGAGAAATAATGGTCGCTGAGATACCTATAATATGCAGTTTGTTAATATCGTTGTGGAATGGATATGTAGTTTCACTTAATTTGGGAAAGAAGCATCGGTGGTCACCTTAATTTCCGCGGCAAACAAAAACTTGTAATAAAAACGATTATACTACAACAAAAGGCAAACAAAATGGCACTTGTATGTGTCCTAGTAGTATAAAGTGATTGTCGTTATAAGGTTAGTGATCGTATACAAACAGCAGATTTCCAATTGAGAAAGAGATTCAAATCCAAAACCTTACACATACAAACCACCATCATAATTCGAGATCCAAGCCAGTGAACCACACTTTATATAATTTTGGACAATCTCATAATAGGTCAGTAATTGGGATGAGATATGTGTCAAGATGGTTGGGACAGAGGATTCGAAGTTATACCATAAATTGTAATCACAAAGAGAAGTTAATTAGATATTGTTTATCACTTTCCGCCTTTTTTTTTTGGTTTCCCAACTATGTTTGTGTGTTATGCTAATATGTATACACATACAACCAGGGCCGTCTCTGAGACTACAAAAAAAAGTAGGCCTGGGACATGAAATACGAAAGACCCTAAAATACAAACTCAAAAATCTTTTATATAATTTAGACAAATGTGATAACAATAAAACAAAACAACGATTTTTTTAGCAAAATTTTCTAACTAAAAGACTCAATTTGTCTTCTATTGTTCTTTTTTTACTACCGGATACGTGTTTAGACCTAGGAGGCGCAATATCTTAAAAAAATATATTACCATAACTAGTTATAAATTATCATTCTATCATGTATTAATAGTCAACTTATTATCATTATCATTACTGAATAAAACTTAACAAATAAGAAATTAGAAATTAACAACTAAAACTAATAATATTAACAACCAAAACTTAAATACAAGTTTACAAATACTTGATCGTTGGTTAATAACCTAGTCACTAGTTTAATAAAAAATTAAAAGTGAAATATAAGTAATAAGTTAAATATGTTGTCTAGTACATTCAATTTTTAAACATGGGCCTGACTAGTTAATTTGTTTTTAATGAATTGGGATGTTGGCCTTAGAGGTGCACAAATCGATTTTTTTAAAAAAACCGGTTTGGTTATTAACCGGACCGGTTTTTTTTGGCCCGGAAAAGAACCGGTTCGGTTAATAACCGGACCGGTTAATAACCGGTTTTTGTATGTCAAAACCCTAACCGGTCTAACCGGTTAGGACCGGTTTAGAAACTGGTTAGAACTGGTTAATAAACTGGTTTTTTTATTAACCGGTTTTTTAATAACCGGTTTTTAGGTTAACCGGTTTTTTTTTTTTTTTAAATAACCATTATTTTTTCACAGTATAAACAAACCGGTAACTACAAGGCAAACCGGTAACTACAAGGCAAAACGGACTGACCGAAGCCATTCTTTGCTTTCGTTGTTAGGGTTCTTTGCTTGGAAGATTAAAAACGCATAACTTTCATTTATAGTTTTTACATTAAAAATACAAACATTAAATCGTTATCGCATATTCGTAACTCAAAAATACAAACATTAAAGAATGCCTAGACACGATTACATGAACAACTTGCTGTTTCTTACTCATTATTTGCCTCCATGTTTGCTGTTTCTTTAACTAATTTTCTTCGCTACCCGATCCCGAGCTATTCCTTAGGTAATCGTCGTACGCGGCTTCTTCATCGGTCATTGGTTGAGTGTGTCCTTGATTGACCTCGTCTTCATACAAGCCCGCCTCATACTCCATTTCCCCCTCGAGTGAGCGTTGATGTTGTGCCCTATCTAAAGAGTCCAAAAAATCCTTGTAGCAAATCGACATCTCTATAGCTGGTGGAGTGAGTCGAGTCCTCCTAATCGATATAACCCTGCCAGAAACAGAAAAAGCAGACTCCGAAGCTACCGTGGAAGCTTGGACCGTTAGTAAATCTTTGGCCATGGCGGCGAGGATCGGAAACTCATCCTCCTTACGTCTCCACCAAGCCAGCAAATCAAGACTTCTAAATTCATCCGGAGTCATGTGTTTCACAAAGTTGGTACCATCATACCTTCCAAGTTCACTGCTTGGGGTGTTTACCTTTTGACGTTTACCGGCGTCTTCCCAAATCATGTAGTACATCCCCATTTCAAGGTCGGTTTGGGATTGGGATTGGGCAACAGCTCTTAACGAGTCATGAATTTGGGAAGACGACCCGTATTTTGTAAGGTAAACATCATACATGTTTGACAAGGTGGTGTTGAAAGCATTCTTTAAAGTTTGGCTATAATAGGGGTTTTGATCGTCGTTTAACTCTAGCTCATCACAAATTTTTTCTATTAAAGCTTCAACACCACCAACATTGATGCAAGGGTTTAACGCGGCAGCACATGTCAAAGCAGCGGGTAGTTCTTGAAAATATTTTCTAAATTTTTCTTTCATTTTTACACCCATATCAAAATAAGGTGCACCCCTACAATGAAGTTCACTCAACTTTGTGCACATGACAGCAATTTTTGGTAAAGCAATGGGGCTTGTTGGATAGTAAACCCCGGATAAACTAGTTGTGCAAGATTTAAAAATTTGAAGGACCTCCGTAACGATCTCAATCAATAACCAGTTTCTAGGATCGTACGGTGCACATTTACCCCTACTTGACAAAATTTGATGAAACGCAATTAATGATTCTTTTTGTTGGATGACTTTCTCAAACATATCACAAGTCGAGTTCCATCTTGTTGGACAATCCCAATTTGGCCCCAACCATTGACAATTAGCTTCTACACAAAATTTTTTGTATATTGAAAATGTTTTATTGTTGCTAAAAACATCTCGTAACATTCTTTTAAAATTGTTTCTTTGCGTTTCGATCACGTTTAACCCATCTTGCACGGCCAAGTTGATAATATGTGCAATGCATCGGCTATGAAAAAACGCTCCATCACAAATAGGTTTATACTTTAATTTTAAATGGCTAACCGCGGCCGTATTGTTGGACGCGTTATCAAACGAAATTGAAAAGATTTTATGTTCAATCTTGTATTGTCGAATGACTTTATCCAAGAGTTTAAAAATATTTCTACCCGTGTGCGGGTAATCAAACAATTGAAACGCAACGGTTCGTTTCATCATTTGCCACGACTCGGGGTCAACCCAATGAGCCGTCACACAAATGTATGAGTCGGGCGAACCATGAGGTACCGACCACACATCCGTTGTTAAGTTTACACCAGTTTGTAAGTTTGAAAAGTATGAAATTAGTTCGGATTTAGCGTTTTTCCATGCTTTAAGACAATCTCTTCTAAGGGTCGAACGACTTACGTGTTGGTAGCGTGGTTGAACATACTTTTGCATCATCTCCGTGAATTGAGGGTTGTCGAAGTGGTTGAAAGGAAGTGTTTGTTGAATCACAAAGTTTGAAAACTTTTGACGTACCGCTTCAAGGTCGTACGTAAACACCGCTCCTTGATTCGTCATCTCCGGCTGCGAACTACTTCCCGATTCGTCATTCAAGGCCTTGCAAAGGGGCCTTTGTACATGCGCTTTTAAAGTGGAGTTTGCATCTTTGCCATAAAACTTCAAACAATGTTTGCATCGAGCTTTTTGGCTACCGTTAGACATTTCGCATAGGTCGAAATGTTGCCAAACATCTTGGTTTCGTTTCGTGGGGATGACCCGAACGACCGTTTCTCCCGTGTTCGAGGCACCCATGTTGACAGATGAAGCAGCACTTTGGGAGGCCATGATAATCGACTACGAAATAAGAGCGTATGGAGTGGTAATGTGGTATAATTGAGCGTGAGATAACAAAATAATCGCGTATGAAATAAACGTTTAGAGCGTTTGGAGTTGTATAATCGAGTGTGATCTAACCAATACCCAACCTAAACTATATATAGATGTTTGTGGGGGTAAAATGGTAAAAAAAAAAACGGTCAAAAAAAAAAAACGGCCATATAGCCGTTATACAACGGTCAAAAACCGGTTTTTAACCGGTTAACCGGTTAACCGGTTTTTCCACAACGGTCAAAAACCGGTTTATAAAAAAACCGGTTAACCGGTTTTTCCATAACCGATTATTAAAAAAAACCGGTTTTTTTATTAACCGGTTTGTTAACCGGTTTTGGCTCTGAAACTTGTAACCGAAATACGAACCGGCGGTTTGTAAACCGGTCAAACCGGTTTTTAAAAAACCGGTTTTAGTAAAAACCGGTTTCCGGTTTAAACCGGCAAACCGGTTCCCAAACCGGTTTTTTTGACCATCTCTAGTTGGCCTAGTATACATATAAAATTTTTTTAAAAATCTCATGGGCCCTAAAGGAGAGTGGGCCTGGGGCCTGGGGCCTGAGCCCTCCCTGCCCTCCCCTTGAGCCATGCCTGCATACAACAAGTTATATATCCATATCTAATGAGCAATGAACAGGAAAAAGGAAATGATCATTGCCTCATTGGTACCTTTTTAGTTCGACACGTTTTGTCATGTCCTGCACAAGGTAGGACAAATATTAAATATACGTGACCGCTGAGAAAGTAATTTAGAGATGTTGGTTTTGAAAAACTCATGTACATTATTAAGATAGCAAAATACTTCACATGTGTAGCATAACTACTTAAGACCTGCATAACTATTAGTAAGCAATATTATTTCTCAATAACGAAAAAGACGGCCACCTGTGTTCCTGGCTGTAAAGTCGTAAAGATTATGAGAGTTCTGAAATACATGGTTAGATAAATACAATGTTAGAAAATATGGTAGAAGAAAAGATTAGATGATGCACACAAACTGGATAACTTAGTAGATATATCGTATCCCTTTATTAACAATCCGACTCTAACTCTTTGGGTTAAACCAAATTTTAATCTGCGATAAAATCTACTATAACAACTTCTGATTTAAGACATTAAGCAAAAGTCACGAAACTGAAAGTATATGAAGGTTTTCTGTTTGAACTAGAGAATGCTGATAGTCGGTATCCAATGTGCCGCACCGCCGCTCAAAGATAAGATAGAATTCGGCATTGGCATTGATGAAACTTAAGCTACCGGTCAACAAATATATATGAGCCCCCATAAAGAGTTCACACATTTACTTCTGATTAACCAAAAATCTAAAATGTGTGAATAACTGAATATTATAGATCCAAACCAAAATAAAACAGGCCAACAATATCTATCATCTTTTATCAATCAAAATTTCTAATTCACACAAGAAAAGAGTACTAATAAAGGGATATTTAGACGTACATATGCTCGCTTTCAAAATCGTCGTAGATAAAAACTTAATGGCTTGATAGATTGTTGAAATATAACGTAATTAGCAATTTAAAAAATCGACGACCGTGGAGAATGAGAGTTTTAAAGGGGGAAAAGAAAAAAATAACGTTTTAGGACGGATTAGAACATGCGCCCAACAAGTCCTAAAACAACGGATAAACCACTATATATGCTAGAAGGTAGCTTCGAACTAATTCTCAAGTCATTTTCTATTGATGTCGAGCTTTAAAAATCTACGGTTTTGGTCAACTTTCGACAACTAAATTTACTTATAACGGTTAAAAACAATGGGTTCGAAAGATGGGTTAAGAAAGGTCGAGGTATATCGAAGGATTTGAAAGTTTCATTTGAAAAATGGGTAATACACGTAGAAATGTCAATTATCAAGTCAAAGATTCACTGATGATACAATTGACACGTGAATTGTTATGAATACATCTAAGCCCAATCACAAAGCCAATTTCAATGGTCCAATAAAGCTTGGTGCGTGATATAAGCCGGGAAACAAGAGTAAAAGAGCATGAATGAATATTGTAAGAATGTTTGGCTTCTTCTTCCCATCTCATACTCTGTGAATCTGCTCTCCCATCTTCTTCTAGTTCTGTATTAGTTTTTGTCTTTCTATCTTTATCTTGTAATCGCTCGGTTAAGACAATAGCTATTTGGTTAATTCAATAACAATATGATTTACTAATTCTCATTGTGAAATAACCATTCACTTCATGAATCCATTTTCGGTTTCTCATCGAATCGTATTTAACATTCTTTCAATACACTCTTTTAAAGGAAACCGCCAAAGATTTCCCCGTTGATAAAAGTCTATTTTGACCCGCGTAAAGTTTATGTTAAAAAATTGTATAAACTGATATTTTCGAACTAATAATGAATTACGCTAGGGGTGTGAAATTTCAACATGACATGAACCTAACACGAAATTTACGGGTTTGGGTTGTATAAACAGATCGGGTTAGTTCAGGTCGAACATATGAACATGGTTAGCTAAACAGGTTGGGTTCGGATCAACTTAGCGAGTTACTGGGTTGATTGTTTAACCTATTTTATTTTCAATGATTTGTTTTAATATGTTTTATATAATAAATAAAACTACTTGAGTATATTATACCAAAATTTAAAACTAAAAAAAAAATTAAGATTATATTTTATTATTAAAATGTAAGTGTTTTCTATAAATTTGTATATATTGTTGTAAAAATGTAAATTTAAATTATTAATATGTGAAAAATATATAAAAAAATTATGTTAACAAATTGTGTTCAGTTTAACCCATAAATATGTGAGTTGTGTCTGGGTTCATGTATCATACATGATTTTCGTGTTTGAGTTCGTGTGAAATTTCCGGGTTCTTGTCCATTGGACCCAAACCCGTGAACACAACGTGTTTAACACCCCGTAATTTACAGTAGAAGACTTGATCAAAATGGGATAACAAATGCATATATTATAAGGATTAATTAATGAAAATGTAATATAATTCACTTTTTGTTATTGTATGCCACACAATTGATATTTTAATCCATTGTATGTTACATAATACCACAGAAGTCTTATCATTAATATCATTTATTATAGATTATATATTTTCTGTAATGGTATTAGAATATATATTTATAAAGGAGAGTTATTCTAAAAAATAGTTTCTTAGAAATAAATCATAGCTATTGGATCATGTTAATCAATGATTGAGATTTAAAATTAACCTAAACCGACATAGTTTCCTAGAATTATTTTTTCACCATTATAACCGACATAGTTTCCTAGATTTAATCTTTCACAATAATTTTCAATGCCATAAAATATTCTTTATTAGCTCTATAGTGCACTCTTAAGAGGAGTTCTCTTTAATCTCACATATAGGGGTGAGATTAAAGGAGAACTCCTCTTAAAGAGTACACTATAGAACTAATAAAAAATTATTTATAACTTTAATTTTTTTTTTGTGATTTTTTTCTTTTCCCATTCTAATAAGATGATATTGTTCCTTAAAATAAACAAAAAAAATGTTGATGTAATATATATGTGCACTAATGTGTATTGCATATATACAATAGTGCTTTGTTGAATATAATATAATACAACACAATGCATGATACAATACACACTGTCGAATATATGCAAATACAACACTAAAAATTGTATGCAGTACACACTATCGCATATATGTAACAACACTAATGCACATATGCACTATATCAATTTTTTTATTTTTGTACATAATATAACAATATTGCACATATACAATACAAAGAATTGCATATATGATATTAAACACCGTTGCACATATCGAAATACTCACTATTACACATATGCATTAAAAAATATCAACGTACTGCATATGTGAACTACGAGTTTTTTTTGTTTTATATTTTTTATAGTGAAGAATAACAACATATAAGAATGATGAAAGAAAAAAAAATTAAAAAATGTTTTTTTATTAAATTAAAAATATTTATTTATTAATTCTCTAGTTCTCTTTCTGAGAACGAGTTCTCTCTAAATTATTTCCATAACAATTAATAATATGAGAGAACCACTTTAAAAAAAATTATTCCATTTATTCTCATTAAAGAACAAAAAATATGTAATTATCAAGATTACATATATGTATTCGTTGTATTACATATATATAACACTTGGGATGTGGATATATGTAACTATACGTAATCTCGTGAGCTACTCATTAATTTTTAATTAATTTTACAATATTAATCTTGAAATTAAATGGAAAGAAAACAATTTTTTAATGAAGTTCTCAAGTTCCCGTAATAAAGATTAAAGTCTTATTTTGAATAAAAGTATGTAGAGTTAGAAGTAGGATTAGTGGGTATGAGTTTCCGTGTTAAAAATATATTTATTTTAACCTTAACAATGTAGCATTAATCTTATTCACATTAAGTTTGTTGGGAGTTTTTGTCCTTCAGCAAATTAAGACGTTTTTTTCTAGCTTATTTATACACAATATTCAACTGTAATCTTTAACGCATTCCGTGTTAACCCCCCCCCCCCCCTCTCTCATGGAAGGAGGCTCCGACAAAGGGAAGGCCAAGGCAGAAGACATGCAAGAGCCATTGCCTAGCCTTAACCAGGAAGAAGAAATTTTTAAGGAAAAAACTTTAGAAAATGGACCAATTGTGGCGTGTTTTACTAGAGAAAACACGTCACCACCGATCCCTCAAACTTTTGTGCACACAACTTTAGTTAACCCCCCATTAAGGTCCATAGTGGAAGTTGGTCAACCTTCTAATATGTTGAGCAATGGACATACATTCCCGGTTTATGTCACTTCTACCATAGTCTTTGCCAATAGGGTAGAAGATGGTAATGCCGATAACACTAGTGGCAACTTTAACTTTGAGGGGAGAGCGGGCGGTAGTCATGGTGGCCTTTTGCAAGGTTTTGAAGCACTTGATGCCAATACTAATTCTGCAACGGGTGGTCTAAACTCGGTGGGGATGGTTGGCTTTGAAGGCACACGCACAAGTAGTGTGGTTGGAAACTACTCTGGGAGTTCTCAAGGTGAAAGTGAAGTGAGAGGAGAAGATGGCACTATTGATCTTTTGTCAAAAATGAGAGGAGAAGATGGTACTATCGATCTTTTGTCAAAGGTCGGGATGGGCAGTGGACAAAATAAGAAGAGTGATGGCGCGGGAGGAAATGGAGATGGTGAATCTTAAATGGTGGTGCTCGTGATCTTTTGTCGAAAGCTGCAGTGATCTATCAAGAAAGTGTAGGATGGCTCTATATAATTCGCTTTTTTTAGTTATGTCGTTCGTATGCATCATTTGTATTAATTTTAGGTTTTGAATGGAATTTGAATCTGCTTTAGTTATAAAATAGTTTTATCTAATTTTTCCTTTTTAGCTATGCCGTTCGTATGTATCATTTTTAAGGTTTCGAGTGATTTTGAATTTGCTTTTGCTATAATAGCTCTACTTAATTTATGGTTTGATAGCTATGTCGTTCGTGTGTGTCGTGTTTAAGGTTGGTTGATTAATTATGTAATCTAATTTTCATCTTTAATGTTTTGAATTTAACTTAATAAGCTGTTTTGGTCTTTTATTTCAGTTACTTATTCATCTTTTAGTTATGAGCTGTCATCTTGACAAGAGTCCGAAACTGAATTGGGGTTAGTTGAATGATTGTGCGCAACACGTATTTATCGTCTCCGGCTTCAATAGATGCACAAATTGATGATGAATAAGTAGGTAAAATAGTTTGGACTTGGACGTAAAAATTATAGAAGATTTTATAATTATATTCTTGCAAGTTAAACCATAACAATAAATCTGTTTCCTGATTGAGTTCTCAGCCTGCAAATCTTAGAAGATTTTTATTATAGCCATGTTGCAACCTCCCTATGTTACTCTTTCCCTTTGTCAGATTTTAAGTACCATGTTTCAATCACTAAAGGATGGTTCATAATATTGTTTTTAAAATCAGTAGATTCAATTGTTTGGTATCATTTGTTCTATGTTCAAGCTGCTTGCACCATAAATGTAAGATGAGGCCAAAATGTTGTCTTCCTCGCGATTGTGTCATGCGTTTTCAATATAATTTCAATTTTTCCAACCAAAGAGAAATTTATTCTAACCACAAGATGGTGGCAAGTAGTTCTCCGATCGATATTTTGGATTAAGGGATACATTTTCTTAAATAAGACCATCCAAAGACTATGTCTATTCACATTCGATTATTCCTCTCATATCACAACTTTGCCAGTTCTCAGTCTCTTGCATTTTCTGTCGGAATTGTAATGATTTGTGCCATTTAGAAATCGTAAAATGTATGTCATCGTATTCTACCTGCCAAGATCCTAAGCAAAAAAGAAAAATCTACAAAAAGGCCTCAAAAAAGGTTATGCCAGTTGAGTTAAGTTGTGTGTTGATGTGCAAGCACGCATATACCTACATTTGGGCATATATGTTTCTGTTTCTGGAGTATCCCCTTGTTGGGCTTAGGAATACCGGGTTTGTTGTTAGGGCAGGCTGTGTTGAAGGCGGAATCGGGAAAAATTGCTAAACATGAGAAAGCATGTGTCGAGAATTGATATGTTATGGAATGGATACGGGGTTTCACTTAATCTGGAAAGGAAGCATTTGTGGTAGTGAATCAATGCGGCCAAATGAAGAAAATATAGGAAACTAGTTTTCACAGTAGACCCACCACAACAAAGCATTTGAAAGGAACAGAGGCAATAACATATGTTATGGACTAGATTATGTATTAACTTCTTAATTCCTGCGGCAAACAAAAACTCGTAATCAAAGCAATTCAACTGAAACAAAGAGAACAAAATGGAACTTGTTCCTAGTAATAATATAAAGTGGTTATCCTTATCGATCTTACTCAAAGTACGAAGTCTTAAGTCGTAATTAAACTTATATGAATATACTAATTATCTGGATCCATTGAAGAAGAATTTTTGCCTTTCTATTTTAGAAAGATATCACTCTAAGCAATTAGATATGTGTGAATCATGTGTGGAACATTTTGGACTCCAAAGACCTCAAGTTAGACTAAGAAAATAGTAATATTATCAACTAAGAAAGGGTTCTGTCAACAACTAGAGTTGCTAATTTAAACATAGAACAACACCAAAAGTTGGCTCCTCATACATGGATATTGACGGTTTCTAATCGTATCGATTAAACATAAAACAACTGAAATCAAGATTAAGATTATATGAAGAAGAATTAGATAGGAATGATTATGATTTAGTTGATACTGTGTGAATCTGATTGTATACAAATGATCCATATGGTGGTATCTATACTTCGTCAAATATGTGTTTGGAACGTCACGATGTTTCATTAAAGAAGCGTTACAGGTTTATTCAATTAAAGCATATCCGTATCTAGCCCATAGTTATCAAAAACGACCACTTCTTGCACCTAGGTGGCTAGGTACATCTTCAAGAAACGCGCAATAATTGTGCTCCTAGCTAATTACTAAGCGATCGATATTTCATCTCTCCATGTGCATGCCCAATATATACAACTAAATTGTTTTTTTTTATTTAATTCACAATTTTATATCTTCTACTCTATATAACCTTCTACAATACCACCAACGGACGGGAGTTTTGGTATTGGATAATTTTTGGTATTAGTTAACTCGATAAATGATGTCAGAACACTTGATTAAGAAAGAATACTGATTGAACTAAGCAAGAATGTTGCCTATGAATAGTTTGTAGGTATGAGAACCATGATCAGGAAGAGTCTCGACAACGAGTTAAGAAAGGTTGTGGTATGTCCAAGGGTTTGACAGTTTCCTTTAGAAAATGGGAAATATACGTAGATATGTTTATTATTGAGTTACAAATGCAAGTCAAGGTTTCACTGATTATACAGTTAATGTGTGAATCCATTTTTGGTTTCCAATCCAATCATATATAACACTCATTTAATACATTCTTTCAAAGGATTATGCCAAAGATGTTCCGCGGATACAATTCTTTTTCGACACGTATAAAGTTTATGTTCAAAAGTTGTATAAATCAATCTTTTCCAAGTAAGTTAAATGATTTACGGTAGGGTGTGAAGTTCTGTCACACGAAAACCCAACACTAACCTAATGAGGTTTGAGATGTGTATAAACGAAGGACTCCAGGTTAGTTTTGGGTCAAACACGCGAACCCCTTTAGCTAAATGGGTATGGTTCGGGTCAACCCAACAGGTTCACTAGGTTCACTGGTTGACTTGTTCGTCAACCTATTTAATTTTAAATAATTTGTTTTATGTAATAGATTAATTGGTTATGAGTATGTTATACCAAATTTAAAACTAAAAAGGAAATTAGCATTATATTTTATAACTAAAATGTAATTGTTTTCTATAAATTTGTAGTTTTTGTTGTAAAAATGTAAATCTAAGGTATTAATAAGTTAAAAAATAAAAAATAAAAAAATTCCAGGTCAAATGGGTCTTATTCATGCCAACCTGCAAATATGCGGGTTATGTTCGGGTTCACGTGTCTTACATGATTTTTGGGTTTGGGTTTGTGTCAAATTTCCGTGTTCGTGTCAATTAGACCCACCAACATCAAAAACGACATGTTTAACACCCAAAGTTAACAGTAGAAAACCTCATCAAAACGGTATAACAAATGCAAATATTATACGGATTAGTTATATCAGAATGTAATATAATTCACTTTTTGTTATTCTATACCACACAAATGATATGTTATTCTATCATATGTAATGTAAGAGAAATATTATAATAAGTAGATTTTTTCTAAGAAGTGTAGGAAGTGTGTTTTCATCATTATATCTAATAAAACACACTACACAATAAATACACAACTAAAATGAAACACACTGCACAACAAACACACTTTTCATATCCCCGTTAGATCAACATATCTAACGCACCAGATTACTTTTTAGTTTTTTCACTTCTTAGACACACTATACTCTTATTATAACCACACCCTGTAATGTAATACCTTAAAGTCTATTATTAATGTCTCTTATTTTTCGGAATATATATATATATATGTTAGATTCAAGCGAGGGTTGATACTAGTGCGGAAAGTGTGGGAAGTAGATCTTTGTCATTGATTAAGTGTAATCAACGGTTCAAATAAAAATGACAAATTTTTAATTAACAATAAATTATTTGTCAAGGACTTTAATATAAAGAGTAGTTCGGTCTCTTTATTTTATAGTTAAGATGAGTAATTAATGACATTTAATTGACATTCATTACTAATTAACTCAAAGTTACCCATCATCTCATTTTTTAGATTTTTTTAATCACAAATATTGTTAATCAAATATCATTTTAATTAAATACAAAAACATCTTCATTCATAATTCATCAAATACTAGATTCATGTATAGCCTACATAGATGCATGTATTGCGTACACAAATTTATGTAGCATTTTGGTGGTATTACGAATGTATATATGAAAATGTTACAAGTGTAGGTTATTAATAATTGTGTCATTTATTATGTTTAGTTCTATGTGCAAAATAAAAAAAAATTATTATGTGTAAGTTTATACATGTACTGTGTAGGAAGCATTACATATTGCCTACACAGATTTTTAGTTTTATGTAGGTTTACAAATTGCCTACACGTATTGTTATTTCATTTCAGTTTAATCAACATGCAACTAATATTAACCTACACATAATTCATTTTCGGGTACACAAATTGTTAGTTTATTTATAAACAAAAACAAATTTTAATGCACTTCTCTCAATTTTCTGCAACAAAGGTTGAAAGTTCAAGTCTCACTCTAAATAATAGGATGTAGAGTTAGAAGTACGATTAGTGGGTTTGAGTTTCCGTGCGGAAAAAATATATTTCAACCTTAATAATGTAGCATTAATCTTATTCACATTAAGTTTGTTGGGAGTTTTTGGCCTTCATCAAATTAAGACGTCACCCATCTTGCTTATTTATAAGAATGTGTTAGCTGCAATCCTCATCCCATTTTGTGTCACATCTCTCTCTATCTTTCTCAGTCACTCATGGAAGGAGGCTCCAACAAAGGGAAGGCCAAGGTTGAAAATTGGATGTCTAATGACACGCAAGAGCCTTTACCTACCCTTAACAAGGATGAAGAAGTTTCAAATAATGGATCAACTGTGTCGTGTTTTATAGGAGAAAACACGACACAATTGATCCATCAACCTTCTGATCATGTGGCTTTAGCTAACCCATCCCCGAGAGTTGGTCACATTATGCAAGGTTTTGGATCACCAAATGCCAATATCAATTCTACAGGTGGTTGTTTGCACTCTATGGGGATGGTTGGTTGCACCTATCTAGTATCTAACCCAAGGTCTTATTATTAATTGTCTTCCTTATGTTGGCTTTGTAGGCACAAACACTAGTAGTGGTGTGGTTGGAGACTTCTCCGGGGATTCTCAAGGTAAAAATGAAGTGAGAGGAGAAGATGGTACTATTGATCTTCTATCAAAGGTAGGGATGTGCGGTGAAGAAAATGAGAAGAGCGATGGCAAGGATGGAAATGAACATGGTAAATCTTAAATGGTGGTGTCCATGATCTTTTGTCGAAAATGGTCTATCTAGGAAACGGATATTATGAATCTTAATAGGATGCTGAATGTAATTTGAATTTGCTTTAGTAAAGATATTTTTAAGAATTTCGCGTTTTTAGCTATGTCTTTCTTTTGTGATGTCGTTTTTAAGGTTCTAAATGTAATTTGAATTCGTTCTAGTACTTATAATAATTCTTATGTGCCGTTTTTAGGTTGGTTAATTATGTAATATGATTTTTGTCTTCAATGTTTTCGACTTGAGATGGTATTGAATCTTAAATGGCGGTGCTCGTGATCTTTAATTTGTCGAAGGTAGCTGTGATCTATGAAGCAAATGAAGAAAACTAAATGCAGGATGGATCTGAATGTAATATAAATTTGCTTTTGTTAAGATGTTTCACTTTAGTTTCACGTTTTGCTATGTCGTTCTTATGTATCGTCTTCAAGGCTTTGAATGTAGTTTGAATGTTCTTTAGTTATAATAGTTCTATTTAATTTCTCGTGTTTTTAGCTATGTCATTCATATAATTAAGGTTCTAAATGTATTTTGAAATTTGCTTTAGTTGTAGTTCTATTTAATTGTGTGTTTTTTAGTTCATATGTTTCGTTTTTATGGTAGGTTGATTATATAACCTGATTTTCGTCTTCAATGTTATTAAATTCAACTTTATAAGTTGTTTCCATCGTTTACTTCAATTACCCTTTTCATCTTTTAGTTATCGGTTGTCATCTTGAAAAGAGCCCGAAACTTTAAAGGGATACATTTTCTTAAATGCTTCCTTTGGTTGTGTGTCCGTTTCTGTCATGGGCAGCTCAACTCTAATAAAACTGTCCGAAGACCAGGTCCAATTTTTTAGGGCCTGTCTACGTCTTTTCACGTTCAATTTTTCCTCTCCGATCACATCTCCTTTAGCTCTCAGTCTCTTACATTTTCCGTCGGAATTGCATGATTTGTGCCATTTAAAATATTAAAACTTCCACATGACGAGATCCTAAGCAAAAAAAAAAATCCCTAAGTTCAAAACCTGCTTTATGCCTCACAAAAGGTTGAGCCGGCCCGGCTTTATGTTGTTTATGTAATCTGATTTTCTTCTTCAGTGTTTTTGAATTCAACTTAATAATCTGTTTTCAGTCTTTTAGATCAAGTACTTATTCATCTAGCTGCCATCTTGAAAAGAGTCCGAAACCGAATTGAGGTCACCTGAATGATTGTGCATAGCTCTTATGAATAAGTCAAATAATATAAAATGTACTTAGATGTTAGAATCACAGTAGATTTATTTTTATTTTATTCCAAATGGAAACATAAGAACAAAAATTAGTTTCCTGATTTGTAAAGTTCTCAACCTGCAAAAAAATTAGTTGCAACCTACCTCAGTTACTCTCTTAACTTCTTTCACAACAAGAAACTCTTACTAACAACTCTCTAGGAAGTATGCTTAACTATTTATCATCCACGCACGACAAATTATAGAATACTAACTAAGAGTTTTCTTATCATAGAAGTTATAATTCCTTCAAATCAAGGCTAATTTGCAAAGAACATTTACTTGATAGAGAAACAATGGTCGTGGAGTTATTATTTATTAAATTTCGTTACGGAATGGATATGGAGTTTTACTTAATTTGGAAAAGAAGCATTTGCGGTAGAGGATCATTGCAGCAAAAGGGAAAATATAGGAAACTAGTTTTGACAGCAGCCCACCATTGCGGAGAATTTGTAAGGAATTTCAGGGACAGCCACATATGTTATATTTGCACGATATTTGGACCGGATTATGCATTAACTCCTTAGTTTCCGCGGTAAACAAAAACTTGAAATAAAAGCTATTTAACTACAACAATGGGTGAACATCGGCGTCCTTATTAGGTTGGTGATCTTATATAAACTACGAAGTCTTAAGTCTTAATTGAACTCATAGGAATATACTGATCTATATCCCTTGAACGAGTCGGCGTGGAGGCAGAGGTTTCTCTCAAAAGCAGCCTCTCAAGCCCGAGGGATATGGGTAATGCTTGTTTACATCCCACCCACCCAGACCCTATCAATAGCTTTTCTATGTGTGAGATTTTTCCGGGTACGGTTGTTGTATCCAGAGCATTCTGGCCTTCCTATTTTAGGAAGATGCCATTAAAAGCAACTTGATATGGTGCATCATGTGTGGAACATTTGGGATTCCAAAGCGTTCGGTTCTCAAGTCTGGGTGTGTTTGATCGGGTTTTGACCGATTTCATCGGGTTTTTTTGGTTTTCGGGTAGGGTGGGGTCGGGTTTGACCGGTATTGGCGGAACCGGTTCCACCGGGTCCGGGTCGGTTCCGGTTCCGGGGGAACCCAAAGCCCGGTACGTACCCACGGGTAGGATAGGGTCTGGTTCCGGGTAGAAACTGCTAGTGGCGAAGCTTGAACTAAGATACCGGGGTAGGGGGGGGACTCAAATGTATTTAAAAGTTTCACAAACGAGGGGGCGTGCTCAAATGTTTGGTCGAAAACGGCTAAATTTACACTACGTATAATAATTTTCGTCCGAAAACGGGTAAATTTATACTATTGCGCAAAAAAACAGGGGGAGTAAGCTTCGTCAACGTCGGGTCCGAAACCGGTTTTTTGTGCACCTCTAATATTGATGATCCCTAATCGGATCGATTGAACATATAACAACTGAAAGCAATATTATTTATATTTCACCAGAGATGTATTTGGAACATCATGACGTTTCCCTAAAAACCAACGCATCGGTTAATTCAATTACACCATTTCCAATTTTCCATACTTAACCTACTTCTTACTAATTACATATTCTACTCTAACTTTACTAACTGAACACTAACTAAATACCAATTGAACTTTAGCGAGATCAGGATTAAACCAACATATATCCAGAAACATTCGTATGCAAATCACCATAACAAACTCATGAAAACGTCATGATGTAAACTATTATGTGTGACCGTATGAAATATGTGTGACGGTTGAAAAGGTAATTAATTCAGAGACGTTGGTCATGAAAAACTCATGTAAACTATTAAAAGAGCAAAATACATCACATGTGTAGTGCAACTAGTAAAGAACCTGCATAACTATCAGCGAGCTTCTCTCGATATCAAGAAGACAACCACCACTAATGACCAGTGTTCATGTAAAGATTATGAGAATTCTGAAATACATGGTTAGAAAATAGGGTAGAAGAAAATATCAAATGAAGCAAGTTTAGAAACCGCATAATTTAGTAGACAGTGGTTGAATCACTTTCCTTTATTAACAATTCTCAAGAACGGATTCATAAACACGAAATGAAAACACACACACAACACGAGTATACCGGATAACTTTTAATATTATTATCGAAGATATATCACTCAAAATCCATGATTACGCATAAATCGTTTCTCTCTTATGTGACTCTCATATGAATCCTTAACTTGGTAAACATATATATAAACTCACCCAAACTCGGAGAACAAAAAATTAAAAAAAAAAACGCTAATTGCAACCCTTGGCTTAAACCCATTAACACTACTAATGAGTTATACTGGCCTAACTGCTTCCCAACTCACCGACTTGTGAGTGGGTCTTTAAGCGCAAATTACCAACAAATTCGACCCTAAACAAAATTCATGAAACAAAGTATATGAAGGTTTTCAGTTTGATCGAGAGAACGGTAATATTTTGTCTCCAATGAGACTATAAACGTGATAACAATAAAAAAAAGAAAATTGTTGTAGCAAAATAATATATTTTAAATAGTTAAACGGATTGTGATTAGTCTCATTAAGTATACTTGGTTGCAAAGCTGTTGATCAAATCTTCATATTTCAAACTCTCTAATATATCGTTCACAATATAATCTATCTAAACATCTACTCATACAATTTAATAAGATCTAATCAAATAATAAATGATGAATGATCAAATGGACAAAGTGACAAGCTTATCGACTAGAATAGTTGAATGACAATTTAAATCGATCACTTGTGATAGCAACAAAAAAAAGTCCCTCGAATAGTCGAATTTGATGATCAAAGACTGCACCTTTTTCTTTTCCACTACTTTGCTTATTTTTTAATTAGATTTAACAAGTTTAATTTGTTAGTTGGGTTAATTAGTAATTGGATTTTAAATGGGCCAAAACTTATTGGGTATTTGGGCTTTCTTTTAAAAGAAAGGTTAATAAGTAATAAAATGATATTGTTTTTTTTTTCCTTTTCTTTTAGTAATTTTGTATATGAAGTGTAGGTAAAGGTTAAATACAAAGTTACGAATATTAGAAGGGTGACGATTTGTGACCTTTAGATGGTTGAGATGAAAAACCACTAAAAAAAATCATAACTCAAAATATAAATCAAAAACTAAAAAAAAAAACCCTACCCGCCCCCCCCCCCCCCCCCCCCCCCCGGTTACAAATGAGTTGTTTTTTTTAAGGAGACGCGAGACGACTTGAGCAATAGAGATAAAATCGAATAATCGATTAATCGATGAGTAATATGCAGAAAAAAAATCTACAGAAAAGCAACACATACTTGTTTAAACCAAATTTGAGCTTGATGATCAGTATACGGAGGTGAGAGATTGATGATCGATATGTAAGGTTATTGATTAGGGCACGAAAATATATATAACATAGAATGGATGTCAGAGTATTGCCACGTTATAAAGGGAGGGTACCAAAAAGACCCAAATACCCTTAAGGACTACCCGCGGGTCACTCAGAAATCCCTCATAAGACACCCGCGGGTCACACAAGTCATCCGCATAATCATTTGAGGAAGAAACACTCTCATAGCACATGCGGAAGCATCATAGCACCCTCAGAAGTCATCCGCAAGAAGGAATAACCCTCCACGTAAATGACCACGAGGTAATGCTCTAGGACAGCTTTCAATAACCAATTACCTTCTAGAAGATTTACCAAGATGTTTTCTTGGGCAATACGTGATCTTTTGGCCAATCAGCTAGTGACACCTGGCAAAGTCGTTATAACCGTGCACATGTCCAATATTCTCACATTAACAAATGGAAAGAGGACGCGTGTCTAGGTTGCTATACATGCACATGCAATGTATAAGCTAAACCTATCACACAAGGACACGTGTCCAGACGGTTATGCAGGCATCTTCCTAAGGGACAGCTGGCCCAATCACCTTCCCATACCCTTCGGCTATAAATACCCTCTCGATCATCATGAGGTATTCATTCACAATCACCATACTCTCACAATTTACTTAAGTACTTTATCTCTTGGTAAGAACGGTACTTATTCTCATGCCGGAGGGTGGTTACGGGAAGAACCCTCCTCTTGTCATTCCCGTAACGAGCTCACGGTGTTCTGTTTTGCAGGATTCACGTCACTGGACTTTAGGAATTGTATTCATATCGTGTTGACAGTAACCGTATCCTACCTTGTGGACTCATTGGATCTAGGACCCATTAGTGGAGAGTAGATCCGTGTTTCTTCACACATGGACATCATTATTTATTTTATTAGAATATATATGAAGATTTAAGAGTAGTTTTATAATTTTCCATATATAAATTTGTGACTCTTGTATCATCTTAGTTTATAATACATAGTTTGAATTATTAACTAAATTAGCCTGGTATAAATATACATATATTTTGTAGTAGGAACATATACACTAGTAGTTAAATCTAGCTAGTGTCAATATGTTAAAACCGAGTAATAAAAGTTTGTGTATTGTACTGCAGGTGCATGTATTTGTCTCAGTGTGTTTTGAAGGCAGAGTTAGTGGGGGCTCACACCAAAAAAGGTTGATGGAAAACGAGCAGGCAAAGGTCATACAGGTGACAAGAAAGGTCAATGGCGAAAATGGAAACCCTAAAAATGGGTAGGTTAATTCCTATGGAATCTTTAGGTTTCTGTTCAAACGTTTTGTGGTAAAGACTTGAGGGAACTTGGTACTATTTCCTTTCAGGAAATTAAGTATATGTGTTAATTACTTTGTGGTTAAAATAATCAATTCTAGACCAATAATTGTTAGAGCATTCATATCTCATCTCCTAAATTTATCCCCTAAATTTATATGAGGAGAGTATGTAAATTTAGGGTGAGGTTTTGAGTGATTGTGAGTGTAAATTATAGGGTGAAGAGAAAAATGTAGTGATTTTTTGTCAATTTGGGAAAACATTTGGAAAATATTGTTTGCCCCTATTTATTTTTTAATATTTGTTGGATTGGTTGTGAGTAGAGGAGAGAGAAAACTGTAATAATAAATGTATAAAAAATATTATTTAATTGAACATGAGAGAGAAATATAGTGTTTTTTAGTGTAATTATAAAGATAAGGATGAAGAATGGGATGAGAATGCTCTTAGATTAGAAAATTATAGAGCACTTTTATTTATTTTCACTTTGGCGATACAAAAACACAACGCTAAAGGATGTATATGAAACTTGAAACATTTAACGTAGGTAATTTAACTAACGTAGTGTATACTTAATTAGTTGCTATGGATGTAGCATATATCATGATTTATATATATAACAACTGATTAAGTCTCACGACCCCGACTTACCACTATCTCAACTTTTTCATAGTTTGGTAATAAGATTTATTATTTGACAAATTTGATGTTTTGTCAATTTTTTTGCATATTTGTTGGATTTCATGCTTTTAGTAATGTTTTTGCCATTTTTCGTCTTTGCTACCTTTAAACATTTGACAAAATATTGAGCTTTTGGATGACCGAAAAGATTTGTGTCAATAAGATAGAAAGAAATTATTAAACATGGCCAAGATTTGTGTCACCCCATATTTACTCTCTAAGTACTTTTTTGGACGAATTTAATTTCACGTTGTGTGTACGAGTATAAAAACTCATAATTTAACCATAGAAAACTTGATGTTTAAGGCATTCCCTTTCTTCTTATGTAACCGCGTTGTGGATTGTTTTTTTTCTATTTCCACCGGAAAGCATTACCACAAACTGGATCGGGCCGTTTTAGACAAATTTTACCTGATTTACGAGCCATCGAACTTACACAGAAGATTTCCAAATCAAGCAACTTAATTATATATCAAGCCATTTACTTGATGATATACGACCTTAATTCCCATTAAACGTTTTATTCTCCCTTAAATAAAAATATTAAGGGAAATTTTCCGAAATCAATATTTTATGTTTTAGCAAGGTTATTGTCCCATTTTCAGACTATATATAATGGCCACTCTTTCCCTTCAATGAACACACGAATTGAACTTTTAAAATTATTTCTCTCTCCCATCAAAGTTCTCAAATTGTAACCCTAAGCATCATTGTTTTTCTCCTTCTACACAAACACTAGCTTCCTTCAAGACCCTTTATTGTTGTACACATAGTAGTGTTTAAGACCAAATTTAAATAAAGAAGAGAGCTGCCTTCAATCCATTCATGGGTTGTGGTAAGATTTCAATTAGCTGCCGACTCATTCATCCAAATACCGAGTAAAAAACACGCATGCACTTGGTAAATGAGTGAATGATGCGGGAGACAAATTGGATCTTAAGCTCCTTGCGGTTGGACTGAAGGGGGCTCCCTACATATTTTATTTAACAAGTAATTTTCATTTTATTGTGACTGATTTTATATATTATCATATATACATGACTTTTTTTATGCAAACAAGCTATCATTATTATTAAGATAGATATTTCTCAACCCTTGAGGTATTGTGTTCCAATAATCCTTTGCTAACTAGATCTACTATGCATAATTGCATAGTGTTTCATTTTATAGATTAACATAGTAGATTTTCTTCTAACGGTAAAATGTTACTCATACTCAACTTTACGCCAATAAATCTAGACTACTCCATTGCCCAGGTAAGCATAAAATTTTCTGAAATTCGGTCATTTACTTTCTATGTAATATTATAGATTCAGATGAACAGTTTATTCCGAAGGGTAATTATTAACCACAGGTGATATTAGTTTTTGAAATTATTAACTTTTAACGTAACCTGCCACTTCATTGTAAATCGTTTGGATGCTAATTTCTATGATTATATGATAACGTATATGAACAGGTTCAAATGGAAATGGCATTTTGAAAAGCTCTTTGTTCAATTCCTTCGGTTTTCTGAAAGATTTATTTAACATATCAAATTGAAGATTAAATGAACACCGGAATGAAAATTAATGCTACAAGCTTCTGTCAACATACAAGTCTTTTTGTTCAATTTTCTCCAAATTATGGATTCCTTTGTTCATCTTGTTAATGAGTATAGTATTTGTATCTATTTTGAAATGAGAATGATAATTGATATGCTATTCATATACAGTTAAAAGGTTAGCCTATGATCAAAGTCTAATTTCATTAATTAGTACATGCATTCGACCACATGTACATGCATAATCATCCTGGATAAAATAACATTATTTGATGCCAAGGAAACTCACATTTGAATCTAAGTGTAGCATTGTAACATTAATACAACAAGACAAATTAAATAATAATGCACAAAATTATAGAAACAAAGAAAATAATAGAGGTCTCCGTGTAACCACTTATAGCAAAAATATTTTGTGGATGAAGTACGTGTATTGAAAAGTGGTGAACACTTTTATAACAATCCTTTAAACGTAGAGTTGATACACACTTTCTAAAAGCATCGTGTTGGGTTTAAACATGTTAAAACAACTACAACTTAGTCAAGAAGGTGAAAGGATTGAGAGAGAACAAGAAAAAAAAATGAAGATTCTAAGAGCATTCACATTCCATCCCCCATCATTATTCCTATAATTACACTACAAAACATTACAATTCTCTTTCCTGTTTAATTAAATAATATTTTTTATAACTTTATTATTACAGTTTTCTCTCTCCTCTACTCACAACCAATTCAACAAATATTAAAAAATAAATAGAGGCAAACAATGTTCCCTAAATGTTTCCCCAAATTTACAAAAAATCACTACATTTCTCTCTCCACCCTATAATTTACACTCACAACCATTCAAAACTCTACCCTATAGTTTACCAATTCCCCTCACATAATTATGGGGGATGGGTTGGGAATGCTCTAATGTTTTTGTCAGTGTCGCTGTCTGCGACATTAGCTAATGTCGCATATTTGTGTTTTGTAATATGTGACGCTAAGTAGTGTCGCTCCAGGTCAAACATCGACATTGTCGTGTTAGTATAAATAGGACTTCATTTGTAACGTTTGGTAGATTTGAGATGAAGTGCTCTCGGTTTGGTTAGAGATTGTAATCGATTGTGATAGACAAGCAGGGAATCCTTGTAAACAACTTTGGCTAATGAGTGTGATATCGTTTGATTGATGAGTTGTTCGGTTTTGACTTGTTTTCATCTTTCTCTCTCTTTATTTGGATCTAGAATACCAAACCAATTGGTATTTTTTATATATGAGATTGTTGGAATCAAGCTTACACTTTACAAACCTCCACCTCAGCTTGTCACATCAGATTCTAAACTTTTTTTTCGAAAACACCTAACTTTTTTCGGAACAAAAAAAATGATAAAATTATTTATATGTGTGTGTGTGAAAGAGTGGGGGCCACGACTTCGTCCCCGGACTTCACTCCCACAACGCTACACGGCCCCTTCCTCCTTGAACTGTGTAAGGCCCTGTTTTGTTTAATAGTCTTTTGTATTTATTTATGTTATAAACAATGTATCTTAGTTAGTTCGTCGGTTTGTTTTTTTGTATGTTTGGGCCCGATGCCATGTAAACAAAGCCCACTGGACCGAAATAATGTATGTATGATGCATGAGAACATACGTTATAAATAGGGTGTCTCTCATGCAAACATCAACCTTTTGCAAATACTACAACCTTATCATCTTACCAACTCTCTCTTTCTATCCTTTTCGGGAAATAATCATACCAAACAAGATCCGATATCTCGGTTCCTCAATAGTGATTTCCCGCTAGCTAATGTTGAGATTGATCCAAGTAGACTAGTTGTTGTGTTATTTGATCCGTCCAAGGACCTACAAACTTCATTTCATAAGCTTGATTGGATTTAAAAAGAAGGTAAAATGGAAACTAATTTTCAAAAAGTCATTCACTTCTTTTGTCCATAAACATGCATTTAGAAAGTTTTTAAATTCAGAAAGAATTCAAACCTTTTTTTTAAAGTAAAAGACGTTCAAAAATATATTAAAATATAATCTTAAACGTGTTTATTTTATATTTTTAGTTCACGATTATCAGTTGTTCGTACTAAATAGTTTTATGTTGCCTGGCATTGTGGGATATTGACCAAAAATCCGTTCAAAATCAACCGTGTGAGTATTTCAAAGATTTAAAAGAAGCCTAAATAGTTGTATTGTTGCATTCAAGGGGACAACATGCAATATTTTCTTTTCAACCAAATATGATTTTGTGTATCCTTCGGGTTGTGATACTAATAAAATAACCGGAGAAAGCTTATACCGTTATCTCTACATTATAGAATCTAATTTCACACTGCCCCTATAGTCAAATCGATTACCATCAAATAGCCGTTTGAATATATTGAAACAGCCGTTTTGATCTTGCTAGCTGCTATGATGTAAGTCCTACAACCAAACGGTCATCTATTTATTAAAATCTGTCAAAGTTGATTTCGTTTAAACGGCCATTTTAGTTTTACATTAAACGACTGATGAGGTATTCCTCACACAAACGCATAAAATACCTAATGTCTAAGGTGGTTTATATGTGTTCAACTAGACAATTGTGAAGTTCGAGTTTCAAGTCTTGAGAAAGTCCTTTTTTGGTTTGGGAAAGAAAATGTTATTTTGTGACAATTTTAAACAACTATGTTATGAATCGTGTTCAAGGATTTAAGTTAATTATTATGTTCTTTCTATATGTGTAATGTAGATGGATAACCAATTGGATTTGTAATTATTATCCATATTAGACGTTGTTGGAATGTTATCCTTTAAAACCTCAAGTAATATTTAAGTTTAATCGGACCATTTTCCCCTTTATATTTCTTTTTATAATAGACTTATAGAAGTAGTTTGTAACACGTTAACACTTTGATTAAAAATAGTTATTAAACTAAACCAAGTGAAAAGTGGGTAGAATACTTCTTGATCGCGATGTTGGAAAATGACTCTATCGAGCAAAAGAGATGTAGTCTAATACAGTGTGAAATTTCTCTGAGAGTGAATAAAAAATGCTCTCCTCTGTTTATAGGCTCAAAATGATCGAGCACAGCCGTGTAGGCAAGGGAGCACGATCGTACTATTATTGATGTTCTCCCTTATACATGTACATATCTCAGCTCTTTTCAGTCAATATTGTCATGCACGGGTGTGCAAAAATTACACACATTCGTGGGTCAACGAGTCTTGTAGGCACGCACATGTGTATTGGTAGACAGGGTCATGGGCCAGTTAATCCTATAAGCACATTATTGTGTCTGAGAAATCACGACAATACCAATCTGGATTTGTCTATGATCATCAGGGCATGATGCGTGCTTCTAGTCTAGGTTGGAGTCTTTGGAGTGGCATAATCTTGCCTATGTAAGCACGCTCGTGCCCTATTAACTTTTGGTGGCTTTCTTTATCTATTCATTTTTCCGTTATGTTTTTGCTCAATTATCACCAATAGAGTCTAAATACTCCTACAAATTCATAGACAATTAAGCATATTAAGGGTTTAATTATGTGAAAATGCAGTAGAAATGATCGAGTGTGAGATTAAAAAAGAGTAAGAAAGAAAGAAACACGTATAATTAGTGGCACGTCAATGGATTAGAGGTTAATGTAGTGCAAGTTGTTTAAATGGTTTATATATGAGTTTAATATACACAATATAATATTCCCAATATAACATTCTAGACCATAATAATTACATAAGTAACATAATAGAGTAATAGGTAATTTTATATAAATAAATTTAATTTGTATGTAGTTTCAATCATGTTAAGTTCTTATTATCTAACTTAAAATTGTCCCATTTTAGTCGTTTAGAAGAAAATTATAAATTATAATAGTAGATAGTAAGTAAGTAATTATATATGTACATGCCGGATTCAACATGGGGGCCTGCGTGGTCTTAGAATACATATATAACTTTTTCCCTAAAAAATGCAAACATGTAATCGTAAATACTTAAAGAGGTTGATTTATTTCCACCTTTGAAGTGACGGGTGACAAGTCAAATATGTAATATCCCATCTGTTTTATAAATTTCACTCTTTACTCCAAATTAGTGGGCGAAGCATGCTCACCGACGCAAGTGTTAAAAGATCTAACATTTGATTTCAACGATTTGTATACTGATGTTCATTCAAACTCACGTCGAAACATCAATAAAAATAACACAAAGAGAGAAGGGGTCAAAAGTAAGATACTACTTAGAATACAATTCTATTTATTTATTTTTTATCCAAAGTAGCATATTTTGGCAAAGGGTTTTTTGAGAATTTCGTCTGGAGCTTGATGACCATGTCGTACTGATCTTGCAAAAGCCTATTTTTACCTTTATACATGGCAATTCAGGTATCGAATCATATGAGCATGTGGTCAACGTTATACGTTTGTTCGTTAGTTGGTATCCCTCAAGACTTTCCCTCAGTAGGTCGTCAGTAAACAAATTAGCCAATTAAATCACATACTATCGATATATGGTCTTGTACGTACCGGTAACTACCTTCACCGAAGGATTCACCACCGAACTTGTTTGTGTGATACTAATTTATTTGGTATTGATATCAAATATAATTCTTAAGGTATAACCAAATGTAAATTACGTATTTGATATGATCAAAGTATAAATTTGTGATGGTAAAGATAGAGGTGGTTCAAGAGAGAAATCATTTTAATGCAAGAAGTGAGAGAAGTAAATCTTGACCTTTGATTAGTTTTGATCAATGGTTAATAATAAAAGTGGCATTCTTGTAATTATTAGTTTCCTATTTCAATGGACTTTAATACAAAAAGGGTATTTTAGTATTTTTTTTTAATATACAATCAGATTATTAAACATGTGTGTAATAAAGACATCACCTAATTTTCTCCTATATATATGTCAATATTGATCATTCCAAAGAACTCGGATAGAAATTTGAAATAAATGAATAATTTCATATATTTGGTAATACAATATTGCATTTTTATGATATTAATTTTAGTAAACGTAGTAATGATAATGTAAAAATTGTAGAATTAATCAGGTTACATTGTGTTGGAAAAATAAAAAAACATTGCTTGTGTAGTTACGTTTACTTAAATTAACTATTGTTATATGGTATTTTAGTGGACATTACAGTATATTGTTCTTGTATATAGTTAGATTATTTAGTAAACTAGACATTACAATATATACGAAATGAAGGAATATAATCGTTACGTTGTAGGATCAACTAAGTTACGTTATGTTATAAAAACCTAAACTATAAAAAATTACGCTTGCTTATATTATCATTGTGTTTTGTTTTAAAGTGTATGACTAGCTAATACAATGTAACAACTTTTGTTGTTTAAAAAAGTTAAAGCATGTAGTTGAAAGAAAATCGATTTTGTTGTGTAGGTTTGAATATTGAGTTCACATTTGTTAGTATCTTTTGTGGTTGTATATAGTTATAATATTTAGGTAACTTACATGTGTAGGGAGAATTTTAATGCTTATGTAGGTAAAAACTTAACCTGTGTTGGAAGATTTTCAATACTTATGTAGGTAATAATTTAACCTGTGTAGGGAATGTTTTGTAGGTAACAATTTAACCTGTGTGTAGCTAGGGAAGCTTCTACCCTGTAATTTAAATACTTAACGAGTTCGTGTGCATTACACATAACATAAAATCACAATGGTGTTGTTGTCATTTTTACACGAAACCCGACCCGGGAAAACTTGTAACCGAACCCGACCTGAAAACCCCAAACCCGACAAAAGACTAACCCGAACCCGAACCGAAGTAATTCGGGTTAGTTATTGGGTCTAATTTATGGAAACCCAAATAAATTTTTTTATAAGCCCATGACACACACAATAAAATACTCAATACTTATATAATTACAAAAAAAAAATGATGCCATGATGGTACATAACATTCTTACAGATACATAGATGAATCGTATATATATACAAAGAATCTGGACTTTTTAAATTTAATTAAAACATAATGAAAATAAAAGGTAAAGTAATATTTGAAACTTACAAACTTAAATACTTGTCAAATATATATTTTGAAGTTTTACCATTATATCCTTGTAATTAATTAAAAGAAAATTTTTGATTGATTGAAATTACTTCTCACATTTCTTGCAATAAAATTATTTCTCTCTTGAACTTAAACATATATATATATATATATAAACTAGATTTTATCCCCCGTATTACGGGGGTTGTTTTATATTATTTGTTTCTAATATATATTTATTTTTTAAAATTTTATTTTTTTTATTGTATGAAAGTTAATAATATACTTATGGTTTGATGATAAATTGTTTCACAAATAAATGAGATGTTATAACCCGGTTTAAAAGCTATATGGGTTTGATGAGACCCAAGACACGTTTATTTTTTTTACTATAAAATTGGTTTTTTAATTATAAATAAAAAATATATATTTTTTTAAAAATAAATCAGATATTAATTTTAGTAAATCCCTACTTTATAGGATTTTTATATCAAATATTTGTTGAGATTAGTTTTTAATTTAATGAGATGTTATAACCCGTTTAAGTAATATCTGGGTTTGATGAGACCCGTACCCGTGAATTCAGGTCAAATACATGAGAAGCCTCCATTTAAAAATCAAGCAAATCTGGTGACTCCAACAAAATGGGGCGCGACCACATTGCGACACATAAGATTATTATGTTTTTGTTTATATATATTACTAGTTTTTACCTCCCCCCCCCGTATTACGGGGGTTGCATTATATTATTTGTTTTTAATATTTATTTATTTTTTGAATTTTTATTTTTTTTATTGTATGAAAGTTAATAATATACTTAAGGTTTGATGATAATTTGTTTCACAAATAAATGAAATCTATAACCCGGTTTAAAAGCTATATGGGTATGATGAGACCCAAGTCCCGTTTATTTTTTTTTTACTATAAATCGGTTTTTAATTATAAATTATATATATCTTTTTTTTTTAAATAAATCATATATTAATTTTTAGTATATCCTATTTTATAGGATTTTCACATCAATAATTTAGTGCAATTAGTTTTTAATTTAATGAGATGTTATAACCCGTTTAAGGAATATATGGGTTTGGTAAGACCCATACCCGTGAATTCGGGTCAAATGCATGAGAAGCCTCCATTTAAAAATCAAGCAAATCTGGTGACTCCAAAAAAAGGGGGAGCGACCACATCGCGACACCTAGGATTTTTGGGTTTTGTTTATATATATTATAGATGTATATTTTTTATTTACATAGATATATATTTTAAAGGTCGAATCTCTTTTTCTTTTCACAGCCATCAAACATTTCCAAGATCCATTTGTCTTTTCTATGGTTTGATTTGATTACTCGAGTGTGCTTCTTTTTTCCATTATATTCTGCCATTTTTGAACTCTAAATTGTTTTTGTCTCCAAAGTAGAAAACTTTGTTGCAATTATTTAATTTGCAGGCTTCTTTAAATTATTTTAACCACGTATGTTTAATGGTACAAATACAAGAATAAGAAGATAAAAACTTTTCATATGAACTTTTACTGAACTTGCTCAGAATTTGTATACATAATTGGTCACATGATTTTACCTTTCTTTGCAAATTAGTTTGATGAATCAAATTTCAATACTTTTAAGAGTAGTTATAATTTTTAATAGGACATAATGTGTGTTCATAGTTATCTTAGGTCTTAATGAGTAAGATACGTTGTAACGGTTTATAGAGTCATTATAATTCTTAATGCAACATGTTGTGCCTTCACATGTCATATAACGTCTTAACGTGTTGGATTGGATGGTAATGATCGAGTCATATCAAGTCGTATTGGGCTATACATGTATTCATGGGGAATATTTGGTCTTGCATATATAGTTCCTAATGGAGCATATCATAGATAACATTGCGTTGATTATACATGTCTTAATGAGTCATATTGGGCCTTTAAGACTCGTGTAACTCGTAATCTGGCATGATCTTTCTTCATATGTGTCATATTAGGTTTTAATAAGTTAAATTAGGTTATAATTAGTCATGTTATGTCATAATTAATGGATTATAATGTTGGGTCATAATGAGCCATATATGACATTTATGAGTTTGCCTAATATATTGTCGATCGTACAACGCTTACACCCCAAGCTGTGCAGTTGGTTACAATAATCACTCTCTAGTATCAATCACATGTTTCAGTTGGGCGCGGCTATAATCTAACTGACGTAAACTTATACAAGATCTTGAATGCCGACATTGCGCCAGGTCAACGACTTACAGTTCACGAAGTTTGGATAACCCATTTCTTTCACGCCAATAACAATATGTATCCTTTACTTTGACGGGTCGGGTTGACCCACAAACATCTTCTATCTGTTTTTTAGCTGTCTTTTCTATTTGACCCATTTAAGATAAAATGCAAAAGTAACCCATTATAAGTAAATGTGGTGAATATGTCCCATCAGTGGCGCCGGACCTACACCAAAGGTGTAGGTGTAGGTGTTAGCTGACGCCTGTGAAAAAAAATATTTAAGGTATATATATTTAAAAACTCGATCGATCTCCATAAAATTTTGACAACGACCCTCTTCCGACCTCTGTGAAATTTTTTCCTAGGTCCACTGTGTCCAATATAATAATCCTATGTGAACAATATCTTACTAAATTGCAAATTTCAGGCAAACCCTTTACACACAATGCTATGATTGATATGCATGAAAGAAAACTAACAATAACCAAAGCTAATCCCAACATGTTTCTTATGTTTTCACAATGTTAATCTTTAATCTCTGATCTGTATGCATATTTTTGTATTTTAAAAGCCTGTCTAAACCGATACACGAAATATACATAACATCTATAGAAACAGATAAAATGGGAAGTTCAGAACAAGATCTTGTTACTTTTTTGCAAGAGAACCCAATCTACGACCCCGTGTTCTTGCTTCAAGTAGCTTTGACTTCAATGTAATATGCTCCTTTGACTCGGTTTCAACTTTTGATGATGATTCAATATCTTCAGCCGGTAGCATTGTGCTCCATCCTCGAACAGGACTTGGATGAGTTTTCCACACGGGTTTAATATTCGAATCGTCACAATCATTTTTCGCTAGCAAATAACTGTTTTTTAGTAAACTATCTAAGTATTTTGAGTTTAAACCGACCTCGCCTTCTGTTATTTTTGCGTGGTTTTCTTCTGTTTTCCCTTGTTCTTCACATAATATTGCCTTAGCCTTTTTTTCTTGAAACTTTTTACCTTGGTCTGGCTTTGTTGCTGAATTTACAATATCGCCCTTGCCATCGACAACAGGTTTATTTAGCTCGAAACAAGGTGAATCACCACCATTAGGTGAAAGAGCGCCGTCATTATTATCATTATCATTATCATTATTATTATCGTCATCATATTCATCGTCACCAGGAGGAGCACTAGCAATCAAATTAGTAGGGATGGACTCGAGAGAATGCCGTCTTCGAGGCGTGGGTCCCACCACCGACCCGACCTTTTGCATAGCCTTTCGTTTCGCTTCTAAAAAAGCTTCGATTTCCAAACTTAATTGTTCCACTATAGATTTCTTTGTAAGGGTTGTTTCTTGTTTCATTTGCATTCGCTGATCGAGCCAAGATTCGGATATATGGAGAATCATTCCGTCTCGGGTACTTGATCTATTGTTTAAACCTTTACCATTATCAAGATTTACATGTTTCAAAGCATGCAACTCTTGTTCATAGTTTTTAATACCCCATGCAAACTCATCACATACATCTTCCAAAACCACCCTTGATTTCTTCTCTTTTTCCAAGTCTTTCAAAACATTTGCGAGGGACGCTTTCGTCTCATAAAGCTCTCGAGCCAGCTTTCGGTGAAGTATCTCTGATCGTTTTCTTAATTTCCTCTCGCCTTCAAGCTCGTCTCTCACGGATTGAATGTTGGCATTACCATGACCTTGTTTGTCTTCAGTTATTTGTTTCATCAACTGTTCTAACTCGTTGCGGTCTGATTGGCGGTCACGGGCCAGTTCTTTGATCTTTGACCGAGCCACGTCTAGTTCGCGCTTTAAAGCCTTGACCAGGGTTATATTGGACGCTTGTTGTTCTTCGAGGCTCCAAATTCTGTTCAAGACTTTGAGTAGCTCAGTAGATGTTTTGAGACTGTAACTTGTTTCACCATTTCCTAATCTAAACTCTATAGAACTTGTAGGTGTAACAGCAGGGTTATAAGGTGCTACCTATCAAAAAAAAAAAAAAGTCAACAGGTCAAACCAAAATAAAAGGTTAACATATCAGTTATTGTTTTCCACTAAACAGATTCTGCATAGGGATGACAATTAACCCGAAGCACGACACGAAAATAGGGGCGTCTCCGAGAATTGTTAAAAAAATTTGGGCTGAATGTAAGAAAAAACTTGGTCCTTAAGGAAAATGAGTTTTTTTATTGGATTTTAAACAATTATAATTTTAAATTGACTTATTGGTTATGATTTAAGTTGTGCAATTGTTTTTTTATTAAAATGGACTCAAATGAATATTGGTTAATTGGGTTCATTAAGAATACTTATTTATTTAAAAAAAAAAAAAAAAAAGTTTTTACTTTTTCTTTATTAAATTCTGGTCTACCAAGGACGGTCGACCTCCCGGCACCCTCTCATAGTCGGCTCTACATGAAAATAATTAAATTTTGGGTTGCCGTATCTAGCCCTCTTAGTAAACAGGTTTCGAGACATGCTTAAATAAATGGGTTGTGTTTGGTTGGCCTGTATAATTTAATGGGTCGTGTTCAGGTTGACCTTTTAATTATTAACCTATTTAATGGGATATAAAAGTTCCCCTCACCCGTTTAGTTAAAAAGGCCGAACCTCTAGCCCGTTTATGACCCATTAAACCCCATATTTTACAACCCACTAACTCACAACCATTTGACACATTTAAATAAGTGAGTTAAACGGGTTGTGTTTAGGTTACATGATTTTGAATGTCTACGGGTTAGCATTCATTTTATTGACACAAATAAAAATATGGGTCGTGTGCAATAATGGATTCTTAAAATGACCAAAGGAGTCGATAGAATTCCAGTTTAGGAACAAATGTAACAAGATTAAAGGTGATTTTGTACCTCCATGGAACTACTACCATAAGTTTCAGGCGAGACTGCTCGTGCAGCGTTATGGGTCCTTTGAATCGCCCGGTGATGTTGCATTTGCATTAGTGATGCTGCTACATGTCTTCTCAAACTACCAGCACTCCCCTACATTAATTATACACCAAATTTACATCATTTCCCTTATGAATGTTGCACAAAAGCCAATATTCAAGGTTTTATAAATAACCTTGATGAAGTCATGAAACAATGATCAAGAACACATGAACTAAATTAACTTTACAACTTATTATGAAATTCCACTTATTAGGTACTAAGATTTAATGGTTTGTGTTGTCTTAGAATATTAGTTTATTTTTTACTGCGCTTTTGCGTTCACCTTGATGAGAGTTTAACAAAGATGTGTTTGCATTGTATTCAAAGATTGTAAAATTCAAATCATGATTCTCGTTCAATTGTATAAATGATTACATACAAGTATTTATAAACAAGGAAAACATATACGCTACGCTAAACATATACGGAAAACATAGACGGAAACATATTCGCTAGACTAAAACATATACGCTAGATATCAACAAAGATGAAGTATTGATGCTAAAAACTGAGTTTTGATATTGAATTTGAAGGGTGAAAGTAATCATGGAATTAGAAAACGGGGTCGTAAACATAAACGGGATTCATGATTTTCATGGTCATATAATTTGATCATGTTAAATGCAAACCGAAAACCTTTCAAGACACTTGGACTATATAATGAGCTTATGGTTCATTTCCAATAAGGCGCAAAAATAAGGTACACATACATAGACAAAACTAAATGCTGCATTCTTGCTAAGTTCCACTAGGCAACATGGAATGCAATTTTGGACAAGTTTGGTCATATGCCACACAACTTTTGACGCGGTTGATAATTCTTGCGCAGCAGACGCAAAATCTGTTTTTTAAGGAAACCATCTTTGGCAAATTATTCCTTGGTTATGTATATGTAGGTTCTGGTTTGATTTCAGTCTCTTTTTCTTGTTAAATGTAATTTTGTTATCTATTTTTGAAATTTAAACTTAGGTTCCCACATATCTATAAGAAAATGAGTGAATTGCGTTTTCGTGCTTTATGTTTTGATAAAATTTTAGGTGTTGTCCTTTAATTATGTTTGGAATTTAAACTTAGGTTTCCCACATATCTTTATGTTTTAATTTCTAAGCAGGCATTGTGCTTTTGCCCTAACTCCTTTAGTATTATTTTTACTTGTGTTTAAACACGTAGGGCAATATCGTCCTTTTCTCACCCTTTTTACCCTATTGCCCCCACGTGTTTCGCACGTGTTTAAACTCAACCAACAAAATTTAACAGGGTTAGATCAAAAGGACAACGTCTTCTTAGAAGTTAAAACATAAAGGACGTTCTTTGTAAATACATAAGTTAAGAACAGTGCCTAAATTTGATTAAATCAAAAAGGAAGAAAAGTGCAATTTACTAAGAAAATGGAAATTTATACAAGCATGTAGCAGATCACATGTTAAGCCATCATAAATGCTTCAACTTAAACTGATGTCCTAAATGGCAAAATTAATAATTGAAATGTCAACGAAAGTGATTCAAATAACAATCTCAAAAATGCAAAAAGATACTTGTATCTAGGGCCCCAAACGAACCAAACGTTCAATGAGCTGTGCGTGAACTATTCAATAGAAAGTTCGTTTATGTTCGTTCATTTCATGAACAAAAAATTTTGTTCGAGAAACTAAATGACCAAACACGAACAAATGCCATGTTCGTTTAATTGTCTTCATATGAACTTTCGATAAGGTGTTAGTAAGTTTACACTTTACATCCATTTATGTTCTTCAATGTTTGTTTATGTTTGGTCAAAGGTTTTTAAAATTAATTTTTTAATAACTTTTCTACTCCTGTTATATAAATTTATACAAAACTATTAACTATAAAACAAAAATATATATATGAGTACTATGTGATTAATTTATATGTAAATTACATATGAATATGAATGTTAAGAAAACCCCAACATAAACTTAGTAGCCGGACCGAACCGTTAACATTGATCATTCTCGTTTAATCAAATCAAATAAAACATTGTTTGTTTGTGTCCGTGAACTGTTCAATATCAAGTTCATTTCTTTTTCTTTAATAAACAAACACAGGCAAGAAATTTCGTTTGGTTAGGTGTTCGTGAACCGTTCGTTTGTCACGGACGAACATCAACATTGCCTTGTTCGGTTTGGTTCGTTTACACCCTACTCGCATCATATATTATAAAAAGCGACATCTACCTACTATAATCCACAATTCACAAATTATATATGGATCAAATAATAATAATAATAATAATAACTGATTAAGAATTATAATTAAGGGATACTAATAGCTAGAATCACAATATTTAGATCAATATTCTTGAAGTAATAAGAGTGTTATTTTACCAGGTCATGAGGAAAAGTATCAGGGTTATCCTCTAGAAGATGATGCCGGTGGTGATGGTGGTGGTGGTTCCGCCTGCTCCCGCCACCGTGGTGCATTTTAGCAAGAGGCAAGTTGTAGTGGTGAAGCTCCCAAACAGTGGCAACTAGCTAGCAGAAACACCAAGAAGCAAAGAAAGTGTGAAACACAAAGTAGGGTATAATATGAGTGAGGTGTGAATTGTCCGGCTGCTAAATGCTTTTTCATATGACTTTTCTTTTTTGTAACTCTCTCTCTACCCACCACCAACTTTTCTCTCTCTAGATTTCTTTCATTTGTTTTTTTGCTTTTGAATTTTATTTTGAATCTAGTTTGCGGGTTTTACGGTGCGCGAGAAATCGAAAAACCCAAACTAAAATAGTTAACTTGAAACTAAAATAATTAAATCGAAACGAAAACTGACGGTTATTTTATGCTTTCATGTACTGAATTTTCAATTTGGTTTTTTCTTTACGTGTAACTAAAACCAAGAAAACCCGATATCGGATTTATAAAAGTTTCATTATTTGATTTTAAATAATTTGTTACTTTTAATTAATAATATAAGTAATATATAGTTTAACCTAAATTTTTAACCAAAATATGTGATAATATAAATAACAAAAAAAATATAGTTCTAAACTAATTATTTTTGGCCAACATGTTTTTCATTTCAAAATTTTCAAGCCCAATTAAAAAGCAAAACCGAAAAAGTAGAAATTGAAAGGAACCCAAATAAAAAAAACTAAAACTGGAAAAACTAAAATTGAACTGTTTTGTTAAACTTAATAATCGAAATTTCGGTTTTTGGTTTGGTTTTAGCCTAAAATTGATCAAAACCGACCCTTGGAGGGTTGGGATTTATCTAATATTATTATTTAATTTACTTTTAATGTGTTTTCTTTCTTGTTCTTCCAACAGTGTGCACTGGAACGTGATGGAATCATACTTGTAGGACCAGTTTTGATTTTAAAGTATGGGTGTGTGTGGGCCTGAGTGTACACATGTGATTACATATATGAAATGGAATTTGGTTGGTATAATTAATCACTATTTTTATCATTTTTAACTCAATCAAGGGTTGGTTTGTGTGCATTATCTCTATATACAAATAAATTATTTTACAAACACAAGAAAGTTAGTAAAACATGCGAGTTCGAAAGTATTTTACAAGCAAGCAAGACACTGTAAGCCAATCAAACACCAGACTTGTAGACAGTAATCCCGACCAAAACAAAAGAGATTGAAAATAAATTAATCAAAGATTATCCAAAAGAATTTGAAGTCTCTAAAGTCTAAGTTATAGGTTTACTTCAATGGAAACATCCGGTTTTCGTCTATGAGGGCGAAAAATAATTCATGTTAGAACGGGTCGAGCTAGTAAGGTGTAAAAATAAATGAAACAACTATGTAAATGACAAAGAGAATCAAAACAAATAAACAACATACAAATAAACCAATAGCAAGAAATGCCTCATTAGATTTGGGGCTTTTAAGAGTCTACCGCTTCAAACCTATTAACAAAATTTTTTAATGACTAACGAATAAAGCCTGGTAATCTGGAGTAACCCAATGACAAAAGGCGACCCCATATGCCCGCGGAATCGCAGACAGCGCTGGGTATCCCAAGCCCACAATCTCCAGTTCCGAGGAAAGTCGCAGCCAGAAGACCCACTATGGTAAAACCCGATTGGGATCGAATTCGAACTTGAGACCTTGTTGTCTCCCGTCCAAATCATCACTCCTCCTCTAAGTGCCGGTTAAACTCAAGCTCCTTTGGCCAAATTTATGAACAATACTTATACCATGCATAGACTTTATATATAATTTATTGAGTATTAACTTTCAACCTTAAATCATGAATTCAGCATGTAAATAAATAAATAGCAGATAAACTAAATCAAAGTTGCAATTATAAAGACAATTACCGATATATCATCCAACTTGTAATTGTACAAATCAAACAAAAATAAAACTGATATGTTGTATCATTCATTAATCATAATAAAAATAAAAATAAGTGTTATGTTGTGCCGATCTGAAGTGGGCCAGGCAGTTGGGTTGAACAAAATCTGAAACATGAAAGCCCATAAGAAATATAGTATGGGCCAATTTTTTTAACCAAACTTTCTAGTTCCTGGCTTCAAAAGTCCATCATTTATTACCGGGTCTCCATTTGACCCAAGCCCACACTATTTTTGGCCCATCTCATTTATTACTTCATTGGGATGGCCCATCTCATTTATTAATTCTTATGGTTTTGTATTGTCTTGGCAGTCCATGACATCGTTTAATTTCAATGCCAGGTTAATAGTAACAATAGACAGAAGGAGCTCAAGTTTTAGAAAACTAATTAGTAATTACGAGCCTAGTTCGAGCTCTCTATGATAAACAAGCCAAGCTCGTGCTCTGTCGGCTCCTTTACTACCCTACGGACGAACATGATTTGCCATTGTATGGTCGATTTGTGAAAATTTTAGAAATCGAATGAAGATATGACGAAATGAAGTTAATATAAGAGACATTTGATACATGCAAGTAGAGATTCATTGGTTAAGACGGTCATCGAAGGAAGGTGCGAACATTGGGATGGAGAGGGGTTGAGAGTCTTGTTTTTAATTATTTATTTTAGCTTTTTTAGTAAATTACATAATTGGTCCACGTAGCTTATCAAATACAAAAGTTTATCGCAAATAATATTATTTTTATCAAATCCCATGGACTATTTGTATAACTAACTCCAGATAATATTACACTTTACCATAAAAAAACTTTATTCATAGTCAAAATTTGTTAATTATACCAAATCATATGGGGTCATTTGACTCTTATACAATGTTCTCTCTTATCCCTTTTTGTCACATCGGATCTCTCTTGATATTGTTGTTCTTCCCCTCAAGTTTTCTTTGTAAATATTTTCCGATCTAATATTATTCACTAGTTTTCATCTTAGTATAAATGTATAATGGCATATTGGTATATCCTTTATTCCTTCTCATACTCTAAACTATATAATATTTGATAAGAAAAAAGATGTATGTTGTTTATATAACTAGGATTCGATCTATTATGCATAATATTATTTGCCATAAGTCATGGTTATATTATGGACGGTGATTAAATTCTACTTAAAGAAACAAGTCAGTATATATGACTTGTATCATTGAAGATAACATAATAATAGTTTGCCGTCACAAATTTAAAAATTGACTTTTGACAACGTTTTACATTATCTTATAAAATGTTTGTATTATTAATATATGAAGATAACATAATAATAGTTTGCCGTCCCAAATTTAAAAATTGACTTTTGACAACGTTTTACATTATCTTATAAAATGTTTGTATTATTAATATATGAAGATAACATAATAATAGTTTGCCGTCACAAATTTAAAAATTGACTTTTGACAACGTTTTACATTATCTTATAAAATGTTTGTATTATTAATATATGGAGATATATGTACTGATTGATTAAAAACTCATCAAATGGCCGGTAACCTTATGTTTGTTATGTTGGGAATATAATAAAACAGTGAATGTACGATCTCTTAGTTACACGCTTTTATTCCAAATGTGTTTTTTTATTGGTTTTGGTACGAGCATCTGTACTCGTTTCAGGAGTTGAATATAAACTAAAAGATAGTTTAACGGAAAAGAAAACAACATTATGATTTTGATTGGACGTCGATGAAACATGAATATGTTAGATAAATTATTTATATATATCACATGTTATAAGAAAAGGAAGATAAACTTGTATTTATTGAAGCATCAAAGAGAATTATAAGCTAAGAGATTGTTAGTATGTGAAATAGAGAGAGAATAAACTTGTATTTATTGAAGTATCAAAGATAGGAGTGCTGGAATCTCTAACAAACCAAATCCCCTTGTCTGGATGAGATGGATTTGGGCATACATGTGTGGCATGTAAGACTGGCGATGCGGACCTCGAGTCCGTAGACTTGGTTTGCAAAGCCGGACCATCAATTGAACGTGCATGTACCCCCCCCCTCTCACACACACATACACATAGATTTATAACTTCTTAATGAGGTTTGTTAAGTTTCGGTGTTGTTGAAGAAATAAGTGTTTGTTAATTAAGTTTTCAATCATATGTGCCTGTTCGTAGAGGTTTTGCGTTGAAGATATTGTAAGGTTCAAAAAATTTGAATTTGACCTGATGATCAACTTATTTAGTTGCAAAATATTACTTATCATAAAAGGTTGGATAAGAGGTTTCCAATCTAATGCTTACCATATTGTGAATATCAATAGGATCCTTAAAAGTATGAGAAAACTTATAGTATTTAAATTAATAATTTTCTAAATAAAATGCAAGTCAAATATTTGATTAAAAGTATGAGAGATATATTATCAACGTCATATATTAAAAGCCAAATGTATCACCATAAAATACATGCTACAAGGTTAGCATATAGCTATTCAAACTAGTGTTCCAAAAGTAAAATATGCAAATGTATACCCTTATTTATATTATATGTAACACTTTCTGCTCTAATATTATTATTTACTAGTTTTCACTTTTCATTTCTACCTAATGGTCTACGCTTCTAAAGGTGACTATAGTGATATTCGATATAAAAAAATGTATGTTGTCTATATAATTAGGATTCTGTCCTATGTAATATTATTGGCTTCTTGTAATATTCTATACAAGTCGTGGTTTCTATAATTCTATTTACATTATATACTAGATAATGATTAAACTCTACTTAAGAAACCAATCCTTAAATGACCTATACAGTCTAAGATAACATAATGTATTAATAATAATTTGCCGTCACTAATTTATACATTGACTTTTAACAACAGTTTACATTATCCCATGGAATATATGTATTCTTATCAAAGTATAATAATACGTATTGACCGAAACTCATCATATGTTCATAACCTAACCTTATGTTTGTTATGTTAATACAAGAATTATAATAAAACACTGGGAATGATCTTTTAGTTAGTTACAAAACTGTATTCTACTTTTTTTTCTTTTTTTAATTGGTTTAATACGGTCATACTTTCCGGAGTATAATATAAACTCAGAGGATTAAAAATGCTCATTTAATGAATAAGAACACAATATTATGATTTGGATTGGACCAAGATGAATCATGGATGAGCTACCAGCCCTTAAGATAGTTTAAGATAAAAATGATGTAATGATGCAGGATTAGTTGGGGCTTAGGGTACTTTAGATGGATTCCTTTTTTATATTAAACGTTATAAATTGGTTGATGTGGAAGATATCTTCCAAAATGTGATATACACTTCAAATGAATAATTAGGTAGACTAACTCACCAAGAATGATTAATTAAGGTCATGTTATCCATTTAGATTAGTTTATATTAACCTTGGGATTATATTGGGTTAAGTACAAGATCAAAATGTGTATGATACCCTTTCAATATCATAGATTTCTAATCAAAAATCGGATCAATAATTATGCCCGTACGCTACCCCGTGGCTCGTTTGAAATTTTGCCAGTCCTGCCAAAGAGGCATGTTCACGAGCCGGAGAAAAAACTGACTATGGGTCGAACCACTGAATCGGATCAGAAATTCGATCTCGGTGACTTCCATATAATATTTTATATCCCTACATTAGAACCGGATCAATATTTATGCCCTTACGCCACCCCGCGGCCCGTTATAAATTTTTCCAGTGTTGCCAAAGGGGTATGTTCACGAGCCGGAGAAAACACTAAGATGGGTCGAACCACTGAATCGGATCAGAAATTCGGTCTTGGAGACTTCCATACAATATACCTACGAAATAATCGGATCAATAAATATGCCCTGAAACCACCTGCGGCCCGTTCGAAATTTTGCTAGTATTTCCAAAGGGGTATGTTCACGAGCCGGAGAAAAAACTGAGTATGGGTCGAACCACTGAATCAATCATAAATTCGATCTTGGTGACTTCCATACAATATTTTATAACCCTATGAAAGAATCGGACAATAATTATGCCCTGACACCACCTCGCGGCCCGTTCGAAATTTTGCCAGTATTACCAAAGAGGTATGTTCACGAGACGGATAAAAAACTAAGTATGGGTCGAACGACTGAATCAGATCAGAATTTCGGTCTTGGTGACTTCCATATAATATTTTATAACCCTACGAAAGAATATGATCAATAATTATGCCCTGATGCCACCCCGCGGCCCATTCAAAATTTTGCCAGTATTGCCAAATGGGTATGTTCACGAGCTGAAGAAAAAACTGAGTATGGATCGAACCACTGAATCGGATCAGAAATTCGGTCTTGGAGACTTCCATACAATATTTTATGACCCTACAAAAGAATCGGATAAATAACTATGCCCTGACGCCACCCCGTGGCCCGTTCGAAACTTTGCCAGTATTGCCAAATGGGTATGTTCACGAGCTGGAGAAAAAACTGAGTATGGGTTGAACCACGAAATCGGATCAGAAATTCGGTCTTGGAGACTTCCATACAATATATTAGGACCCTACGAAAGAATCGGATCAATAATTATGTCCTGACGCCACCTCCCGGCCGTTTCGAAATTTTAGACTGTATAGGTCATATAAGGATTTCGGTCAATACGTATCATTATACTTTGATAAGAATACATATATTCCATGGGATAATGTAAACTGTTGTTAAAAGTCAATGTATAAATTAGTGACGGCAAATTATTATTAATACATTATGTTATCTTAGACTGTATAGGTCATATAAGGATTGGTTTCTTAAGTAGAGTTTAATCATTATCTAGTATATAATGTAAATAGAATTATAGAAACCACGACTTGTATAGAATATTACAACAAGCCAATAATATTACATTGGACAGAATCCTAATTATATAGACAACATACATTTTTTTATATCGAATATCACTATAGTCACCTTTAGAAGCGTAGACCATTAGGTAGAAATGAAAAGTGAAAACTAGTAAATAATAATACTAGAGCAGAAAGTGTTACATATAATATAAATAAGGGTATACATTTGCATATTTTACTTTTGGAACACTAGTTTGAATAGCTATATGCTAACCTTGTAGCATGTATTTTATGGTGATACATTTGGCTTTTAATATACGACGTTGATAATATATCTCTCATACTTTTAATCAAATATTTGACTTGCATTTTATTTAGAAAATTATTAATTTAAATACTATAAGTTTTCTCATACTTTTAAGGATCCTATTGATATTCACAATATGGTAAGCATTAGATTGGAAACCTCTTATCCAACCTTTTATGATAAGTATTATTTTGTAACTAAATAAGTTGATCATCAGGTCAAATTCAAATTTTTTGAACCTTACAATATCTTCAACGCAAAACCTCTACGAACAGGCACATATGATTGAAAACTTAATTAACAAACACTTATTTCTTCAACAACACCGAGACTTAACAAACCTCATTAAGAAGTTATAAATCTATGTGTATGTGTGTGTGAGAGAGGGGGGGGGGGGGGTACATGCACGTTCAATTGATGGTCCGGCTTTGCAAACCAAGTCTACGGACTCGAGGTCCGCATCGCCAGTCTTACATGCCACACATGTATGCCCAAATCCATCTCATCCAGACGAGGTCCGCATCGCCAGTCTTAATTATTAATCTGATTCTTTCGTAGGGTTATAAAATATTGTATGGAAGTCTCCAAGACCGAATTTCTGATCCGATTTAGTGGTTCGACCCATACTCAGTTTTTTCTCTGGCTCGTGAACATACCCCTTGGCAATACTGGCAAAATTTCGAACTGGTCGCAGGGTGGCGTCAGGGCATAATTATTGATCCGATTATTTCGTAGATTCATAAAATATTGTATGGAAGTCTCCAAGACCGAATTTCTGATTCGATTCAATGGTACGACACGCACTCAGTTTTCTCTCCGGCTCATGAAAGTACCCCTTTGGCAATACTAGCAAAATTTCGAACGGGCCGCTGGGTAGCGTCAGGGCATAATTATTGACCCGATTCTTTCCTATGGTCATAAAATATTGTATGAAAGTCACCAAGACCAAATTTTTGATCCAATTTGTTGGTTCGACCCATACTCAGTTTTCTCTACGGCTCGTGAACATACCCCTTTGGTAATACTTGGCAAAATTTTGAACGGGCCGCGGAGTGGCGTCAAGGCATAATTATTGACCCGATTCTTTCGCCGGGTAATAAAATATTGTATGGAAGTCACCAAAACCTAATTTCTGATCCGAATCGTGGTTCGACCCATACTCGGTTTTCTCTCCGGCTAGTTAATATTCCCCTTTGACAATACTGGCAAAATTTCGAACGGGCAGCGGGGTGGCGTCAGGGCATAATTATTTATCCGATTCTTTCTTAGGTTCATAGAATATTGTATGGAAGTCTTCAAAACTGAATTTAAGATCGATTTAGTGGTTCGACCAATACTCAGTTTTTTCTCCGGCTCGTGAACATATCCCTTTCGCAATACTGGCAAAATTTCGAACGGTCGCGGGGTGGCGTCAAGGCATAATTATTAATCTGATTCTTTTTTAGGGTCATAAAATATTGTATGGAAGTCTCTAACACAGAATTTCTGATCTGATTCAGTGCTTCGACCCAAACTCTGTTTTCTCTCCGGCTCGTTAACATACCCCTTTGGCAATATTGGCAAAATTTCGAACGGGCCACGGGGAGGCGTCAGGGCATAGTTATTGACCCGATTTTTTCGCAGGGTCATAAAATATTGAATGGAAGTCTCAACGGCCGAATTTCTGATCCGATTAAGTGGTTCAATCCATACTCAGTTTTCTCTCCGGCTCGTGAACATACCCCTTTGGCAATACTGGCAAAATTTCGAACGGGCCGCAGGGTGGTGTCTTGGCATAATTATTGATCTGATTCTTTCGTAGGGATATAAAATGTCAGGTCCCAACTATTGATGGTCGATTCGGCTCGGATCTTAATCAATCATGTCATAACTCACACAAAATTAATCGTGTTGACAAGAGAGTTAATGACGGGTTACTATATTTAGAAAGATGACCGTTTGTTAAAGGCGGAATCAATAACAAACATATGGTTGCAATGAATATTCAAAGATCGAAGACACACACAGGATTCACTCAAAAGATTTCTATTTATATAATGTTAGTCATACAAAAGGAGTAATCGATTTAGGGTTTATAAGGAATCCTAGGACAGCCGTCACACACAAAATATTCTCAATTAATGTGTCGTGTCCAGTGTTTTCCGTGTCTCCTCTTTTTGGCGGCGTGCCCTAAATATTCTATTTATAGGCCTGCCAACCTAGGACAGCTGTCATTCCTTCTAGAAACCCTATCCGATAATACATATTCAAAAATAAAGCTAAGTGTAAAACAAGTCTTCCGGGTAGGCTTTTCATTAATCTTCAGTCTCCGAGTACGCAGTGTACTCGGCCTTCCTTCAGACTTGGTAAACATATAAGTGTACTCGGGATCAGTTTCCGGGTAGACTTTACTTAAAGAATATTTTACCAAGTAAAATATTCACCGAGTAGACTTCAATCTTCTTGGACTTATCAAACTATGCTCGACAAATCCTTACGAGCAACCTTGTTCTTCTATAGTCCTGTTCGGCTCATTGTCAGTTGAACAACTTATTGATAAGGCGTACTCGGGAGTACATACCTTACTTGAGCAGAACCTTACTCGAAATAACTTAGAGATATTCTATTAACTCATCAAGTATACTCGGACCATAATTATTAAAGAATACCTTGCCCGGTCTTCCAATTACATGGCTTCTTGGACTTGGTTAACCAAACCTTACTCGGAAGAGTAAAAGACTTAGCTTTGAAGAACAATTCTGCTTGACAAAGTGAACCTTGCTCGGAGATGCCAAATCAGTGGTCCTTACTCGGGAATTCACTAAATAGCATACCTTACTCGGATATCCACTTAAGAAGACTAATTGAAGTAAACCTTGCCCGGAAGGCAAAATCTCGTACTCGGCTAAGTAAAAGCTTACTCGAAGGTCCAAGGTGTGCTCGGATTCAATACTTAGCAGTTTCTGAGGAGGTTGAGAAGATTCCAATCTTCCATATTCTTCGTTTTCGGTCAAATCTCCTCATTTGGGTCAAATTCTTGACCCAACATAAAATATTTTATGGAAGTCACCAACACCGAATTTCTTATCCGCTCAGTGGTTCGACCCATACTCAGTTTTCTATACGGCTCGTGAACATACCCCTTTGGCAATATTGGCAAAATTTCGAACGGGCCGCGGGGTGGAGTCAGGGCATAATTATAGATCCGATTCTTTCGTTGGGTCATAAAATATTGTATGAAAGTCTCCAAGACCGAATATCAGATCAGATTCAGTGGTTCGACCCATACTCAGTTTTCTCTCCGGCTCGTGAACATACCCCTTTGGGAATACAGGCAAAATTTCGAAAGGGCCGTGGTGTGGCGTAAAGGCTTAATTATTTCGTAGGGTCATAAAATATTCGATGCAGGTCTCCAAGACTGAAAATATGGTCATTTTCGATGAATAGCCCCATACTTAGTTTTTTCGGGCTGACGGTGAACATACCCCTTTGGCCGCAGTAGCAAAATTTTGAACGGGCTACGGGAAAGCTCTAAGGACATCAAATCGATCTAATTCTTTCGTAGGGTCATAAAATATTGGATGTAGGTATTCAGAACTGAAAATATGGTCATTTTCGGTCAATAGCCCTGTACTCAGTTTTTTCGGGCTGACGGTGAACACACCCCTTTGGCCGTAATAGCAAAATTTCAAACGGGCCACGGGAAAGCTCTAGGGACATCAAATCGATCTGATTCTTTCGTAGGGTTATAATTCGATTCAGGTCTCCAGGACTGAAAATATGGTCATTTTTGGTGAATATCCCCGTACTCAGTTTTTTGGGATGACAGTGAACATACCCCTTTGGCAGTAGTAGCAAAATTTCAAACGGGCCACGGGAAAGCTCTAGGGACATCAAATCGATCCGATTCTTTCGTAGGATCATAAAATAATCGATGCAGGTCTTCAGGACTGAAAATATGGTCATTTTCGGTGAATAGCCCCGTACTCAGTTTTTTGGGATGACGGTGAACAAACCACTTTGGCCGTAGTAGCAAAATTTCGAACGGGCCACGGGAAAGCTTTAGGGACATCAAATCGATACGATTTTTACGTAGGATCATAAAATATCCGATGCAGGTCTTCAGGACTGAAAATATGGTTATTTTCGGTGAATAGCCCGTACTCAGTTTTTTGGGATGACGGTGAACATACCCCTTTGGCCGTAGTAGCAAAATTTCCAACGGGCCACGGGAAAGCTTTAGGGACATCAAATCGATACGATTCTTTCGCAGGGTTATAAAATATTTGATGCATGTCTCGAGGACCGAAAATATGGTCATTTTGGGTGAATAGCCCCATACTTAGTTTTTTCAGGATGACGGTGAACAAAACCCTTTGGCCGATTTCAAACGGGCCACGGAAAAGCTCTAGGGACATCAAATCGATCCGATTATTTCCTAGGATCATAAAATATTTGATGTAGGTCTCCAGGACTGAAAATATTGTCATTTTCAGTGAATAGCCCCGTACTCAGTTTTTTCGGGCTGACGGTGAACATACCTCTTTGGCTGTAGTAGCAAAATTTCAAACGGGCCACGGTAAAGCTCAAGGGAAATCAAATCGATCTGATTCTTTCGTAGGGTTATAAAATATTCGATGCAGGTGTCCAGGACTGAAAATATGGTCATTTTCGGTGAATAGTCCCGTACTCAGTTTTTTCGGGCTGACGGTGAACATACCCCTTTGGCCGTAGTTGCAAAATTTCGAACGGGCCATGGGAAAGCTCTAGGGATATTAAATCGATCTAATTATTTTGTAGGGTCATAAAATATTCGATGCATGTCTCCATGACCGAAAATATGGTCATTTTGGGTGAATAGCCCCATACTCAGTTTTTTCGGACTAACGGTGAACATACCCCTTAGGCTGTAGTTGCAAAATTTCGAACGGGCCACGGGAAAGCTCTAGGGACATCAAATCGATCCGATTCTTTCGTAGGGTCATAAAATATTCGATGCAGGTCTCCAGGACTGAAAATATGGTCATTTTCGGTGAATAGCCCCGTACTCAGTTTTTTGGGATGACGGTGAACATACCATTTTGGCCGTAGTAGCAAAATTTCGAACGGACCACGGGAAAGCTCTAGGGACGTCAAATCGATCTGATTCATTCGTAGGGTCATAAAATATTCGATTAATGTCTTCAGGACCCAAAATATGGTCATTTTTGGTGAATAGCCCCGTACTCAGTTTTTTCGGGCTGACGGTGAACATACCCCTTTGGCCGTAGTAGCAAAATTTCAAACTGGCCACGGGAAAGCTCTAGGGACATCAAATCGATCCGATTCTTTCGTAGGATCATAAAATATTCGATGCAGGTCTCCAGGACTGAAAATTTGGTCATTTTCGGTGAATAGCCCCGTACTCAGTTTTTTCGGGTTGACGGTGAACATACCCCTTTGGCCGTAATTGCAAAATTTCGAACGGGCCACGGGAAAGCTCTAGGGACATCAATTCGATCTGATTCTTTCGTAGGGTTATAAAATATTCGATGCAGGTCTCCAGGACTGAAAATACGGTCATCTTCGGTGAATAGCCCCGTACTCAGTTTTTTCGGGCTGACGGTGAACATATCTCTTTGGTCGTAGTAGCAAAATTTCAAACGGGCCACGGGAAAGTTGTAAGGACATCAAATCGATCCGATTCTTTCGTAGGATCATAAAATATTCGATGCAGGTCTCCAGGACTGAAAATATGGTCATTTTAGGGGAATAGCCCCGTACTCAGTTTTTTCGGGCTGACGGTGAACATATCTCTTTGGCAGTAGTTGCAAAATTTCAAACGGGCCCCGGGAAAGCTCTAGGGACACCAAATCGATCCGATTCTTTCGTAGGATCATAAAATATTCGATGTAGGTCTCCAGGACTTAAAATATGGTCATTTTCGGTGAATAGCTCCGTACTCAGTTTTTTCGGGCTGACGGTGAACGTACCCCTTTGGCCGTAGTTGCAAAATTTCGAACGGGCCACGGGAAAGCTCTAGGGACATCAAATCGATCCGATTCTTTCGTTGGGTTATAAAATATTCGATGCAGGTCTACAGGACCAGAAATATGTTCATTTTCGGTGAATAGCCTCGTACTCAGTTTTTTGGGATGACGGTGAACATACCCCTTTGGCCGTAGTAGCAAAATTTCGAACGCGCCACGGGAAAGCTCTAGGGACATAAATCGATACGATTCTTTCGCAGGGTTATAAAATATTCTATGCATGTCTCCAGGACCGAAAATATGGTTATTTTGGGTGAATAGCCCCATACTCAGTTTTTTCGGGCTGACGGTGAACATACCCCTTTGGCTGTAGTTGCAAAATTTCGAACGGGACACGGGAAAGCTCTTGGGACATCAAATCGATCCGATTCTTTCTTAGGGTCATAAAATATTCGATGCAGGTCTCCAGGACCGAAAATATGTGTTGGTGCATTTTGTGACCGTCGCTATGCAATTCTGACCAGCGGAACGCCACAGGCGAAGTTAGCACAACTTCGCCTTAGGCGAAGTTAGAACAACTTCGCCAACGGCGAAGTTGTAACAACTTCTGCCTTAGGCGAAGTTATCACAACTTCGCCAACGGCGAAGTTAGCACAACTTCGCCTACTGAAGCCCAGGCCCGTGAATGTTTGTCTATATATAGTTGTGTCTTGTTTAGTTTTAGGAATCAAGAAATCGGTGTGTGTTTGAGCAGCTTGTTTATTGAGAGAGAGTAAGAGACTAGAGTCGTGTGAGACGACCCGAGGTAGAGCTCACCTCGGGTCAGTCGTGTTTTTCTGTTTTTGTTACGGTATGTAACGTGATTATTTTATATATGAATCTGCAGATTTGTTTATCCCGTTCTTGTATTTGTTTGTGTATTTGATCGTGTACGTGTTTGTGTTATTCGTCTGTACACCATAAACGAGTCTAGGAGGATTCCGCACTCCTAGACCTCGTGCGGATCTCGTATCGATCGGCGACGCCCCGGGGGGACCTACAAGTGGTATCAGAGCTTGTTCCATCAACGAGTGATCTTGTTATCTTTTGGTTTTACGTGTGAACAAATACGTGTCAACTCTGATTTGGAGTTGAGGTTGTGAATGGGTTATTGTTTGTAACTGGATATTGACACATATTCGGGTGTTTGTGGGAAAGGAAATTGTTGTTGATCGTGGTGACCAACCGAAGAAAGTCAAATTGAACTGAAGGTTTTTCGTCATTACTGGATTGCGGTCAGAGCATATTTTTTATGTTATTTTCAAGGCGTTCGAGAATTGGATCCTGAAACGTGATGCTTATTTATTAGAGTGAAGATTCTGGAACAAGTTGGATTTAACCGGGAATTAAAGTGTTTATGTTCCTGATCGTTATCCCTGGTGATTGAAGATGCTTCAGATTTTTTAATGGTCGTGTGTTAGATTCTGTCAGGGTGGTTTTGTGATGAAATTGATCACTTGATGTTGAGTAGTTGAAGATTAATCCTTATCGTATGCCGACGAGTTGGTGAAGTTGTGGAGGAAGCCCAACTTCATGTGTTGGTGAAGTCAGATGGACTCACGTGATTGGTTGAGATGATCTATTGGCACGAGGATGCATGCATTACAAAGACCTCAATCGTTATAGTCGGAGAAGCTTACACTGAAGGGGAGATCTGATATGGAAGACGCTGGGTGATTGGTAGATTTATGAAGCTACAGGACAGTTTCAGACACGGCTGGTTGACTGCAAACAGAAGATCATCAGTTAAGAGGGAGTCTGTTGGTGCATGTTTTGTAACAGATGATCTTTCGTGTTTGTTAGAATTGAGAGCAACGGTCAAAGGGGAGACTGTTGGTGCATTTTGTGACCGTCGCTATGCAATTCTGACCAGCGGAACGCCACAGGCGAAGTTAGCACAACTTCGCCTTAGGCGAAGTTAGAACAACTTCGCCAACGGCGAAGTTGTAACAACTTCTGCCTTAGGCGAAGTTATCACAACTTCGCCAACGACGAAGTTAGCACAACTTCGCCTACTGAAGCCCAGGCCCGTGAATGTTTGTCTATATATAGTTGTGTCTTGTTTAGTTTTAGGAATCAAGAAATCGGTGTGTGTTTGAGCAGCTTGTTTATTGAGAGAGAGTAAGAGACTAGAGTCGTGTGAGACGACCCGAGGTAGAGCTCACCTCGGGTCAGTCGTGTTTTTCTGTTTTTGTTACGGTATGTAACGTGATTATTTTATATATGAATCTGCAGATTTGTTTATCCCGTTCTTGTATTTGTTTGTGTATTTGATCGTGTACGTGTTTGTGTTATTCGTCTGTACACCATAAACGAGTCTAGGAGGATTCCGCACTCCTAGACCTCGTGCGGATCTCGTATCGATCGGCGACGCCCCGGGGGGACCTACAAGTGGTATCAGAGCTTGTTCCATCAACGAGTGATCTTGTTATCTTTTGGTTTTACGTGTGAACAAATACGTGTCAACTCTGATTTGGAGTTGAGGTTGTGAATGGGTTATTGTTTGTAACTGGATATTGACACATATTCGGGTGTTTGTGGGAAAGGAAATTGTTGTTGATCGTGGTGACCAACCGAAGAAAGTCAAATTGAACTGAAGGTTTTTCGTCATTACTGGATTGCGGTCAGAGCATATTTTTTATGTTATTTTCAAGGCGTTCGAGAATTGGATCCTGAAACGTGATGCTTATTTATTAGAGTGAAGATTCTGGAACAAGTTGGATTTAACCGGGAATTAAAGTGTTTATGTTCCTGATCGTTATCCCTGGTGATTGAAGATGCTTCAGATTTTTTAATGGTCGTGTGTTAGATTCTGTCAGGGTGGTTTTGTGATGAAATTGATCACTTGATGTTGAGTAGTTGAAGATTAATCCTTATCGTATGCCGACGAGTTGGTGAAGTTGTGGAGGAAGCCCAACTTCATGTGTTGGTGAAGTCAGATGGACTCACGTGATTGGTTGAGATGATCTATTGGCACGAGGATGCATGCATTACAAAGACCTCAATCGTTATAGTCGGAGAAGCTTACACTGAAGGGGAGATCTGATATGGAAGACGCTGGGTGATTGGTAGATTTATGAAGCTACAGGACAGTTTCAGACACGGCTGGTTGACTGCAAACAGAAGATCATCAGTTAAGAGGGAGTCTGTTGGTGCATGTTTTGTAACAGATGATCTTTCGTGTTTGTTAGAATTGAGAGCAACGGTCAAAGGGGAGACTGTTGGTGCATTTTGTGACCGTCGCTATGCAATTCTGACCAGCGGAACGCCACAGGCGAAGTTAGCACAACTTCGCCTTAGGCGAAGTTAGAACAACTTCGCCAACGGCGAAGTTGTAACAACTTCTGCCTTAGGCGAAGTTATCACAACCTCGCCAACGGCGAAGTTAGCACAACTTCGCCTACTGAAGCCCAGGCCCGTGAATGTTTGTCTATATATAGTTGTGTCTTGTTTAGTTTTAGGAATCAAGAAATCGGTGTGTGTTTGAGCAGCTTGTTTATTGAGAGAGAGTAAGAGACTAGAGTCGTGTGAGACGACCCGAGGTAGAGCTCACCTCGGGTCAGTCGTGTTTTTCTGTTTTTGTTACGGTATGTAACGTGATTATTTTATATATGAATCTGCAGATTTGTTTATCCCGTTCTTGTATTTGTTTGTGTATTTGATCGTGTACGTGTTTGTGTTATTCGTCTGTACACCATAAACGAGTCTAGGAGGATTCCGCACTCCTAGACCTCGTGCGGATCTCGTATCGATCGGCGACGCCCCGGGGGGACCTACAATATGGTCATTTTCGGTGAATAGCCCCGTACTCAGTTTTTTCGGGCTAACGGTAAACATACCCTTTTGGCCGTAGTAGCAAAATTTCGAACGGTGCAACGGGAAAGCTTTAAGGACATCAAATCGATCTGATTCTTTCGTAGGGTCATAAAATATTAGATGCATGTCTCTAGGACCGAAAATATGGTCATCTTGGGTGAATAGCCCTATACTCAGTTTTTTCGGGCTGACGGTGAACATATCCATTTGGCCGTAGTAGCAAAATTTCAAACTGGCCACCGGAAAGTTCTAAGGACATCAAATCGATCCGATTATTTCGTAGCATCATAAAATATTCGATGCAGGTCTCCAGGTCTGAAAATATGCTCATTTTTGGAGAATAGCCTCGAACTCAGTTTTTTCGGGCTGACGGTGAACATACCCTTTGGGCGTAGTAGCAAAATTTCGAACGGGCCACGGTAAAGCTCTAGGGACATCAAATCGATCTGATTCTTTCGTAGGGTTATAAAATATTAGATGCATGTCTCTAGCACCGAAAATATGGTCATCTTTGGTGAATAGCCCCCTACTCAGTTTTTTCGGGCTGTCTGTGAAATATCCCTTTGGCCGTAGTAACAAAATTTCAAACGGGCCACGGGAAAGCTCTAGGGACATCAAATCGATCCGATTCTTTCGTAGGATCATAAAATGTTCGATGCAGGTCTCCAGGACTGAAAATATGGTCTTTTCGTTGAATAGCCCCGTACTCAGTTTTTCGGGCTGACGGTGAACATACCCCTTTGGGCGATTTCAAACGGGCCACGGAAAAGCTCTAGGGACATCAAATCGATCCGATTGTTTCGTAGGATCATAAAATATTTGATGCAGGTTTTCAGAACATAAAATATGGTCATTTTCGGTGAATAGCCCCGTACTCAGTTTTTTCGGGCTGACGGTGAACATACCCCTTTGGCCGTAGTAGCAAAATTTCGAACGGGCAACGGGAAAGCTTTAAGGACATCAAATCGATCTGATTCTTTCGTAGGGTCATAAAATATTAGATGCATGTCTCTAGGACCGAAAATATGGTCATCCTGGGTGAATAGCCTCATACTCAGTTTTTTCGGGCTGACGGTGAACATATCTCTTTGGCCGTAGTAGCAAAATTTCAAACGGGCCACGGGAAAGTTCTAAGGACATCAAATCGATCCGATTCTTTCGTAGCATCATAAAATATTCGATGCATATCTCCAGGACTGAAAATATGGTCATTTTCGGAGGATAACCTCGTACTCAGTTTTTTCGGGCTGACACCCTTTGGGCGTAGTAGCAAAATTTCGAACGGGCCACAGTAAAGCTCTAGGGACATCAAATCGATCTGATTCTTTCGTAGAGTTATAAAATATTCGATTCAGGTCTCCAGGACTTAAAATATGGTCATTTTTGGAGAATAGCCTCGTACTCAGTTTTTTCGGGCTGACAGTGAACATACCCCTTTGGGCGTAGTAGCAAAATTTCGAAAGGGCCACGGTAAAACTCTAGGGACATCAAATCGATCCGATTCTTTTGTAGGGTCATAAAATAATCGATGGAGGTCTCCAGTACTGAAAATAGTGTCATTTTCGGTGAATAGCCCCGTACTCAGTTTTTTCGGGCTGATGGTTCATACCCCTTTGGCCGATTTCAAACAGGCCACGGAAAAGCTTTAGAGACATCAAATTGATCCGATTCTTTCGTAGGATCATAAAATATTTGATATAGGTCCCCAGGACTGAAAATATGGTCATTTTTGGTGAATAGCCCCGTACCCAGTTTTTTCGGGCTAACGGTGAACATACCCCTTTGGACGTAATTGCAAAATTTCAAACGGGCCACGGGAAAGCTCTAGGGACATCAAACCGATCCGATTCTTTCGTAGGGTCATAAAATATTCGATGCAGGTCTCCAGGACTAATATTTTTGGTCATTTTCGGTGAATAGCCCCGTACTCAGTTTTTCGGGCTGACGGTGAACATACCCCTTTGGCCGTAGTTGCAAAATTTCAAATGGGCCACGGGAAAGCTCTGGGGACATCTAATCGACCCGATTTTTTCGTAGGATTATAAAATATTTGATGCAGGTCTCCAGGACTTAAAACATGGTCATTTTCGGTGAATAGCTCCGTACTCAGTCTTTTCGGGCTGACAATGAACATACCCTTTTGGCCGTAGTTGCAAAATTTTGAACGGGCCACGGGAAAGATCTAAGGACATCAAATTGATCTGATTCTTTCGTAGGATCATAAAATATTTGATGTAGGTCTCCAGGACTGAAAATATTGTCATTTTCACTGAATAGCCCCGTACTCAGTTTTTTCGGGCTGACGGTGAACATACCTCTTTGGCCGTAGTAGCAAAATTTCGAACGGGCCACGGTAAAACTCAAGGGACATCAAATCGATCTGATTCTTTCGTAGGGTTATAAAATATTCGATGCAGGTGTCCAGGACTGAAAATATGGTCATTTTCGGTGAATTGCCCCGTACTCAGTTTTTTCGGGCTGACGGTGAACATACCCCTTTGGCCGTAGTTGCAAAATTTTGAACGGGCCACGGGAAAGCTCTAGGGACATTAAATCGATCTGATTCTTTCGTAGGGTCATAAAATATTCGATGCATGTCTCCAGGACCGAAAATATGGTCATTTTGGGTGAATAGACCCATACTCAGTTTTTTGGGATGACGGTGAACATATCTCTTTGGCCGTAGTAGCAAAATTTCGAACGGATCACGGGAAAGCTCTAGGGACATCAAATCGATCTGTGTAGGTTCCCAGCCGGATCTACACGAGATATCGCGTTCTACGTAGGTGCGGAATCCCTACGTAAGACGTTACGAGTATAGAAAACAATACGAGTTAACACACGATACGATAACCAAACACACGTTGTATTCCAACCTTAAACACGTGATACTATGATCACCGGATACAAAACTCTCTGACTCGAAACAAAACTGTTAATCTATCTGTATCGAATAAGCCGTAACAAACAACTTAAATAGACACGACAACTTCGCCTGGTATGTTCAGGGGAAGTTGTCCCTAACTTCGCTTGACTAACAAGTTCGCCTATATCAGCGAACTTGTTAGCAACTTCGCTTACCTACAAAACTCAAATATAACTAACACGATTACAGACACTCGACACTGAACTACTGACATTATGCACCAACAGATTCCCCCTTGGCAGTAGCTTCATCTCTTTAGCTTCAAACACGTGTCTTGTAATCTTCAATCTTCTATCTTCAAGCATGCACTTCTTCTCGAACACAAACCGAGACAACTCGTTGATATTTCCTCGCTTCATCTTTCCAAGCAGGAATATAAAATATCTTCTTGTCATTCAACACCTGCAAATCAGCTTGCGATAAGTTTACCAAGTGCATCAGATCGTAAACTCTAAGCACCTCTTGTTCATCCTCGTCTTCCATCACTGCCTCAGCTGTCTCACAATCCACATACCACCATTTCAGGTCTTTAAGCACATCCTTGGGCATTAGCTTCATCGGTACTTCTTTCAAACACCGGATCGGTTTATACTTCATAATCATCCAAGGCTTTCCATCAGCTCTCAAACCTCTATCCTTGTCTTCAACAAGTTTTCCCTTTTGTGGCTTCAACAGCTCAAATTTCTTCTCTTTTATACTCTCTTTCCACACAATTTTCCCAATGACTCTAGCCATATTATCGTCACTTCTGTTTATCAATCCCAATCTGGCTAAGTCTTTCACTTCACATTCTGGCAGTGTATTCAACGATCTTAACATCCTTCTCAAGTACTGAACACCGTCATACCTTTTAATCATGAAGAGCCTCAACTGCTCATCATATATCCAGCATATAATCCCTTTCTTCGCTTCAGCATAGCCTTTAATGTTGTAACTCTTCTTAAACATTGTAGGGACCGCCGGTTTCTTCGTTTTGACGAACCACTGAGCATAGCCTTCCTTCCATCTAGGCTGCTCTTCCCATTCAGACTCATCATTCCCAATCTGTTGACTCATATCTACGTTCTCGACTTGCGGTATCTCATGCTCCACATTCTCCTCTACTATCTCTCCCTCTTCTATCTCTGTATCCATCACAATCTCTTCACCAATCTTCTCTATCACATCACTCGGTAGTACATCATTATCACCAAGCAAAACATCATCCATCTCCTCTACATCCACCACCACCAGCTGCAGTTGTCGACTCCCCCTGAGTTGTGGAAGTTCCAAGAGCTTGATCAGTTCTTGGCAACTCACCACCTGCATCTTTCGATGCATTGGGATCATCGTCTCTATCATTTCGTCTCTTGGTCCTCAACTCGTCGCCTTTACAGCTCGTCTCCCCCTGAGATGCCAAGAACTCCTTGAAAGCATCTATGATTTTTCCACGTTGTACCAGAAGGGACGACTGCATCTGATTCTCTGTAACTAGGCGCTGAATAGCCTGGGTCTGGATAAGATTAATCCTTGACTGCTCTGCCACGACCCGTTCCAGTGCTGCTATTCGTTCAGAGTCGGATAGGGTTGCATCGAAATCGAACCTCATATGTGATATATCTTGAGTGTACTGAGGAGGGATTTCCGATGTCACCGGGACCTCAGAAGTAGAGATAGACGTAACCGCAGGTGGTATCGTCACCGATAGCCCTGCAGTGGCCACAACAGTCGACTCTATAAATTGTGCCACGACCTCCGATGGAGTAACGGTCGGAGGCGGCAATGAAACGATCTCAGGAGTCGAAAGTTGGAAAGTAGTGGGTGGGAGGCCAAAAGTAGACGAGGTAGCCACCACGGGAACACCCATAGCGCTTGGCCTTGTAACCTGTAGTGATGAGGGAACCATTGTCATACCGGATAGTGCTGGTGGAGTGAAACGTACCACCCTAGAGCTCTCACCGGCTCCTGATCCTGCACCTATCCTTTCCCTTCTTGACCTCCGGATCAACTGTTGTACCTCTTCCTCATAATCAGACTCGCCATCATCATCTGTTCTCTTTCTTTTCCCATGTAGTCTTTCTTGAGTTACCATAATCCTTCTTGCCTCTGCCACTTCATCATCAGAATCTGAGCCAGCCACCATTGTAGCTGCCCTAGTAACATTCACAGTCGAAGCACGTTCAACCGGAACCTGAACGTTCTCTTCTGGATCCACCCGATCCATATCAAAGAAGCCTTGACCACCAAATTCTGCATCAAGGTCCACGTTCTCCTCCGGTGACACAACAGGAGCAGCAGGTATAGCTTGAGGTGCTCCTGCCTGTTGTGTTGCCGGGTCCCTAAACTCGTCCCCTCGAGCAGGCACATACCCCGGGTTGATTAAGTACCCAAAAAGTGGAGTATGGCGAGGACGGAGCTCAGGTTTGCTCCTCGCACTAGAGGATCGACATTGGGCGAAGATCCGTTTGTTCACACTTTCAACATATCGGATCGGACGGCGCTGAGGAAGCGTTGGAGCAACATGATTCAAGATCATTTGTAGGAATCTTGGATACATGATGAATCGCTCACGCGCCATCGCTCGTCGTTGACGATCAATCTCATAAAAAACCATCTGACTAAAGCTGAATCGCTTGTTGTATGTCAGAGCAGTCATCGCTGACTGCATGGTCGCGCCCATGCCATCAGTGCCCGCCTTTCTCCCTGACATGCAAACGATCATAACATGCATGAGAAAGCGCCACTGGTCAAGTAAAAAGCCTTTCCTCCTCTGCGTATCCCCCAAGGGACCAGAGTATCCCATTCTCAAAAACGCTCCATCACGGAAAGGAGCTACAAACTCGGTTGGGTCATCCCTTGTCTCGTTCCCAAATCGTAAAGCCGCCCGGATTTGTTCAGAAGAGAACTGAACAATCTGACCGTTGACTGTTGCGCGCATCACCGGGGGCTCGACTCTACAGTCGTATTCCACTGTCTGCCAAAAATCCTCAATATTGGGCAAGGATATTGGCAGAGTTGTTGTAATTGCGTGGAATATCCTCGAGCGTAAAAGAAATGTGATGATTTCGCGGAAATCATCAACTCCGCTCGCCTCCGGGTCTAATGTTATGTACATGTTGTGACCCGGGAAGAACTGTCTCTGGTGATCACCTCCGTCATCACCGCCTGCACCACCTGCTCCAGCAACAGCAGCCATATCTGCAACAAACAGGTTAAGTTAGATAAACGTCAAAGCGAATCACAAGTTCGCCTGTTACCATGAGCGAAGTTGTGATAAATTCTATATAGGCGAAGTTAAATGTGAGGCGAAGTTGGGAAACAACTTCGCTTCAACTTGAACTTCGTCTGATAATAGGTAAGTAAAATGGTCCAGGCGAAGTTAATGATAACTTCGCCTAATCACAACATCGCCTCATAAACTGTTTTAAAAACAATTAACAGGCGAAGTTAAACCTCAGGCGTTCGCTGAATTTGTATCGGCAACAGTGAAGGATTTTGAACGACGTGTAGATGATGATTTCGGAGATCGAGGACTCCGAAATACATGAATTTATAAAGTTTTAGACGTTCAAGTAGTTTACTATCACGTAAAAACAAGTTTGAAATCGGGTGTTTAAGGTTTCGAAAGACGAGGTCGATTATCGAGTCGAAACGACCGATGACTAACCTCAAAAGATATTGATAATATGATAAACGAACCCTACACACCTATAATCGGATTAGAATCGAAGAAGGTGAAAATCAGAGGATCGAGAATAAGCTGATAAGTTCGCTTAGGTGACAGAGAGTAAGTTCGCTTGTATTTTGAAAATTATAAGTCGTTTGACCTTAAAACTTCTTTCTATATGGTCAAAGTTAGTACAGGCGAAGTTATGAACAAGTTCGCCTGTATTTACAAAACAAACCCCTACACTTTTAACAATTTTCAATAAAGTTTTACAAACATCCTTTAAAGCGTTAAATGATACGATCAAGACCAAGTAACCAGGTATAAAATCAAACAATTACACAAGTAACAAAAATTTGAAAAATTAAAGTACACGGGATCATATTTCAGTCTCGACAGGGACTACCATGTTTTAGAAAAGATCCGAACAGGAATCATACTAATTTCGTGACTGTCATACATATCCGTGTTCAGCTGTATTATGACATAAAGAAACAGGTTGTAAGCAGGTAATATACTTAAAATGGTTTTCATCGTTTCTGTGATACGAGTTAGGTTCAATTAAGCTCAAAACTTAAGTGGGCAACAACTCAGAGATTATGATGCCTCCTATCTATTCTCAAGGCGTATTTGGCTTTCCCCAAGTCACCCCGAATTGACCTCGACCCGTAGTGTCTGATTAAAAAGAAATTACTCTTCGATTTTCAGACTCATCTTCCCGTTCACCTTCTTGCGTCTTGATTGATAATCATCAACATTATGAACTCTAATTTTTATTTTTTTTATTTTTTATTTAACATGTATAATCACAACTTCAAATAGAAAATAACTGCAAGTCCCGAATCTGGATCACTGCAGCGTCTTGACACACTATCTTTACGGGAATCAGAACACTCATGGGCTCGTGTATGACTGGGTTATCGCTTTTCTGCCTATCATTCGGAAAGATATGTATGAAGACATGCACAACTCTTAAGGAGTTTCCACATAAAATCGAGTAGATTTAGTTAGTATCACCTCTACTTTTACGCACCATAAAAAGCTACCATGACATACAATGAATGTTCTAAAGTCTTTTAAGCCTAATAACTTCACTAGTTAAGCACACAGAATCAGTATATCTATCACTTTCTAAGGTTAGATCAATTTTCTGTTAAACATAGTAAAGGTACTTCTTACGAAGTAGCAGACTTGAAAGATAATTTCATCTCAAAAAAAAAAAATTTAACTTCAATCGCCCCGATTAAGTCAAAGGCTTCAGGTAAACGGCTATCCTGAAGATCCAATGGATCAGCTGGACCGACCACATACAAGTATGTGTCCTTCTAACTAAGTATGATCGTCTAATTTTCAGCGAAAGAATAAAAACACATCATAAACCGCCCCGGTCACTTTCAGTTATCTGGTTAATGGCCCTCATATTCTACAAGTAGAAATGAGGACCAAACATATCCGAAGACATGTCCTTCAAACTGAAGTAACAGACATAATTCTAAGCGATAGTGACGTTTTTTTTTTAAACAAAAACACACGACATGGTTACTCAGGATTGATCATCCCATTCAGCTCAACAAGGTTTTGAAATCTAGTTTTGTCAAACGCTTTCGTGAACAAGTCAGCGAAATTATCTAACGTGTCAACCTTTTCGAGCACAATCAGTTTCTTCTCAGCACAATCCCGTATAAAATGATGACGAATGTCAATATGTTTAGTTTTACTGTGCTTTACGGGATTGTTAGTTACTGAGATAGCAGCAGTGTTATCAATGCAAATAGGAGTAAGTGAGAAATTCAGACCATAATCGCGCAACTGTTGTTGAATCCAAAGAACCTGGGAGCAGCAGTTGGATGCTGCCATGTATTCTGCTTCACAGGTTGAAATTGCGACTGAGGTCTGCTTCTTGCATTGCCACGACACAAGTCTGCCACCAAGAAACTGACATCCACCAGTTGTAGATTTCCGACTCTGATTGCACCCTCCATAATCAGAATCTGTGTAAGCGACTAGCTCCAAGTCTCCTCCTCTCGAGTACCACAACCCCAACTTCGGCTTGCCCTTGAGATACCGTAGTATCCTCTTTGCACCCTTCAAATGAGATTCTTTTGGGTTTGCCTGAAAGCGTGCACAAAGACAGACAGCAAACATTATATCAGGCCTAAAAGCAGTTAAGTACATTAAAGAACCTATAATTGCCCGATATTGGGTTGGGTCCACGTCTACATCGTTGTCTGAATCAGCACCCAATTTGTGATTGACGCAGACTGGAGTATCATATGGAGTGCTGTCCTCCATCTTGAAGCGTTTGAGAACATCATGGACATACTTCGTCTGATGAATGAACATCCCGTCTTTCTTCTGATCAACCTGCAATCCTAAAAAGAAAGTTAGTTCACCCATAGCACTCATTTCAAATCTCTTCTTCATGACGGCCTCAAACTCCTGGCACATGGCGACCTTTGATGCAGCAAAGATAATGTCGTCCACGTAGACTTGCACCAGTAGAAAGTCGCTACCCTTTCTCTTGAAGAACAATGTGCTATCAATTTTACCTCTCTCAAACTCATTCTCAAGCAAGTAATCTGATAAGGTTGAGTACCAGGCACGAGGTGCCTGATGTAGTCCATATAGCGCTTTACTTAGCTTGAACACGTGATCGGGAAAGTCAGGGTCTGGAAAACAAGGAGGTTGCTCAACGTACACAACCTCATCGACTTTACCATTTAGGAACGCACTCTTCACATCCAACTGAAAGACCTTCATCTCCTTATGAGCAGCAAATGCCAAAAACATCCGAATGGCTTCCAATCTTGCCATAGGAGCAAACACCTCATTGTAATCAATCCCCTCTTGCTGATTAAAACCTTTTACAACCAGCCTCGCCTTGTTCCTGATAACGATCCCTTTCTCATCTCTCTTACATTTGAAGACCCATTTCGTGCCTATCGCATGCACATTCCGTGGTTTTGCAACCAAGTTCCATACTTCCATTTTCTTAAACTGAGCTAACTCTTCTTGCATGGCTTCGACCCACGAGCTGTCCTTAAGAGCCATTTGATAGTTCTTTGGTTCAATCTGGCTGATAAAGCAGGTGTACAAGCACTCGTTGATTATGCCTGATTCTTTAATGCTTGTGTAACCACATGTGTGCTCATTCAAGCTTTGTCTTGTTTGTACACCGGCGGACAGATCACCTATCACATTCTCCAAAGGATGATCTCTGTGAATTCTCGTAGTCGGAAACGAACTGACATTCAGATTATCTTCCAAGTTCGAAGATAGCTCATCAATGGGTGATTGATGTTGAGAGTGAAACAGATTGATGAATTCCTCTTCAGTAGAGGCAGCAGGGGTATTGACAGCATTTGACGAGGAAGGCTGACATTCATCAAACTGTGGTCGTTGCACCAAAGTGTCTTCCTCATCACATATCATATTCGTAGCAATTCTTTCCTCAACATCTGCAAAATCCAAATAAGGCATGTTAAAAGATTTAAAGAGTCTATCATAGTCGAAAACCCCAGCGGGTCCCGTGCTTGGTTTTGGTGATTTGTAACTTGTGATATCAGTGTTACACACCACCTCAACCTTGCTGGTCGATGTATTAAAGACCCGTCTGTTGGGAGTCCCAACAGCGTATCCGACTAAGATTCCTTCGTCGGCTACTTCACCAAATTTAGAATTGGTCTTTAATATCGAACACGGGGACCCGAATGGTTCAAGACCACTCAAGTTGGGCTTTCTCCCATGCATAAGTTCGTAACAGGTTTTATTTAATCTTTTAATAGTTAACACTCTATTAAGGATATAACAGGCTGTTGCAACAGCTTCAGCCCAGAACACCACGGGAAGTTTCGAATCAGCCAGCATGGTCCTGGCTCCTTCAATTAAAGTTCTGTTCTTCCTCTCAGCCACTCCATTTTGTTGCGGTGTATACGGTGCGCTGTATTGGTGTTCTATCCCCTTCTGTAAGCAGAAGATCTCCATCTCATAGTTCTTGAACTCAGTTCCATAGTCACTCCTGATGAATTTAACCCGTTTCCCCATGATATTCTCAACCTTGGTAATCAAATTCTTTACCAACTGCACTGTTTCATCCTTTGACTTCACGAAATATACCCAGGAATATCGAGAGAAATCATCAGTGACCACCAAGCAGTAAGATGTTCCTCCTAGACTTCTTACATTCACGGGACCGAAGAGATCCATGTGAAGTAATTCTAGGGTACTGACAATTGAATTGACCTTCTTGGTGTGATGGGATTTCTTGTGTTGCTTTCCCTTTTTGCATGATAAGCATTTGTCTTCAAAGTTGAAATTCTTCAAGGGAACACCCAGCACAAGCCCATTTTTGACAAGGTAGTTCATTTTCCGAAGATGAATATGGCCCATTCTCCTATGCCACAACTCGGACTCCGATTCCGTTGCTTTTGACAGAAGACACGATTCTTCTGTGGCCATCTCAGTCGACCTCATATCCATGATATATGTATTTTTCACTCTTGGAGCCTTCATAACAATCCAATCCTCTGGTATCTTGAAACCAGGATATAGCACGATCGCCTCATTCTTTGTAAAATGTACGGTGTATTCTTTGTCATAGATCTGCGAAACACTCAACAGATTGTGCTTCAGTTCTTCAACAAAATTTACTTTTTCTAAAGTCATCTTTCCATTTGACACCGTCCCTATTCCTGTAATCCTTCCACCGCTCTCTCCTGCGAAACTCACTCTTCCTCCTTGAACAGGTTTCAAGTCGTGTAACAAATTCTTGTTACCCGTCATGTGCCGGGAACAGCCGCTATCCACAACCCATTGATTGTTGGCAGCCCTGTTCAACTGTTCCTGCACGATTAAAGCAGATCATTAAAATCTGGGGACCCAAGACCGATTGGTCTTGGGTCGATACATTCCGTACCTTGGCTGTCCAAAGTTAGTATCATAATAATTTCCGTGAGTCCTAACAGGATACTTTGTGTTGGATTGTCTATGAGGCCATCCAAACCTCCGTGAATCAAAAGAATTATTACTTATGGTTTGTTTGTTAGCTGTGAAAAACCGAGATCTTTTTCTTTGAAAACCTGAATTAGACCAATTTCTTAATCTAGATGGGTTTTCAGTTTTACCATTATAGCGATTACCGTTAGTTCTTTTCTCAGATTTTGAAGGCCTCACACCTCTGAATCTCTGCTTCAGAGGGCAATCAGCAACTAGGTGTCCTAATTGATTACATCTAAAACAACTCCTGTGTTCAACTTTCTTATCAAAAGTTGTCTTAGATGTTGAGGCAGTATTACTGCCCATTTGTCTCACATAAGGTGGGACATACGGGTTTAGTGGAGGCTTCTTTTCAGGTGTTTTATTTTTCTCTCCACTTTTTGGTAATACTTCCTCTTGTTTTGTCTCACTCGACTCAGAAGACTTGTCTGAGTTAGATGAGACATGACTCGGCACAGAAATTTTAACACTAGCAACAGGCTTACTAACTTCTGGTTCTTTAATCGTTACTTTAACCGGAACTGTCTGACCATAGTCAACATTGACAGATTTCTGATTACTAGGGTCATAAGTGTAATTATGATTGAAAGGTGGTGGAACTTCATGATAACCAATTCCTCCCCTTTTAACTGGGGAACCTTGATCACTAACGAGGTGATCAAGTATAGCAGTGGAATTTCTGAATTTTTCAAGTTTCCTGTTGAGTTCCACCACTTTTACCTGGTGATCAGCTATCTGCTTATCCCTTTCAGCTATTAGTTTGGTTTTCTCTTCTAGTACTTCGTAGCTAAGATCAATCATTTGAATTTTTTCAACAAGTTTTGCTTTAAGACTTTTAATATCTTTTTCACTAGCTTTAATTTTTACTTTGTAACTATTTTCTCTAGCTTTAGTGAAATGATGATCTTCTTTTAAAGTTTTAAATTTCGCATCCAAACTAACAAACTGATCAGTTAAAGTTGTCAGTTGTTCAGACAGATGTTCACACTTAGTACAAGGGAGTTCGGTACTTACCTCGGAGAGCTGGTCTGCCACATCTGCCATGTAAGCTTCATTTTCGCCAGTTCCCTTCTCGCTATCTGCAGTTTGGATGTTTGCTAAGTTGGCCTGTTCAAATACTTCTTCAACATGCAGATTCCAGTTGTACTCCTCGTTCTGTCTGGAAATCATGGCTCTATAGTCATTACCACTACCACTCTGCTGTGTAGATCTGTTTTGACTGCGTTCTACACGTTCATTTTTGCACTCTTTTGAAAAGTGGCCATTCTACTGACAGTTGTAACAGCGTACCTTCGACTTATCAAACCCTGGCCTCTCTCCGACAAACTTCCTGCCAGTCTTCTTCATGAACCTCTTAACCCTTCTGACAATCATAGCCATCTGCCACTGCAGATCCATCTCCTCCAGATCATCAGCATCGATCTGATCATAGTCTTCATCCAAGATTGCAGGATCAACAATCTTACCCTGAATGTAGTTCTCATACGAAGCAATAAAAGATGCATAGAGAGCAAACTGCTGTTTAGCAGATTTAACACTCATGGGCATCTTCGAGTAGTTGTTGTTTGACACACTTGGGGAAAAACTACTCTTGGTCGCTTGCGGTTGAGAAGCATTTGATCCTCCAGCTACAAAGCACACATCACCGTTCATGTTGAGAGATACATGTCCTTCATGTGTTGAGCTAGCGCCTGACTCTCCCTTAGAGTAATAAGCAGATGATTCAGCTTTAGAACTTGATCCTGAGTTTACCTTTCCCCATACATACCCGGATCTTGAACCTGATCGGTAGGTGTCTCCTTTCGTACCATGTTCAGTTCAAACGTTCTTAGCTTGTTAACTGCTATCTCCAGGTCATAGTCAGCAAAGTCTTTGTCTTCCCTCATCAACACAGTATACATCTCCCATTTCGGTGGGAGAGCATCAAGAAGCTTTTCGACAATCTCATCTTCTTTATAAGCAATTGAATAGTTGCTGAGTTCAGTCATCAGATGATAATATCTGGTGATGATATCATCAAGTGATTCATTTTTCAGATACTTGAAGACCGAGAATTGGGTTTTTAGAAGTTTGATCTTCGACGCACGAATTCCCACGTTACCCTCAAACCGGTTCTCAAGTGCTTCCCAAAGCTCTCTAGCAGTTTTATACTTTCGGAAGGTGTGAAGTATCTCTTGCGGAAGAGCCATTGTAATTGCTGCATGAGCTTTGCTTTCGGCCTCATACATTTTCTTCTCCTCTTCTTCCATCTCTTTGTATTTCTTGATCTGATCACGACCTTCATACTCAGCAGTAGGTGGAATGTAACCATCTTGTATGCACACCCACATCTTGGCATCTTGATACTTGACATATTGTTCAAAACGATTTTTCCATGCTACATAATCAGTTTTCTTAAGCATCTTAGGTGCCTTTGTAGCCGAACCTGCTTCCACTTCCATCTTAACTAGTTCCGTAATGTTGATTGACGACATCTTTCACGAAACCCAAAGAAACTCGAAAAATAAAAATTTTATTTTAAACAGTACTGTAGGCGAAGTTGAGGATAACTTCGCTTAACTCTGAACTTCGCTGATTCTGAACTTCGCTTTTTTTTTTTAAATTCGCCTGTTTGGCGAAGTTGTAGATAACTTCGCTTAAGGTAAGCGAACTTGTGAAGTAGGCGAAGTTGTGGGTAACTTCACTGGTAAAGGCGAACTTGAGAAGGTAGGCGAAGTTGTGGATAACTTCGCTTAACCTTATATCTTCGACGAAACCCTACGAACAGTGACGGCAACTTCGCCTGATGAACACGATGAATATGCAGGTTAGATTTCTGGATTTTACGAGGTTTGTGAAGGTGTTATGGATTGTTTATGATTGTAGGAGGTGAGTAGGACACAAAAACTCAGAAAACTCGTCCCGCGAATAGTCGAACGGAACGATTTCTACACCCGCGTGATAATCCCGAACCACACAATCGAGCAAATGCTATGATACCAATTGTAGGTTCCCAGCCGGATCTACACGAGATATCGCGTTCTACGTAGGTGCGGAATCCCAACGTAAGACATTACGAGTATAGAAAACAATACGAGTTAACACACGATACGATAACCAAACACACGTTGTATTACAACCTTAAACACGTGATACTATGATCACCGGATACAAAACTCTCTGACTCGAAACAAAACTGTTAATCTATCTGTATCGAATAAGCCGTAACAAACAACTTAAATAGACACGACAACTTCGCCTGGTATGTTCAGGCGAAGTTGTCCCTAACTTCGCTTGACTAACAAGTTCGCCTATATCAGCGAACTTGTTAGCAACTTCACTTACCTACAAAACTCAAATATAACTAACACGATTACAGACACTCGACACTGAACTACTGACATTATGCACCAACAATCTGATTCTTTGGTAGGGTCATAAAATATTCGATGCATGTCTCCAGGACCGAAAATATGGTCATTTTTGGTGAATAGCCCCGTACTCAGTTTTTTCGGGCTGACGGTGAACATACCCCTTTGGCCGTAGTAGCAAAATTTCAAACGGGCCACGGGAAAGCTCTAGGGACATCAAATCGATCCGATTTTATCGTAGGATCATAAAATATTCGATGCAGGTCTCCAGGACTAAAAATTTGGTCATTTTCAGTGAATAGCCCCGTACTCAGTTTTTTCGAGCTGACGGTGAACATACCCCTTTGGGCGTAGTTGCAAAATTTCGAACGGGCCACGGGAAAGCTCTAGGGATATCAAATCAATCTGATTCTTTCGTAGGGTTATAAAATATTCGATGCAAGTCTCCAGAACTGAAAATATGGTCATCTTCGGTGAATAGCCCCGTACTCAGTTTTTTCGGGATGACGGTAAACATACCCCATTGGACGTAGTTGTAAAATTTCAAACGGGCCACTGGAAAGCTCTAGGTACATCAAACCGATCCGATTCTTTCGTAGGATCATAAAATATTCGATGCAGGTCTCCAAGACTGAAAATATGGTTATTTTCGGAGAATAGCCCCGTTCTCAGTTTTTTCGGGCTGACGGTGAACATACCCCATTGGCAGTAGTTGAAAAATTTCAAACGGGCCACGGGAAAGCTCTAGGGACATCAAATCGATCCGATTCTTTCGTAGATTCATAAAATATTCGATGCAGGTCTCCAAGACTTAAAATATGGTCATTTTTGGTGAATAGCTCCGTACTCAGTTTTTTCGGGCTGACGGTGAACATACCCCTTTGGCCGTAGTTGCAAAATTTCGAACGGGCCACGGGAAAGCTCTAGGGACATCAAATCGATCCGATTCTTTCGTTGGGTTATAAAATATTCGATGCAGGTCTACAGGACCAGAAATATGATCATTTTCGGTGAATAGCCTCGTACTCAGTTTTTTGGGATGATGGTGAACATACCCCTTTGGCTGTAGTAGCAAAATTTCGAACGCGCCACGGGAAAGCTCTAGGGACATCAAATCGATACGATTCTTTCGCAGGGTTATAAAATATTCGATGCAGGTCTCCAGGACCGTAAATATGGTCATTTTGGGTGAATAGCCCCATACTCAGTTTTTTCGGGCTGACGGTGAACATACCCCTTTGGCTGTAGTTGCAAAATTTCGAACGGGACACGGGAAAGCTCTAGGGACATCAAATCGATCCGATTCTTTCGTAGGGTCATAAAATATTCGATGCAGGTCTCCAGGACTGAAAATATGGTCATTTTCTGTGAATAGCCCCGTACTCAGTTTTTTCGGGCTAACGGTGAACATAACCTTTTGGCCGTAGTAGCAAAATTTCGAACGGTGCAACGGGAAAGCTTTAAGGACATCAAATCGATCTAATTTCTTTCGTAGGGTCATAAAATATTAGATGCATGTCTCTATGACCGAAAATATGGTCATATTGGGTGAATAGCCCTATACTCAGTTTTTTCGGGCTGACGGTGAACATATCCATTTGGCCGTAGTAGCAAAATTTCAAACGGGCCACCGAAAAGTTCTAAGGACATCAAATCGATCCGATTCTTTCGTAGCATCATAAAATATTCGATGCAGGTCTCTAGGACTGAAAATATGGTCATTTTCGGAGAATAGCCTCGAACCCAGTTTTTTCGGGCTGACGGTGAACATACCCTTTGGGCGTAGTAGCAAAATTTCGAACGGGCCACGGTAAAGCTCTAGGGACATCAAATCGATCTGATTCTTTCGTAGGGTCATAAAATATTAGATGCATGTCTCTAGCACCGAAAATATGGTCATCTTGGGTGAATAGCCCCCAACTCAGTTTTTTCGGGCTGACGGTGAACATATCCCTTTGGTCGTAGTAGCAAAATTTCAAACGGGCCACGGGAAAGCTTTAGGGACATCAAATCGATCCGATTCTTTCGTAGGATCATAAAATATTCGATGCAGGTCTCCAGAACAGAAAATGTGGTCATTTTCGGAGAAATAGCCCCGTACTCAGTTTTTTCGGGCTGACGGTGAACATACCCCTTTGGGCGATTTCAAACGGGCCACGGAATAGCTCTAGGGACATCAAATCGATCCGATTGGTTCGTAGGATCATAAAATATTTGATGCAGGTCTTCAGAACAGAAAATATGGTCATTTTCGGTGAATAGCCCCGTACTCAGTTTTTTCGGGCTGACCGTGAACATACCCCTTTGGCCGAAGTAGCAAAATTTCGAACGGGCAACGGGAAAGCTTTAAGGACATCAAATCGATCTGATTCTTTCGTAGGGTCATAAAATATTAGATGCATGTCTCTAGGACCGAAAATATGGTCATCTTGGGTGAATAGCCTCATACTCAGTGTTTTCGGGCTGACGGTGAACATATCTCTTTGGCCGTAGTAGTAAAGTTTCAAACGGGCCACGGGAAAGTTCTAAAGACATCAAATCGATCCGATTCTTTCGTAGCATCATAAAATATTCGATGCAGGTCACCAGGACTGAAAATATGGTGATATTCGGAGAATAGCCTCGAACCCAGTTTTTTCGGGCTGACGGTGAACATACCCTTTGGGCGTAGTAGCAAAATTTCGAACGGGCCACGGTAAAGCTCTAGGGACATCAAATCGATCTGATTCTTTCGTAGGGTCATAAAATATTAGATGCATGTCTCTAGCACCGAAAATATGGTCATCTTGGGTGAATAGCCCCCAACTCAGTTTTTTCGGGCTGACGGTGAACATATCCCTTTGGTCGTAGTAGCAAAATTTCAAACGGGCCACGGGAAAGCTCTAGGGACATCAAATCGATCCGATTCTTTCGTAGGATCATAAAATATTCGATGCATGTCTCCAGTACTGAAAATATGGTCATTTTCGGAGAAATAGCCCCGTAATCAGTTTTTTCGGGCTGACGGTGAACATACCCCTTTGGGCGATTTCAAACGGGCCACGGAAAAGCTCTAGGGACATCAAATCGATCCGATTGTTTCGTAGGATCATAAAATATTTGATGCAGGTTTTCAGAACAGAAAATATGGTCATTTTCGGTGAATAGCCCCGTACTCAGTTTTTTCGGGCTGACGGTGAACATACCCCTCTGGCCGTAGTAGCAAAATTTCGAACGGGCAACGGGAAAGCTTTAAGGACATCAAATCGATCTGATTCTTTCGTAGGGTCATAAAATATTAGATGCATGTCTCTAGGACCGAAAATATGGTCATCTTGGGTGAATAGCCTCATACTCAGTTTTTTCGGGCTGACGGTGAACATATCTCTTTGGCCGTAGTAGCAAAGTTTCAAACGGGCCACGGGAAAGTTCTAAAGACATCAAATCGATCCGATTCTTTCGTAGCATCATAAAATATTCGATGCAGGTCTCCAGGACTGAAAATATGGTCATTTTTGGAGAATAGCCTCGAACACAGTTTTTTCGGGCGGACGGTGAACATACCCTTTGGGCGTAGTAGCAAAATTTCGAACGGGCCACGGTAAAGCTCTAGGGACATCAAATCGATCTGATTCTTTCGTAGGGTCATAAAATATTAGATGCATGTCTCTAGCACCGAAAATATGGTCATCTTGGGTGAATAGCCCCCAACTCAGTTTTTTCGGGCTGACGGTGAACATATCCCTTTGGTCGTAGTAGCAAAATTTCAAACGGGCCACGGGAAAGCTCTAGAGATATCAAATCGATCCGATTCTTTCGTAGGATCATAAAATATTCGATGCAGGTCTCCAGTACTGAAAATATGGTCATTTTCGGAGAAATAGCCCCGTACTCAGTTTTTTTGGGCTGACGGTGAACATACCCCTTTGGGCGATTTCAAACGGGCCACGGAAAAGCTCTAGGGACATCAAATCGATCCGATTGGTTCGTTGGATCATAAAATATTTGATGCTGGTCTTCAGAACAGAAAATATGGTCATTTTCGGTGAATAGCCCCGTACTCAGTTTTTTCGGGCTGACGGTGAACATACCCCTTTGGCCGTAGTAGCAAAATTTCGAACGGGCAACGGGAAAGCTTTAAGGACATCAAATCTATCTGATTCTTTCGTTGGGTCATAAAATATTAGATGCATGTCTCTAGGACCGAAAATATGGTCATCTTGGGTGAATAGCCTCATACTCAGTTTTTTCGGGCTGACGGTGAACATATCTCTTTGGCCGTAGTAGCAAAATTTCAAACGGGCCACGGGAAAGTTCTAAGGACATCAAATCGATCCGATTCTTTCGTAGCATCATAAAATATTCGATGCAGGTCTTCAGGACTGAAAATATGGTCATTTTCGGAGAATAACCTCGTACTCAGTTTTTTCGGGCTGACACCCTTTGGGCGTAGTGGCAAAATTTCGAACGGGCCACGGTAAAGCTCTTGGGACATCAAATCGATCTGATTCTTTCGTAGGGTTATAAAATATTCGATGCAGGTCTCCAGGACTGAAAATATGGTAATTTTTGGAGAATAGCCTCGTACTCAGTTTTTTCGGGCTGATAGTGAACATACCCCTTTGGGCGTAGTAGCAAAATTTCGAACGGGCCACGGTAAAGCTCTAGGGACATCAAATCGATCTGATTCTTTCGTAGGGTCATAAAATATTCGATGCAGGTCTCCAGGACTGAATATATGGTCATTTTCGGTGAATAGCCCCGTACTCAGTTTTTTCGAGCTGATAGTGTACATACCCCTTTGGCCGATTTCAAACAGGCCACGGAAAAGCTCTAAATACATCAAATCGATCCGATTCTTTCGTAGGATCATAAAATATTTGATATAGGTCTATAGGACTGAAAATGTGGTCATTTTTGGTGAATAGCCCCGTACTCAGTTTTTTCGGTCTGACGGTGAACATACCCCTTTGACCGATTTCGAACAGGCCACGGAAAAGCTCTAGAGACAACAAATCGATCCGATTTTTTTGTAGGATCATAAAATATTTGATGAAGGTCTCCAGGACTGAAAATATGGTCATTTTCGGTGAATAGCCCCGTACTCAGTTTTTTCGGGCCCTTTGGACGTAGTTGCAAAATTTTAAACGGGCCACGGGAAAGCTCTAGGGACTTCAAACCGATCCGATTCTTTCGTAGGATCATAAAATATTCGATGCAGGTCTCCAGGACCGAAAATTTGGTCATTTTGGATGAATAGCCCCGTCCTCAGTTTTTTCGGGCTGGCGGTGAACATACCCCTTTGGCCGATTTCAAACGGGCCACGGAAAAGCTCTAGGGACATCAAATCGATCCGATTGTTTCGTAAGATCATAAAATATTTGATGCAGGTCTTCAGAACAGAAAATATGGTCATTTTTGGTGAATAGCCCCGTACTCAGTTTTTTCGGGCTGACGATGAACATACCCTTTTGGGCGTAGTTGGAAAATTTCGAACGGGCCACGGGAAAGCTCTAGGGACATCAAATCGATCCGATTCTTTCGTTGGGTTATAAAATATTCGATGTAGGTCTACAGGACCAGAAATATGATCATTTTCGGTGAATAGCTTCGTACTCAGCTTTTTGGGATGACAGTGAACATATTCTTTGGCCGTAGTAGCAAAATTTCGAACGCGCCACGAGAAAGCTCTAGGGACATCAAATCGATACGATTCTTTCGCAGGGTTATAAAATATTCGATGCAGGTCTCCAGGACCGAAAATATGGTCATTTTGGGTGAATAGCCCCATACAAAGTTTTTTCGGGCTGACGGTGAACATACCCCTTTGGGCGTAGAAGCAAAATTTCTAACGGGCCACGGTAAAGCTCTAGGGACATCAAATCGATCTGATTCTTTCGTAGGGTCATAAAATATTAGATGCATGTCTCTAGCACCGAAAATATGGTCATCTTGGGTGAATAGCCCCCTATTCAATTTTTTCGGGCTGACGGTGAACATATCCCTTTGGCCGTAGTAGCAAAACTTCAAACGGGCCACGGGAAAGCTCTAGGGACATCAAATCGATCCGATTCTTTCGTAGGATCATAAAATATTCGATGCAGGTCTCCAGGACAGAAAATATGGTCATTTTCGGAGAATAGCCCCGTGCTCAGTTTTTTCGGGCTGACGGTGAACATACCCCTTTGGGCGATTTCAAACGGGCCACGGTAAAGCTCTAGGGACATCAAATCGATCCGATTCTTTCGTAGGATCATAAAATATTAAATGTAGGTCTTCAGAACAGAAAATATGGTCATTTTCGGTGAATAGCCCCGTACTCAGTTTTTTCGGGCTGACGGTGAACATACCCCTTTGGCCGTAGTAGCAAAATTTCGAACGGGCAACGGGAAAGCTTTAAGGACATCAAATCGATCTGATTTTTTCGTAGGGTCATAAAATATTAGATGCGTGTCTCTAGGACCGAAAATATGGTCATCTTGGGTGAATAGCCTCATACTCAGTTTTTTCGGGCTGACGGTGAACATATCTCTATGGCCGTAGTAGCAAAATTTCAAACGGGCCACTGGAAATTTGTAAGGACATCAAATCGATCCGATTCTTTCGTAGCATCATAAAATATTCGATACAGGTCTCCAGGACTGAAAATAAGGTCGTTTCGGAGAATAACCTCGTACTCAGTTTTTTCGGGCTGAAAGTGAACATACCCCTTTGGGCGTAGTAGCAAAATTTCGAACGGGCCACGGGAAAGCTCTCAGGACATCAAATCGATCCGATTCTTTCGTAGGGTCATAAAATATTCGATGCAGGTCTCTAGGACTGAAAATATGGTTATTTTCGGTGAATAGCCCCGTACTCAGTTTTTTCGGGCTGATGGTGTATATACCCCTTTGGCCGATTTCAAACAGGTCACGGAAAAGCTTTAGAGACATCAAATCGATCTGATTCTTTCGTAGGATCATAAAATATTTGATGTAGGTCTCCAGGACTGAAAATATGATCATTTTTGGTGAATAGCCCCGTACTCAGTTTTTTCGGGCTGACGGTGAACATACCCCTTTGGACGTAGTTGCAAAATTTCAAACGGGCCACTGGAAATTTGTAAGGACATCAAATCGATCCGATTCTTTCGTAGCATCATAAAATATTCGATACAGGTCTCCAGGACTGAAAATAAGGTCGTTTCGGAGAATAACCTCGTACTCAGTTTTTTCGGGCTGAAAGTGAACATACCCCTTTGGGCGTAGTAGCAAAATTTCGAACGGGCCACGGGAAAGCTCTCAGGACATCAAATCGATCCGATTCTTTCGTAGGGTCATAAAATATTCGATGCAGGTCTCTAGGACTGAAAATATGGTTATTTTCGGTGAATAGCCCCGTACTCAGTTTTTTCGGGCTGATGGTGTAAATACCCCTTTGGCCGATTTCAAACAGGTCACGGAAAAGCTTTAGAGACATCAAATCGATCTAATTCTTTCGTAGGATCATAAAATATTTGATGTAGGTCTCCAGGACTGAAAATATGGTCATTTTTGGTGAATAGCCCCGTACTCAGTTTTTTCGGGCTGACGGTGAACATACCCCTTTGGACGTAGTTGCAAAATTTCAAACGGGCCACGGGAAAGCTCTAGGGACATCAAACCGATTCGATTCTTTCGTAGGGTCATAAAATATTCGATGCAGGTCTCCAGGACTAAAAATTTGGTAATTTTCGGTGAATAACCCCGTACTCAGTTTTTTCGGGTTGACGGTGAACATACCCCTTTGGCCGTAGTTGCAAAATTTCAAATGTGCCACGGGAAAGCTCTGTGGACATCTAATCGATCCGATTTTTTCGTAGGATTATAAAATATTCGATGCAGGTCTCCAGGACTTTAAATATGGTCATTTTCGGTGAATAGCTCCGTAGTCAGTTTTTTCGGGCTGACAATGAACATACCCTTTTGGCCGTAGTTGCAAAATTTCGAACGGGCCACGGGAAAGATCTAGGGACATCAAATCGATCCGATTCTTTCATTGGGTTATAAAATACTCGATGAAGGTCTAAAGGACCGGAAATATGGTCATTTTCGGTGAATAGCCCCGTACTCAGTTTTTTGGGATGACGGTGAACATACCCCTTTGGCCGTAATAGCAAAATTTCGAATGGGCCACGGGAAAGTTTTAATGACATCAAATACATCCGATTCTTTCGTAGCATCATAAAATATTCGATGCAGGTCTCCAGGACTGAAAATATGGTCATTTTCGGAGAATAGCCCCGTACTTAGTTTTTTCGGGCTGACGGTGAACATGCCGTTTTGGCCGTAGTTGCAAAATTTCGAACGGGCCACGGTAAAGCTCTAGGGACATCAAATTGATCTGATCTTTCTTAGGGTCATAAAATATTAGATGCATGTCTCTAGCACCGAAAATATGGTCATCTTGGGTGAATTGCCCCCTACTCAGTTTTTTCGGACTGACGGTGAACATCCCATTGGCCGTAGTAGAAAATTTCAAACGGGCCACGGGAAAGCTCTAGGGACATCAAATCGATCTGATTCTTTCGTAGGATCATAAAATATTCGATGCAGGTCTCCAGGACTGAAAATATGGTCATTTTCGGAGAATAGCCCCGTACTCAGTTTTTTCGGGCTGACGGTGAACATACCCATTTGGGCGATTTCAAACGGGCCACGGAAAAGCTCTAGGGACATCAAATCGATCCGATTGTTTCGTAGGATCATAAAATATTTGATGCAGGTCTTCAGAACAGAAAATATGGTCATTTTTGGAAAATAGCCCCGTACTCAGTTTTTTCGGGCTAACGGTGAACACACCCCTTTGGCCGTAGTTGCAAAATCTTGAACGGGCCACGGGAAAGCTCTAGGGACATTAAATCGATCTGATTCTTTCGTAGGGTCATAAAATATTCGATGCATGTCTCCAGGACCGAAAATATGGTCATTTTAGGTGAATAGCCCCATACTCAGTTTTTTCGGGCTGACGGTGAACATACACCTTTGGCTGTAGTTGCAAAATTTCGAACGGGCCACGGGAAAGCTTTAGGGACATCAAATCGATCCGATTGTTTCGTAGGATCATAAAATATTTGATGCATGTCTTCAGAACAGAAAATATGGTCATTTTCGGTGAATAGCCCCGTACTCAGTTTTTTCGGGCTGACGGTGAACATACCCCTTTGGCCGTAGTTGCAAAATTTCGAACGGGCCACGAGAAAGCTCTAGGGACATTAAATCGATCTGATTCTTTCGTAGGGTCATAAAATATTCGATGCATGTCTCCAGGACCGAAAATATGGTCATTTTAGGAGAATAGCCCCATACTCAGTTTTTTCGGGCTGACGGTGAACATACCCCTTTGGCTGTAGTTGCAAAATTTCGAACACGGGAAAGCTTTAGGGACATCAAATCGATCCGATTCTTTCGTAGGGTAATAAAATATTCGATGTAGGTCTCCAGGACTGAAAATATGGTCATTTTCGGTGAATAGCCCCGTACTCAGTTTTTTCGGGCTGATGGTGTACAAACCCCTTTGGCCGATTTCAAACAGGCCACGGAAAAGCTCTAGAGACATCAAATCGATCCGATTCTTTCGTAGGATAATTAAATATTTGATGTAGGTCTCCAGGAATGAAAATATGGTCGTTTTTGGTTAATCGCCCTGTACTCAGTTTTTTCGGGCTGACGGTGAACATACCCCTTTAGACGTAGTTGCAAAATTTCAAACGGGCCACGGGAAAGCTCTAGGGACATCAAACCGATCCGATTCTTTCGTAGGGTCATAAAATATTTGATGCAGGTCTCCAGGACTAAAAATTTTGTCATTTTCGGTGAATAGCCCCGTACTCAGTTTTTTCGGGCTGACGGTGAAAATACCCCTTTGGACGTAGTTGCAAAATTTCAAACGGGCCACGGGAAAGCTCTAGGGACATCAAACCGATCTGATTCTTTCGTAGGGTCATAAAATATTCGATGCAGGTCCCCAGGACTAAAAATTTGGTCATTTTCGGTGAATAGCCCCGTACTCAGTTTTTTCGGGCTGACGGTAAACATACCCCTTTGGCCGTAGTTGCAAAATTTCAAATGGGCCATGGGAAAGCTCTGGGACATCTAATCAATCCGATTTTTTCGTAGGATTATAAAATATTCGATGCAGGTCTCCAGGACTTAAAATATGGTCATTTTCGGTGAATAGCCCCGTACTCAGTTTTTTGGGATGACGGTGAACATACCCTTTTGGCCGTAGTATCAAAATTTCGAACGCGCCACGGGAAAGCTCTAGGGACTTCAAATCGATACGATTCTTTCGCAAAGTTATAAAATATTCGTTGCATGTCTCCAGGACCGAAAATATGGTCATTTTGGGTGAATAGCCCCATACTCAGTTTTTTCGGGATGATGGTGAACATACCCCTTTGGCCGATTTCAAACGGGCCACGGAAAAGCTTTAGGGACATCAAATCGATCTGATTGTTTCGTAGGATCATAAAATATTTGATGCAGGTCTTCAGAACAGAAAATATGGTCATTTTCGGTGAATAGCCCCGTACTCAGTTTTTTTCGGGCTGACAGTGAACATAACCCTTTGGCCGTAGTAGCAAAATTTCGAACGGGCCACGGGAAAGTTCTAAGGACATCAAATCGATCCGATTCTTTCGTAGCATCATAAAATATTTGATGCAGGTCTCCAGGACTGAAAATATGGTCATTTTCGGAGAATAGCCCCGTACTTAGTTTTTTCGGGCTGACGGTGAACATACCCCTTTGGTCGTAGTAGAAAAATTTCAAACGGGCCACGGGAATGTCAGGACCGTTTCGGATTGGATCTTAATCAATCATGTCATAACTCACACAAAATTAATCGTGTTGACAAGAGAGTTAATGACGGGTTACTATGTTTAGAAAGATGACCGTTTGTTAAAAGCGGAATCAATAACAAACATACGGTTGCAATGAATATTCAAAATACGAGGACACACGAAGGATTCACTCAAAAGATTTCCATTTATATAACGTTAATCATACAAAAGGATAATCGATTAGGGTTTAGGAGGAATCCTCGGACAGCCGTCACACACACAATATTCTCTTAATTAATGCGTCGGTCTTATCCGTATTTTCCGTGTTTTTCCTCTCTTTGGCGGCGTGCCCTAATTATTCTATTTATAGGCCTGCCAACCTAGGACAGCTGTCATTCCTTCTAGAAACCCTATCCGATAGTACATATTCAAAAATTATACTAAGTGTAAAACAAGTCTTCCGGGTAGGCTTTTCATTAAACTTCAGTCTCCTAGTACGTAGCGTACTCGGCCTTCCTTCAGACTTGGTAAACATAGAAGTGTACTCGGGATCAGTTTTCGGGTAGACTTTACTTAAAGAATATTTTATCAAGTAAAATATTCACCGAGTAGACTTCAATCTTCTTGGACTTATCAAACTTTGCTCGACAAATCCTCACGAGCAACCTTGTTCTTCTATGATCCTGTTCGGCTCTTTGTTAGTTGAATAACTTATTGATAAGGCGTACTCGGGAGTACATACCTTACTCGAGCCGAACCTTACTTGATATAACTTAGAGATATTCCATCAACTCATCAAGTATACTCAGACCATAATTATTAAAGAATACCTTGCCCGGTCTTCCAATTACTTGGCTTCTTGGACTTGGTAGACCAAACCTTACTCGGAAGAGTAAAATACTTGGTCTTGAAGAACAATCCTGCTTGACAAAGTGAACCTTACTCGGATATGCCAAATAGATGAACCTTACTCGGAAATCACCAAAAAGCATACCTTGCTCGGATATCCACTTAAGAAGATTATTTGAAGTAAACCGTGCCAGGGAGGCAAAATCTCGTACTCGGCTAAGTAAAAGCTTACTCGAAGGTCCAAGGTGTACCCGGGTTCAATACTTAGCAGTTTCTGAGGAGGTTGAGAAGATTCCGATCTTCAATATTCTTCATTTAGGTCAAATCTCCTCATTTGGGTCAAACTCTTGACCCAACAATCTCCCCCTAGATTAGAACACCTCAGCTGACCCAAAACATTCTATGGTTACTTACACTTAGCAAAATACACATCAAATTTCATAATTGAATTACATAAGTAAAAATTACGTACTTAAAAGTTTGTCCGAAGACATTACAAAGCAAGGCCTATTTTCATCTATTCTGTCTCTTCCTTTCATTGTAGGCTGCTTGTCTTCTCATTTGTATCACAGATGCAGCTCTTTCTCTGAAGATATTGAGAACTTGGTAGTGAGTGTGTCCTTCTGGTATCACCAAGCCTCTGACTTTAAAAAAAGTTTTATAGTGCTCAGTATTTTTTTTCTTCTCTCAATATTCTTTAAGACTTCCTCTGCATTAATTTCAATTATGCCCCTTTGAATATAAGTCATTTCAGCTTGAGGGGTCTCAGCATTAGAGCTTGTGCCAACTTTTTCACCTCCTTGATCAGGGTAATCGTCACCCTTTCCATCAAACTCCTCAGAGTCATCCTCCCCATCATCTGATAGATCATTCATGGCATCTATCTTTGGTTCATCAGAGGCAGGATGCTCTGGTTCAGTAACATCAACATCATGAACCTCAACCTCAGGGACATCAACATCAGGGACCCCTGGTAATTTTTCTCTTGGTTTCAGTGTTTTCAAGGGGATTGCCCTGATTGGTTCATCATCAGTCTGTTCAGCAGATTTCTTTCTTCTTTGATAGGTCTTTTCATATCTTCTTTCTCCCCATTTACTAGCAGGGTTTTTTTTCATCTTTCTCAACATGTACAGCAGGCTCATCCTCTGTTGCTATCCCTTTGCCTTTTTCTTTTCTTTTTCTCAACTGCTCTTCATTCTTTTGCTCATCACTAGTTTCATATTCATCAATTTCTTTGAACAGTTGATCTAATTCCGAATCATGCTCTGCCCTCTTGGAACTAACTTCTTGATCATCTTCAGGTTCAGTGTTTATCAGTTCCTCAGTAGTAGCATTCTCATTCACATTCTCTACAGTCATCTCCTCATCCACAATATCAGTTAACTCTTCTGTAATCACATTCTCATCATCATTTGTTTCCTCTTCACACACCTCTTCTTCATTCTCATCACTAACATCATAATCATTCATAATCATTTTCAAACCATCAATATCATCAATACTCTCTGCATTAGTCATACCCACAACATCATCATTTATATTCTTTCCCTGTTTTGGGGCAGCTGAGGTCTTCTCAACCTCCTGCATCAGGGTTTGAATCATCAGTTCAGCTTCAGCTAACCTTTTTAACAACATTTCATTTTCATTTGTTAGCTCTTCATTCTTTCTACTCAACTCAACATTTTCATCCCTAACCTCCTCAACTCTCCTCTTCAACTCATCATTCTCCAACATTAGTTCAATATTTCTTTGAAGTGTGTTTTCTTGTTGGCTTGAGGGTGGGGTTGTAGGGAATGGTTCATAAGTGGGTTGTTCAGTGATGGATGGGGATTGTGTGTGATGTGTGGAGGTTTCTGGTTGGTCTAAGTTGAAAGATTAAGGTGGTGTTTGATGTGGTGAGGTAGGTGGTGGTGATTGTGGTAGTGTAGGGATAGGTTGTTCAAGTTCTTCATGTTGCTCCCCCTGTACTGGTGCCATAATCTCCATATCCAGACCATCTCCCCCATCATTTCCATCAACATCATCATCAGAGTCTCCTCCAGCACTCTCATCATCACTCCCTTCTTCCTCCTCTGAGCTCAGCTCAGGCACAGGCATAACAACCAAATCATGGTTTAATAACCATGGCAGAATTTCCAATGGGATACTTGCGTCAAAATTGTTAGAAATACCAGGATTCTTTATTCTCTTGTAGGCATCGGGATCTTGCAGTTTGTGGGTGGTTCCAATTGTTGGTAAATCTTGCAGTGTGCTATTGAATATGATCTGCAGGAATCTCGGGTACTGTAAAAATCTTTTTCTTTCCGGTTTCTTTAGATTCCCCACTAGCCCATCAAAGATCATCTTGGAAAAATTAAATGGCAGATCATAGATTGTTCCAACGGTGGCATTTGCTAGATCCAGACTCATCAGAGTCCACGATCCCTTTCTCGGAGCAAATCCATGTATGATGTGATGAATCAGAAATCTGTACAACATAGGAAATAAGCCCTTCTGAAACTGTCCCTCATGGACATTTCCTTGATATCCCATAGTTTCTCTGAAAATCTTCAACAGATGCTTTGTATCAAAGCTGATGTGATTGTGATCATCGTCATTCAGTCTTAAACATCTTCTGATCAATCTTTCAGTGATCTGTATTTCCTGTCTGGCCACGGTTGCCTCGATTCGTCTTTCATTACCGTCTTCAATAAGCTCTGCTGATCTCCAAAAATCCAAGGAGTGATTTCTGTAGATAATCGGGCATTCAGTGAGTGCAAAGCTAATGTTTGACCGTGCCATCCATACGATCATCCGAGCCATCGGTTCATTTTCTGGTGTTACTTGAAGTAGTGCGCACATATTGTGCTTTGGCTCAAACACATACTTCGGCTCGTTGTCTGCCATATCTGTAAAACATACACAAACATATTCAAAGTGAAATTAGACATAAAGTTTAAAACTTTAGACAATTTCAAGTTATAAAAATGAAGAAGAAAGAGAGAAATCTTCAAGAACCTGTTCTTCGACAAATTAATAACCTAAACACATAAACAGAGTGTTAGTACTCGAATACATAATCAAGCCACATTCACAATCTAATCGTGATCGGAAAACATAAAATTTTATGCTTACCGAGTCGGAAATAAGTGGCTGATAAAAATTAGGGTTTGGATTAATCTTGAATTCGATAAGTCGGTTATTTTTCTTAGTAAGAGAGAGTTGCAGTGGAAGGAGAGAGATATAGGGAAATAATGTAGAAGAAATTAGCCTAAGTCCCTCTTTTATACATTTTGAAAGTGGGTTTTAAATGCTTTTTGTCTTCTTGTGAATTATTAGCTGTCAACCAGTAACGTTATCCACTTGATATATTAAAAACATTTAATCTCATTTAAAATCATAAGACCTTACTCGAAAAATTAATTAATCCAAAGTCTACTCGATCTTCTTCCACTAACAAACCTTACTCGGTCAAACTTTACTCGAAAAGATTTTCATTTTGAATATAAAGTTTTCCCGAATACTTCTCTATTTAAACCTTGCTCGATCAAGTAAATTAATTTAAAGTTAAGATATAATGAAGAAAGCTTACCCGAAATACTTGATTTCTTGAGAAATAAATCGCAAGACAAATAATCAAGTATAGTTATCAAATAAACATTCTTACTAAGAATCAATTAAGATCCTCCAAAAAATTTCTCAAATTCAAATTAAAACTTATCTAGCATGAACCCTAAAAATTATAATCAATAGCATATTCAAACAACGTATTCATTCAAGTATGAATCATTTAAACAATTTCATCATACCAACTTACATATTCAATCAACGCATTCATTCAAGTATGCTTGTATGAAGATTGTGCTCGAGCACTCTTTCAAATGTAAAGTGTGCTCGGACAACAATCTTGTGCCAAGTATACTCGAATAACTTTCATATAATACAAAGTGTGCTCGAAACCAAATTCTAGCAGACAGTGTACTCGGAAAGTTGGGTTTTGAAAATTACCAAGTATATTAAAGGAACACAAGTGTACCCGAAATATAAAGTGTGCTCGGAAAACAAAGTTTGCCCGAAAACACTTGTAATTTCAAAGAAATCATAAACACATATATCACAGAGCATGCTCGGAGTGAAATTAAACACATAAACATTTAAGTGTGCTATAGTCTAAAATTTCATGAAGCTAGCTCGAAAATCCTAAGTTAGCACAAAGCTTGCTAGGATAAACACATTCAATCATCAGGTATGCCCTTGTTCGAGGGAACTTATCATATCAAACCATACCCGAAAAGTGACAAACTTAAACAGTAACATCTAAGCGTGCCCGGAAAGATTAACAAGTCTTTCCTAACAACATATTCACTCAAAGCTTACTCGGTACACTCACTTAAGTGCACAAAGTTTGCTTGAAAACACAATCAGCATATTACATGCATAGCTTATTCGAAGCTAACATAAAATATGCATAGCTTACTCGAAACAAGATTTTCTTGTTAACAGTTAGCTATTTCAACACATAATCATTTCAAGACTTCAAGCTTGCTCGGAAAGTGAGTGCAACAGTGTAAACACTTCAAAGCATGCCCGAAAATCATAATGTTAGTCAAAAATGACTAAGCTTACTCGGAAAGGTTGAAATTTGTCAAACCTTACCCGAAACAACATATTCACACATAATCAACTGTTCTGTACTCGGAAAGGTTATAGTTCAATAACCTTACCCGAAAATACATATTCAAACAGTTTGTGCTCGAGAAGGTTAGAGATCATCAAACCTTACTCGAACTTACATATTCAGACATAATCAACTGTTTTGTACTCGGAAAGGTTATAATTCAATAACCTTACCCAAAATTACATATTCAAACAGTTTGTGCTCGAGAGGATTAGAAAAATCATCAAACCTTACTCGAACTTACATATTCAGCCTATTTTAGGCAAAATGCAACACTTTTTGACTTAAACCACTTTTCAAAGACATTTCTAAGTTATGTATCATTTCAGAACATAGTTTAAGAGCAAATGGTGCATTAAGAGATCAAATTTCAGTTATACTTCATTTCAAAACAATTTCTTTTATAAACTGAAAAGATCTCAGGAATGGGATCATATTGACTAAGTAGTTATCTCATTACTTCACTCTCAGCATTATTATGACAACTTAGATAGGTTAACAGCAGGCATAAACTTAGCATGATTTTCATTTCTTTGGTGATATGATTAAGATTCAATTTGAGCATAATGCAATAACGGTCAACACTGTTCTATGATGCCTCATATCTCTTCTCAAAGCTTATTTGGCTTTCCCCAGATCACCCCAATTTGACTCCAACCTCCTGTATTTGGTCAAAAATAGTTTTTGTATGACATAACTTATTGTATTTTTGCAATTTTGATATTCAAACATGTATAGAGGTTGAACGTTGAACTTACAGTTAGTAACATGCCTTTCATTCAAGATGAGACAGTTTTTGTCAACATCTTTGTAGTTCTTGTTGTAACCATCTTGTTTGATAAAATATCTAAAACATTTATCAACTTTTGGTTGATTTATTCATTCTTCCCCTTGTTTTTGATATTTTCTCAAATTTTCTTAAAGCATGTTCTTTGTCATAAAAAAATGTTTCATTTTGGTTGACCAAATAACAACAGGCTTGTGTATGACTGGGTAATCACTTTTCTGCCATATCATTCGGAGAGATCTATCTTGAGACATGCAAAACAACTATGCATCTCCACTTAAAGATTAGCATTTTCATTATGTTTATATCACCTTAGATTTTACATTATCATGGGAAAGCAACCATACATGTTAATGACTATACTAAGGCGTTTTTAGCCTATTAATTCCATATGATCAGCTAAATAGTCAATGTACTATCATTTCCCATTAAACACAGTTTAATATTCAATCACCCCAATTTCTCTTCATTGTCAGGTTAATGGCTATCCTGTTTGACCAAAGGTGGTCAACAGGACCAAACATACATGTGAATATATGTCCTTTCAAAGTCAGAGCTATTGACATAGTTTTAAGTGAAGGAATAAGAAACAAGTCATAATTGCCCCAAATGCATTCAGTTTTCAGGTCAATGGCTATCCTTTGAGTCAATTGAGACTTAAGGACCAAACATACACAGGTGCATGTCCTTCCAACTGGGCAAATGACATAATTTTCAGCAAAAATAACTGTTTGAGATCTTTCCCTATAAAAATCCTTCTTTTAAGCTTCTTAAAAGCTTGAACTGAATAATCTTATCATATCTCTTACACCATTAATCAACTTGCTCATGTTTTGACCAAAATATAGTATTTATGCAAAATTCATTATAAATTTCATTGAATCACATAATTTTGACATAAAACACATTTTGACACAAACAGTTGCATCACATACTCAAATCTTAATCATTCTATCATCATCAAGAAAAACAGACTGTAATCTCATTCAATGTCTATTCTACCTTAACAACTTCAGAAGATCAGATTAAGATCATATTCAAGTAACCATAAACATGTGATTACTCATGACATTATATAAGCAATTAATCTCACCTAAACAGATCAAATTACTCATCATAACATCAGATCAGTTAACAAGATAGTCAAGTATTATCATCAAATTCAACCAAATTGCATAAATAGTTACTCAAGCACCTATCAGTTAACATCAAAACAGTGACATAATCAAAACATATTAAACAACATATTCAGCAGCATATTCAGCAACATATTCAACTTGTGTAACCTCTTCTAAAATATTCAAGTAGCACATAGAGGTACACAACTAAGCACACATACTTAATCAGATTTCATCAGAGTTGATCATCCCAGGGCTTTCAAAAGAAAGTTGAACCTGGTTCTATCAAGTGGTTTGGTGAATAGGTCAGCCAGATTATCACTTGTATCAACTCTTTGCATTTCAATCAAACCTTTTTCACTACAATCTCTGATGAAGTGATGTCTGATTTCAATATGCTTAGTTTTAGAATGTTGCACAGGATTCTTAACAGTAAAATATGCAGCAGTGTTATCAATCAGAATAGGGGTGTTTAGAAAGTTCAAACCATAGTCCAGCATCTGATTCTGAATCCAGAGGACTTGTGCACAGCAGGCAGATGCAGCAACATATTCAGCTTCTGCAGTGGAGATTGACACTGTGGTCTGTTTCTTGCATTGCCATGACACTAGTCTTTCACCCAAAAACTGGCATCCTCCTGATGTTGACTTTCTACTCATATTACATCCATCATAATCACTGTCTGTATATGCAATCAGATCAAAGGATTGGTTCTTTGGATACCAAATCCCTAAGTCTGGTTTTCCCTTCAAATATCTGAATATTCTTTTCACAACATTCATGTGGGAGACTTTTGGATTTGATTGGAACCTAGCACATACACACACAGCAAACATGATATCTGGTCTTGTTGCAGTCAGATACATCAGTGATCCAATCTTGGCTCTGTATTCATGTTCATCAACTGACTCCCCCTTTTCATCAGCGATCATCTTTTCTTTGGTGTCCATTGGAGTTGAGGCAGCCTTGTAGTCATGACAGTTGAACTTATTCAGAATGTCCTGTACATACTTTGCTTGGTGAATGAAGATTCCTTCATCTTTTTATTGAACTTGTAGTCCCAGAAAGAAATTCATTACACCCATGGAACTCATGCTGTACTTGGACTTCATCACCTCTTCAAACTCCAAACACATATTTTCATTTGTAGATCCAAAGATGATATCATCAACATAGACTTGTACAAGCAGCAAATCTGACCCTTGTCTTTTGTAGAAGAGTGTCTTGTCTATGGCTCCCCTTGTGAAGCCATTTTCAAGTAAATGAGTTGATAACTCATCATACCAAGCTCTAGGAGCCTGATGTAAACCATAAAGGGCTTTGTTTAGCTTATACACCCTGTTTGGATACATGGGATCCTCAAAACCTGGTGGTTGAGTCACATACACTTCTTCATCAATCTTTCCATTAAGGAATGCAGATTTGACATCAAGCTGGAATACTTTAATGTTCTTAGAGGCAGCATATGCAAGAAAAATCCTTATGGCTTCCAGTCTTGCAACTGGTGCAAACACTTCCTCAAAGTCTATCCCTTCCTTTTGAAGACATCCTAGTGCTACAAGTCTTGCTTTGTTCTTAATCACCAAACCCCTTTCATCCCTTTTGTTTCTGAACACCCATTTGGTTCCTATTGCATATCTATCATGTGGCTTGTCTACAAGATCCCATACATGTAAATCTCTAAACTGGGCCAATTCCTCTTGCATTGCCTCTACCCAACTATTGTCTTTTAAAGCTTGAGCAATATTCTTTGGTTCTAATTGGGATAGAAAGCAAGAGTACAGACAGATGTTAGCTATCTCAGAATGACTTCTTGTTACTCTTTCATGCAGGTCACCAATGATATTTTTCAGCAGGATGATTCTTTTCAACAGTAGGAGTTTGTATTATCATATTTGTAGACAAATTTGTGTCAAGATTTGTTTCATTGATTTCAGGTTCTTCAATGATCAAATCAGCTTCTGCATCATGAAACTCTGGTGCTTCATCATTGGTTTGTCTTGAAGTAGATGCACCATTGTTTCCCAGATTCAAACTTTGAAATAAGTCTTCAAATCTTGCTCTTGTTGCAGCTTCTTCATCATTTGTTTTGTTGCCTGTGTCACTCCCACTATGAACATGATCATTTGGTACATCAGTACTATCTTGACTTGTCATTTCCTGATCTTGTTCAATGTCATTCTTTGAGGAGCTATTCACAAAGTGTATTCTTTTTCTGTTCTAGCAACTTTCTTCCGCAATTCTTCCAAGTCCAGTTCTTTCTTCTTATATTCTTCAAGTACACTGGTCTTGTAGAATGTTTCATCAAAGTCTTCAGAATAAATCTTGAATGACTTTATCAATTTTTCATGATCAAACAGCCATGTTGCACCACTGACTGTGTTGAATTGATTCTCATTAAAAATAATGTCAGATGACTTTATTACACTCATGTGATCTTTCACATAAACTCTGTAAGCCTTTGAGTGAGTAGAATATCCAACAAAGAAACAGTCTAGTGACTTAGTTTGAAACTTGTTCAAATAGTCTCTAGTATTTAATAAGAAACATTTGCAGCCAAAGGGCTTGAAGAACTTGATGTAAGGCTTTCTATTGTTAAAAATCTCATATGGAGTTTTATCATGCCTTTTGTTCACAAGCACTCTGTTCTGAACATAACAAGCAGTGTTGATTGCTTCAGCCCAGAATGTGACAGGTAAGTTAGCATCAGCCAACATGGTTCTTGCAGCTTCTATTAGTGTTCTGTTTCTCCTTTCTGCAACACCATTTTGTTCAGGAGTTCTTGGAGCTGAAAATTGTTGAAGTATTCCTTTCATAGCACAAAATTCTTCCATAACTCCATTCTTGAACTCAGTACCATTGTCACTTCTCAGCATCTTCACTTTCTTATTCAGCTTGTTTTCAATCATTGTGACACAACCTTTAATCAACTCAGCAGTCTCATCTTTGGTACTTAGGAAATAAACCCAAGTATATCTTGAATAGTCATCAATGATCACCAAACAGTATCTTTTCTTTCCAATACTTGGTACACTCACAGGACCAAAAAGATCCATGTGAAGCAACTCAAGTGGTTGATCAATTGATTTTCAGTGGCTTTGGACATAAAACATGCACCACCTCTTGAAATAGCATATTTCATATTCAACTCATACAAGTTGCCATTTCTTGGTGCCATCATCATAATCATTTCAGGTGGGATCACAAACTCAGGTTTTAAGATGAAACAATGAGAGTCATCAAAACTGACTTTGTAACCCTTATCACACACTTGAGATATACTCAACAAATTGTATTGTAGTCCCTCAACATGAAAGACATTGTCAAAAGACACTTTCCCATTTGTCAATATCCCTTTACCCACAATCTTTCCTCCATTTTCATCACTCCCAAAGGCAACTGGACCCTCATACTTCTCTACATAATTCACAAGTGACCTCTTGTCACAAGTCATGTGCCTAGAACAACCACTATCCATATACCATATATCATTCAATGGAGTGGCCTGTTCCTGCACAAAGAGACATTTGATTAGTTCAGTGATGAGATGCAAGCTTCTTCAACTTGCAACTTATCAGTGTCTATTTCAGTGGCAGCTTGGGAAGTGAGTGTAGTAGGTTCAGGATCTTCATGAGTGATCTCCAAGTTGTCTAAATGGTCAGTTTCATAACCACACTCTCTTGGTGTCTTGACAAGTGAAGCTGAATTGTCAAGCTCAACTGAGGCAGTTCTCTTTTCTTGTAAGACATAGTCCTTTGATTCTGAGAAGTCTCTTACATCAGTCACAGCTTCAACTTTAGCTTCAGTTCTGGGTTTCCATGTGAAACCTTGTGGTTCATACCCATGTTTTAACAAGAACTTTTCATCACCAGTGAGTACAACTTGTTTCTTTCTTTGATATACAGTTTTTCTTTTTGATTTCTTACTGCCTGATGATTCTTGTGACTCATCAGACTTGACTGAAAGAGTAGTCTTGGTAAATTTCAATGACTTGTTTTCTCTTATCACTTGCTTTTGCTTCTGAGGTGATTTACTTCTTCTCACATTTTCAGTCATTTGCTTCTTCTTCTTTGTCTCAGCCTTCACTTCAACTCTTGTCTCTATGTTATTCACATTTCCCCTTCCCAAATACATTTCATACTTCTCTTTGTACAAAACAAAGTCTTGACCAAACTTTGTTCCATTTGGGACATGAAATGGCTGAAACTTGATTCTCTCATTACATGAATCAGTATGGTGTCCATATTCATCACACTTTCTACACCACACCTTTCTTTTGAACATCTCATGTTCTTGTGGTTTCCTGAATCTTTCACTTGGTTTGGGCTCTCTTACACCAATTGTCTTTTTGTTTTTCAGATTGTCAAAATCAATTGAGAATGGTACAAACTCAGCTATTCTGATGTCACTTCTTTCCACATTCCCTTTAACAAAGACAACCTTTTTCAAGTTCAATGGTTGATCATCTTCATTCTCTCTATATCTTGACTTCCTTCTTTCATATTCCTCAACAGTTTCTACCTCTCCCACATCAAAGTCTTCAACACTTGAAAAGATAGGATAAATAGGAGTAAAATATTCTATATCCATTTCTTTCTTATTTACCTTCTTTTTCTTGTTCTTTTCTAATTTTTCCAAAAACTTTTTGCTTGGAGGTCTGACAGCATTGTAACACACATTCTTCTTTTCACTAATGTCAAAAGAAACATGTTCTCTTTTCATTTGTTCATTCATTCTTTTCATTTTATGTGTAACTGGAGGATACTTTGGAAGTTGATCAACAGATTCAGGCTTTCTATATTTTCTTCCTTTTTCAGCAGCTTGAATTTCTTTTTCAGTAATTTGATCACTCAAATCACTCAGATCATCTTGATCTAATTCATCTGAATCAAAGTCATCTTCAGAGACTTGAACTCCAATTGACTTTTCCTCTTTCATTTCTTTCTTCATAACAAATTCACCATCTTCACTCACCTCAACATTTTTGTACAAATTTGCAACATCTTCTTTTTCTCGAAACACATCTTTGAACTGTTGTAGATAAGCACTTCTCTTCTCTTTGTCAACTTTAGGCATAAAGTTGTTGTTGAATGGTGGTGGAACAGCCTTGTACTTTTCATCATCTTTTACTTTATTCAGAATTCCACAAATGTTCCCAGTTGAAACTAAGTTCTTTAGGAATTCATTTTCAGTTTGCAGCTTTGTATTCAGCACCTTTTCATCAATCACCATCTTCTTCAACCTACTAATTTCTGTTGTGAATCTTGTCCGAGCTCTATAGCTATTCATACAATCCTCTTCCAAACTTTTCATTCTTTCCTCACTAACAATCTCACTTGCCTCATAAGCATTGATAATGCTTTGCTTCTTAAAACACTCACTTTCCAACTTACCAATCTTTTCTTTTAATTCATTGACAAGTTTTGGTAAATCAGCATTTGGATCAGAATGTACCTTAGATGAAGATGCAGAGTCTATGGCCATGAATGCCACATTAGCTCTTCTGATATCTGTTGGTACATGTATGTCAGTAGTTCATAGTCTAGCATTTGTAATCGAGTCTGTAATGTAATTATGTTTTGTTTATGTTTGTTTTGTAATGCGCGAAGTTGTCAACAAGTTCGCTATGGCGAACTTGTTGAATCAGCGAAGTTATTGACAACTTCGCCTGTGGCGAAGTTGTCGTGTTTATATACTGTTTCAGACGAAACAGTTTAAAGAGTTCGTTTAGGGTTTTCGTTTCAGTTTTTCAGTAACCGAGTTACGTGTCATAGTCTGTAACGGTGACCTCGGGTCACGTGTTTGTTATCAATATAACGTGGTTGGTTTATTGCTTGTGTGTTCGATCTCTACATACTCTACACTCGTATCTACCTACGCAGGGATTCCGCACCTGCGTTGTTAGAGACATCCCGTGTACGATCCGTCGAGGAACCTACAATATCATCTGCTATATCTTCCTCATGGTTACTCTAGTCAAAACTTCCCTCATGCTGAGTAGTTACTGCCACATTGCCTTGATTTCTTGGTTGATTTTGGTTGCTGGAATGTTGTGAGTTGCAGGGACTTGAACAGCTTGATTCTGATTGTTTTTCATTTGATATACTTGATTTTGATTCATTCCCTGCTGGTTGTTCATCTGAGGCTGATAATTGGGATTGAAGTTGTTGTTTGGATGGAAGTTGTTGTTGTTGGGATTGAATCCTTGGTTATTGTTGAAGTTCTGCTGGTTGTTGTTTCTATGCACATTCTGCTGGTATTGTTGTTGGTTTCTAGGCTGTTGGAATTGATTGACTTGAAAGTTCCTTGGCAAATTGCACTCTCTTGCAAAGTGTCCAGGCTGTTAACAGTTGTAGCAGATAGCCTTGGATTTATCAAATCCTATTCTCTCATTTGGTCTAGAAACTAGTGATCTACCAGTTCTGTTGAACAGTCTCTTGCTTCTTAATGCCAACATTGCAGCTTGCCATTTGAGATCCATGTCTTCAAGGTCATCAGCATCTATTTGTTCCAAATCTTCCTGCACTACACTTGTGTGAATCATGTTTTTGGCCACAAATGCATTGTAGGACTCAGTGAACATAGACATTAGTGCTTGTGCTTCACTCCCTTGAACATGCCCTGCACCATTACTTTGAGCATTTCCATTTCCCACAGAGGCTGAATCATCATCAATCAATTGAACATTAAACCTCTGTTGACCACCTTGATTGCTTGAACCACCTCCAATGAATGACCTAGCAGTCTCATTGTTGTGATCACTTGGTTATTCAATGATGGGAATTTGTTGTTGATTCTTTGTTGTAAGATTCCCCATTGGAGCAATTAAAGCATTTGACACATTGAAACTTGGTTTATCTTCCTTGATCATTTCATTCTCAATCATTTCAAGTTCAGCAGCTTGAAGAAAACATACTACATCATCCAATTTCAATTCATTGAAATTTTGCTTTTGAAGGATGAATTTGCAAGCATTATACCATTCTTTTGGTATTGAGTTGAGCAACTTTGTATTTAAATCAAAGTCAGTCATTACATAGTCAGTTGTTCTCAACTCATTCACAATACTCAGAAAACGTTCTAGTATTGACTTCAACCTTTCACCATCTCTATACTTGAATCTTTCTAACTGTTGCTTCAGTCTTTGCTTCTTAATGTTCTTCAATTCAGTATTCCCTTCATACATCTCAAGGATTGCATCATACATTGCCTTAGCACTTTGATGATGTGCAACCTTTGTGAGGATTTCCCAAGACAGACCAAGTTTGAGCATAGCCAAAGCCCTGTCATCAACCTTTCTCATTCTCTCTCTAACAGCAGAAATAACATTTGCATTAGCACCTTCTTCAACAGCAGCTTGTGGTCCATTCTTGATAGAATTCCACATATCCACATCATTATAACAAACAACAGCCTCAAAAAGCACTTTCCACTTGGTAAAGTTCTCCTGACCATACAATCTAGGTATCTTATTAGTAGACACCTCTTGTTCCTCATATCCAGACATTTTCTTAAAACAAAAGTTAAGCTTTTATCGAAAATAGAGTAAAATAATCAGATCTGAGAATAAATTCTTAGATCTGAGGTGTCTGATATGAATAGAACAAGATTCAACAATAAAAATCAAAGCTTTAAGTGAAATAGGGAAAAGAAAACACCTAAAACCTGTGGATCTGGAAGAAAAATGAAGAACGGAGCCTCTGACGTCACAAATCAATCGAACAGTGCTCTGCTTACGTCATTCTTCTTCAAAACTTAATCAGCAACAATCTTTCTAAAAATAGCAGCAACCGTGCTCTGATACCACTTGTCAGGACCGTTTCGGATCGGATCTTAATCAATCATGTCATAACTCACACAAAATTAATCGTGTTGACAAGAGAGTTAATGACGGGTTACTATGTTTAGAAAGATGACCTTTTGTTAAAGGCGGAATCAATAACAAACATACGGTTGCAATGAATATTCAAAATACGAGGACACACGAAGGATTCACTCAAAAGATTTCCATTTATATAACGTTAATCATACAAAAGGATAATCGATTAGGGTTTAGGAGGAATCCTCGGACAGCCGTCACACACACAATATTCTCTTAATTAATGTGTCGGTCTTATCCGTATTTTCCGTGTTTTTCCTCTCTTTGGCGGCGTGCCCTAATTATTCTATTTATAGGCCTGCCAACCTAGGACAGCTGTCATTCCTTCTAGAAACCCTATCCGATAGTACATATTCAATTTACATATTCAAAAATTATACTAAGTGTAAAACAAGTCTTCCGGGTAGGCTTTTCATTAAACTTCAGTCTCCGAGTACGCAGCGTACTCGGCCTTCCTTCAGACTTGGTAAACATAGAAGTGTACTCGGGATCAGTTTCCGGGTAGACTTTACTTAAAGAATATTTTATCAAGTAAAATATTCACCGAGTAGACTTCAATCTTCTTGGACTTATCAAACTTTGCTCGACAAATCCTCACGAGCAACCTTGTTCTTCTATGATCCTGTTCGGCTCTTTGTTAGTTGAATAACTTATTGATAAGGCGTACTCGGGAGTACATACCTTACTCGAGCCGAACCTTACTCGATATAACTTAGAGATATTCCATCAACTCATCAAGTATACTCGGACCATAATTATTAAAGAATACCTTGCCCGGTCTTCCAATTACCTGGCTTCTTGGACTTGGTTAACCAAACCTTACTCGGAAGAGTAAAATACTTGGTCTTGAAGAACAATCCTGCTTGACAAAGTGAACCTTACTCGGATATGCCAAATAGATGAACCTTACTCGGAAATCACCAAAAAGCATACCTTGCTCGGATATCCACTTAAGAAGATTATTTGAAGTAAACCGTGCCCGGGAGGCAAAATCTCGTACTCGGCTAAGTAAAAGCTTACTCGAAGGTCCAAGGAGTACCCGGGTTCAATACTTAGCAGTTTCTGAGGAGGTTGAGAAGATTCCGATCTTCAATATTCTTCATTTAGATCAAATCTCCTCATTTGGGTCAAACACTTGACCCAACAGGGAAAGCTCTAGGGACATCAAATCGATCCGATTCTTTCGTAGGATCATAAAATATTCGATGCAGGTCTCCAGGACTGAAAATATGGTCATTTTCGGAGAATAGCCCCGTATCTAGTTTTTTCGGGCTGACGGTGCCTTTGGGCGTAGTAGCAAAATTTCGAACGGGCCACGGTAAAGCTCTAGGGACATCAAATCGATCTGATTCTTTCGTAGGGTTATAAAATATTCGATGCAGGTCTCCAGGACTGAAAATATGGTCATTTTCGGTGGATAGCCCCGTACTCAGTTTTTTCGGGCTAACGGTGAACATACCCCTTTGGGTGTAGTTGCAAAATTTCGAACGGGCCACGGGAAAGCTCAAGGGACATTAAATAAATCTGATTCTTTCGTAGGGTCATATAATATTTGATACATGTCTCCAGGACCGAAAATATGGTCATTTTAGGTGGATAGCCTCATACTCAGTTTTTTCGGGCTGACGCTGAACATACCCCTTTGGCTGTAGTTGCAAAATTTCGAACGGACCACGGGAAAGCTCTAGGGATATCAAATAGATCCGATTCATTCGTAGGGTCATAAAATATTTGATGTAGGTCTCCAGGACTGAAAATATGGTTATTTTTGGTGAATAGCCCGAACTCAGTTTTTTCGGGCTGACGGTTAACATATCTCTTTGGCCGTAGTAGAAAAATTTCAAACGGGCCACGGGAAAGCTCTAGGGACATCAAATCGATCCGATTCTTTCGTAGGGTCATAAAATATTCGATGCAGGTCTCCAGGACTGAAAATATGGTCATTTTCGGTGAATAGCCCCGTACTCAGTTTTTTCGGGCTGATGGTGAACATACCCCTTTGGCCGATTTCAAACAGGCCACGGAAAAGCTCTAGAGACAACAAATCGATCCGATTTTTTCGTAGGATCATAAAATATTTGATGAAGGTCTCCAAAACTGAAAATATGGTCATTTTCGGTGAATAGCCCCGTACTCAGTTTTTCGGGCCGACGGTGAACATACCCCTTTGGACGTAGTTGCAAAATTTTAAACGGGCCACGGGAAAGCTCTAGGGACATCAATTCGATCCGATTCTTTCGTAGGATCATAAAATATTCGATGCAGGTCTCCAGGACCGAAAATTTGGTCATTATGGGTGAATAGCCCCATACTCAGTTTTTTCGGGCTGACGGTGAACATACCCCTTTGGCTGTAGTTGCAAAATTTCGAACGGGCACGGGAAAGCTCTAGGGACATCAAATCGATCCGATTCTTTCGTAGGGTCATAAAATATTCGATGCAGGTCTCCAGGACTGAAAATATTGTCATTTTCGGTGAATAGCCCCGTACTCAGTTTTTTCGTGCTGATGGTGAACATACCTCTTTGGCCGATTTCAAACAAGCCACGGAAAAGCTCTAGAGACATCAAATCGATTCGATTTTTTCGTAGGATAATAAAATATTTGATGTAGTTCTCCAGAACTGAAAATATGGTCATTTTCGGTGAATAGCCTCGTACTCAGTTTTTTCGGGATGACGGTGAACATACCCCTTTGGCCGATTTCAAACGGGCCAGGGAAAAGCTCTAGGGACATCAAATCGATCCGATTGTTTCGTAAGATCATAAAATATTTGATGCAGGTCTTCAGAACAGAAAATATGGTCATTTTCGGTGAATAGCCCCGTACTCAGTTTTTTCGGGACGACGATGAACATACCCCTTTGGGCGTCGTTGCAAAATTTCGAACGGGCCACGGGAAAGATCTAGGGACATTAAATCGATCTGATTCATTCGTAGGGTCATAAAATATTCGATGCATGTCTCCAGGACCGAAAATATGGTCATTATGGGTGAAAAGCCCCATACTCAGTTTTTTTCGGGCTGACGGTGAACATACCCCTTTGGCTGTAGTTGCAAAATTTCGAACGGGCACGGGAAAGCTCTAGGGACATCAAATCGATCTGATTCTTTCGTAGAGTCATAAAATATTCGATGCATGTCTCCAGGACTGAAAATATGGTCATTTTCGGTGAATAGCCCCGTACTCAGTTTTTTCGTGCTGATGGTGAACATACTCCTTTGGCCGATTTCAAACAGGCCACGGAAAAGCTCTAGAGACATCAAATCGATTCGATTTTTTCGTAGGATAATAAAATATTTGATGTAGGTCTCCAGGACTGAAAATATGGTCATTTTCGGTGAATAGCTTCGTACTCAGTTTTTTCGGGCCGACGGTGAACATACCCCTTTGGACGTAGTTGCAAAATTTTAAACGGGCCACGGGAAAGCTATAGGGACATCAAACCGATCCGATTCTTTCGTTGGATCATAAAATATTCGATGCAGGTCGCCAGGACTAAAAATTTGGTCATTTTCGGTGAATAGCTCCGTACTCAGTTTTTTCTGGCTGACGGTGAACATACCCCTTTGGCCATAGTTGCAAAATTTCAAACGGGCCACGGGAAAGCTCTAGAGACATCAAATCCATCCAATTCTTTCGTAGGATCATAAAATATTCGATGCGGGTCTCCATGACAGAAAATTTGGTCATTTTTGGTGAATAGCCCCGTCCTCAGTTTTTTCGGGCTGACGTGAACATACCCCTTTGGCCAATTTCAAACGAGCCACGGAAAAGCTCTAGGGACATCAAATCGATCCGATTATTTCGTAGGATCATAAAATATTTGATGCAGGTATTCAGAACAGAAAATATGGTCATTTTCGGTGAATAGCCCCGTACTCAGTTTTTTCGGGCTAACGGTGAACATACCCCTTTGGCCGTAGTTGCAAAATTTCGAACGGGCCACAGGAAAGCTCTAGGGACATTAAATCGATCTGATTCTTTCGTAGGGTCATAAAATATTCGATGCATGTCTCAAGGACCGAAAATATGGTAATTTTGGGTGAATAGCTCAATACTCAGTTTTTTCAGACTAACGGTGAACATACCCCTTTGGCAGTAGTTGCAAAATTTCGAACGGGCCACGGGATAGCTCTAGGGACATCAAATCGATCCGATTCTTTCGTAGGGTCAAAAAATATTCGATTCAGGTCTCCAGGACTGAAAATATGGTCATTTTCGGTTGAAAGCCCCGTACTCAGTTTTTTCGGGCTGATGGTAAACATACCCCTTTGGCCGATTTCAAACAGGCCACGGAAAAGCTCTAGAGACATCAAATCGATCCGATTCTTTCGTAGGATCATAAAATATTTGATGTAGGTCTCCATGACTGAAAATATGTTTATTTTTGGTGAATAGCCCCCAACTCAGTTTTTTCGGGCTGACGGTGAACATATCCCTTTGGCCGTAGCAGAAAAATTTCAAACGGGCCACGGGAAAGCTCTAGGGACATCAAATCGATCCGATTCTTTCGTATGATCATAAATTATTCGATGCAGGTCTCCAGGACTGAAAATATGATCATTTTCAGAGAATAGCCCCGTACTCAGTTTTTTCGGGCGGACGGTGAACATATCCCCTTAGCCGTAGTTGCAAAATTTCGAACGGGCCACAGGAAAGCTCTAGGGACATTAAATCGATCTGATTCTTTCGTAGGGTCATAAAATATTCGATGCATGTCTCCAGGACCGAAAATATGGTAATTTTGGGTGAATAGCTCAATACTCAGTTTTTTCGGGCTGACGGTGAACATACCCCTTTGGCTGTAGTTGCAAAATTTCGAACGAGCCACGGGAAAGCTCTAGGGACATCAAATCGATCCGATTCTTTCGTAGGATCATAAAATATTCGATTCAGGTCTCCAGGACTGAAAATATGGTCATTTTCGGTGGATAGCCCCGTACTCAGTTTTTTCGGGCTGACGGTGAACATACCCCTTTGGGCGATTCAAACGGGCCACGGAAAAGCTCTAGGGACATCAAATCGATCCAATTGTTTCGTAGGATCATAAAATATTTGATGCAGGTCATCATAACAGAAAATATGGTCATTTTCGGTGAATAGCCCCGTACACAGTTTTTTCGGGCTGACGGTGAACATATCCTTTTGGCCGTAGTAGAAAAATTTCAAACGGGCCATGGGAAAGCTCTAGGGACATCAAATCGATCCGATTCTTTCGTAGGATCATAAAATAATCGATGCAGGTCTCCAGGACTGAAAATATGGTCATTTTCGGAGAATAGCCCCGTACTCAGTTTTTTCGGGCTGACAGTGAACATACCCATTGGGCAATTTCAAACGGGCCACGGAAAAGCTCTAGGAAAATCAAATCGATCCAATTGTTTCGTAGGATCATAAAATATTTGATGCAGGTCATTAGAACAGAAAATATGGTCATTTTCGGTGAATAGCCCCGTACTCAGTTTTTTCGGACTGACGGTGAACATACCCCTTTGGCCGTAGTTGCAAAATTTCAAACGGGCCACGGGAAAGCTCTAGGGACATTAAATCGATCTGATTCTTTCGTAGGGTCATAAAATATCGGATGCATGTCTCCAGGACCGAAAATATGGTCATTTTAGGTGAATAGCCCCATACTCAGTTTTTTCGGGCTGACGGTGAACATACCCCTTTTGCTGTAGTTGCAAAATTTCGAACGGGCCACGGGAAAGCTTTAGGGACATCAAATCGATCTGATTCTTTCGTAGTGTCATAAAAAATTCGATGCAGGTCTCCAGGACTGAAAATATGGTCATTTTCGGTGAATAGCTCCGTACTCAGTTTTTACGGGCTGATGGTGTACATACCCCTTTGGTCGATTTCAAACAGGCCACGGAAAAGCTCTAGAGACATCAAATCCATCAGATTCTTTCGTAGGATCATAAAATATTTGATGTAGGTCTCCAGGACTGAAAATATGGTTATTTTTGGTGAATAGCCCCAACTCAGTTTTTTCGGGCTGACGGTTAACATATCTCTTTCGCCGTAGTAGAAAAATTTCAAACGGGCAACGGGAAAGCTCTAGGGACATCAAATCGATCCGATTCTTTCGTAGGATCATAAAATATTCAATGCATGTCTCCAGGACTGAAAATATGGTCATTTTCGGAGAATAGCCCCGTACTCAGTTTTTTCGGGCTGACGGTGAACATACCTCTTTGCGCGATTTCAAACGGGCCACGGAAAAGCTCTAGGGACATCAAATCGATCCGATTCTTTCGTAGGATCATAAAATATTTGATGCAGGTATTCAGAACAGAAAATATGGTCATTTTCGGTGAATAGCCCCGTACTCAGTTTTTTCGGGCTGACGGTGAACATACCCCTTTGGCCGTAGTAGCAAAATTTCCAACGGGCCACGGGAAAGCTCTAGGGACATCAAATCGATACGATTCTTTCGCAGGGTTATAAAATATTTGATGCATGTCTCGAGGACCGAAAATATGGTCATTTTGGGTGAATAGCCCCATACTCAGTTTTTTCTGGATGACGGTGAACATACCCCATTGGGCGATTTCAAACGGGCCACGGAAAAGCTCTAGGGACATCAAATCGATCCAATTGTTTCGTAATATCATAAAATATTTGATGCAAGTCATCAGAACAGAAAATATGGTCATTTTAGGTGCATAGCCCCGTACTCAGTTTTTTCGGGCTGACGGTGAACATATCCCTTTGGCCGTAGTAGAAAAATTTCAAACGGGCCACGGGAAAGCTCTAGGGACATCAAATCGATCCGATTCTTTCGTAGGATCATAAAATATTCGATGCAGGTCTCCAGGACTGAAAATATGGTCATTTTCGGTGAATAGCCCCGTACTCAGTTTTTTCTGGCTGATGGTGTACATACCCCTTTGGCCGATTTCAAACAGGCCACCGAAAAGCTCTAGAGACATCAAATCGATCCGATTCTTTCGTAGGATCATAAAATATTTGATGTAGGTCTCCAGGACTGAAAATATGGTTATTTTTGGTGAATAGCCCCAACTCAGTTTTTTCGGGCTGACGGTTAACATATCTCTTTGGCTGTAGTAGAAAAATTTCAAACGGGCCACGGGAAAGCTCTAAGGACATCAAATCGATCCGATTCTTTCGTAGGATCATAAAATATTCGATGCAGGTCTCCAGGACTGAAAATATGGTCATTTTCGGAGAATAGCCCCATACTCAGTTTTTTCGGGCTGACGGTGAACATACCCCATTGCGCGATTTCAAACGGGCCACGGAAAAGCTCTAGGGACATCAAATCGATCCGATTGTTTGGTAGGATCATAAAATATTTGATGCAGGTATTCAGAACAGAAAATATGGTTATTTTCGGTGAATAGCCCCGTACTCAGCTTTTTCGGGCGGATGGTGAACATATCCCCTTGGCCGTAGTTGCAAAATTTCGAACGGGCCACAGGAAAGCTCTAGGGACATTAAATCGATCTGATTCTTTCGTAGGGTCATAAAATATTCGATGCATGTCTCCAGGACCGAAAATATGGTAATTTTGGGTGAATAGCTCAATACTCAGTTTTTTCGGGCTGACGGTGGACATACCTTTTTGGCTGTAGTTGCAAAATTTCGAACGGGCCACGAGAAAGCTCTTGGGACATCAAATCGATCCGATTCTTTTGTAGGGTCATAAAATATTCGATTCAGGTCTCCAGGACTGAAAATATGGTCATTTTCGGTGGATAGCCCCGTACTCAGTTTTTTCGGGCTGAAGGTGAACATACCCCTATGGGCGATTTCAAACGGGCCACGGAAAAGCTCTAGGGACATCAAATCGATCCAATTGTTTCGTAGGATCATAAAATATTTGATGCAGATCATCAGAATAAAAAATATGGTCATTTTCGGTGAATAGCCCCGTACTCAGTTTTTTCGGGCTGACGGTGAACAGATCCTTTTGGCCGTAGTAGAAAAATTTCAAACGGGCCATGGGAAAGCTCTAGGGACATCAAATCGATCCGATTCTTTCATAGGATCATAAAATATTCGATGCAGGTCTCCAGGACTGAAAATATGGTCATTTTCGGAGAATAGCCCCGTACTCAGTTTTTTGGGGCTGACGGTGGACATACCCATTTGGGCGATTTCAAACGGGCCACGGAAAAGCTCTAGGGACATCAAATCGATCCAATTGTTTCGTAGGATCATAAAATATTTGATGCAGGTCATTAGAACAGAAAATATGGTCATTTTCTGTGAATAGCCCCGTACTCAGTTTTTTCGGGCTGACGGTGAACATACCCCTTTGGCCGTAGTTGCAAAATTTCGATCGGGCCACGGGAAAGCTCTAGGTACATTAAATCGATCTGATTCTTTCGTAGGGTAATAAAATATTGGATGCAAGTCTCCAGGACCGAAAATATGGTCATTTTAGGTGAATAGCCCCATACTCAGTTTTTTCGGGCTGACGGTGAACATACCCCTTTAGCTGTAGTTGCAAAATTTCGAACGGGCCACGGGAAAGTTTTAGGGACATCAAATCGATCTGATTCTTTCGTAGTGTCATAAATAATTCGATGCAGGTCTCCAGGACTGAAAATATGGTCATTTTCGCCCCTACTCAGTTTTTTCGGGCTGATGGTGTACATACCCCTTTGGCCGATTTCAAACAGGCCTCGGAAAAGCTCTAGAGACATCAAATCGATCCGATTCTTTCGTAGGATCAGAAAATATTTGATGTAGGTCTCCAGGACTGAAAATATGGTTATTTTTGGTGAATAGCCCCAACTCAGTTTTTTCGGGCTGACGGTTAACATATCTCTTTGGCCGTAGTAGAAAAATTTCAAACGGGCCACGGGAAATCTTTAGGGACATCAAATCGATCCGATTCTTTCGTAGGATCATAAAATATTCGATGCAGGTCTCCAGGACTGAAAATATGGTCATTTTCGGAGAATAGCCCCGTACTCAGTTTTTTCGGGCTGACGGTGAACATACCTCTTTGCGCGATTTCAAACGGGCCACGGAAAAGCTTTAGGGACATCAAATCGATCCGATTGTTTCGTAGGATCTTAAAATATTTGATGCAGGTATTCAGAACAGAAAATATGGTCATTTTCGGTGAATAGCCCCGTACTCAGTTTTTTCGGGCTGACGGTGAACATACCCCTTAGGCCGTAGTAGCAAAATTTTCAACGGGCCACGGGAAAGCTCTAGGGACATCAAATCGATACGATTATTTCGCAGGGTTATAAAATATTTGATGCTTGTCTCGAGGACCGAAAATATGGTTATTTTGGGTGAATAGCCCCATACTCAGTTTTTTCTGGATGACGGTGAACATACCCCTTTGGGCGATTTCAAACGGGCTACGGGAAAGCTCTAGGGACATCAAATCGATCCGATTCTTTCGTAGGATCATAAAATATTTGATTCAGGTCTCCAGGACTGAAAATATGGTTATTTTCGGTGGATAGCCCCGTACTCAGTTTTTTCGGGCTGACGGTGAACATACCCCTTTGGGCGATTTCAAATGGGCCACGGAAAAGCTCTAGGGACATCAAATCGATCCAATTGTTTCGTAGGATCATAAAATATTTGATGCAGGTCATCAGAACAGAAAATATGGTCATTTTCGGTGAATAGCCCCGTACTCAGTTTTTTCGGGATGACGGTGAACATATCCGTTTGGCCGTAGTAGAAAAATTTCAAACGGGCCATGGGAAAGCTCTAGGGACATCAAATCGATCCGATTCTTTCGTAGGATCATAAAATATTCGATGCAGGTCTCCTGGACTGAAAATATGGTCATTTTCGGAGAATAGCCCCGTACTCAATTTTTTCGGGCTGACGGTGAACATACCCATTTGGGCGATTTCAAACGGGCCACGGAAAAGCTCTAGGGACATCAAATCGATCCAATTGTTTCGTAGGATCATAAAATATTTGATGCAGGTCATTAGAACAGAAAATATGGTCATTTTCGGTGAATAGCCCTGTACTCAGTTTTTTCGGGCTGACGGTGAACATACCCCTTTGGCCGTAGTTGCAAAATTTCGAACGGGCCACGGGAAAGCTCTAGGGACATTAAATCGATCTGATTCTTTCGTAGGGTCATAAAATATTTGATGCATGTCTCCAGGACCGAAAATATGGTCATTTTAGGTGAATAGCCCCATACTCAGTTTTTTCGGGCTGACGGTGAACATACCCCTTTGGCTGTAGTTGCAAAATTTCGAACGGGCCACGGGAAAGCTTTAGGGACATCAAATCGATCTGATTCTTTCTTAGTGTCATAAAAAATTTGATGCAGGTCTCCAGGACTGAAAATATGGTCATTTTCGGTGAATAGCCCCGTACTCAGTTTTTTCTGGCTGATGGTGTACATACCCATTTGGCCGATTTCAAACAGGCCACGGAAAAGCTCTAGAGACATCAAATCGATCCGATTCTTTCGTAGGATCATAAAATATTTGATGTAGGTCTCCAGGACTGAAAATATGGATATTTTTGGTGAATAGCCCCAACTCAGTTTTTTCGGGCTGACGGTTAACGTATCTCTTTGGCCGTAGTAGAAAAATTTCAAACGGGCCACGGGAAAGCTCTAGGGACATCAAATCGATCCGATTCTTTCGTAGGATCATAAAATATTCGATGCAGGTCTCTAGGACTGAAAATATGGTCATTTTCGGAGAATAGCCCCGTACTCAGTTTTTTCGGGCTGACGGTGAACATACCCCTTTGCGCGATTTCAAACGGGCCACTGAAAAGCTCTAGGGACATCAAATCGATCCGATTGTTTCGTAGGATCATAAAATATTTGATGCAGGTATTCAGAACAGAAAATATGGTCATTTTCGGTGAATAGCCCCGTACTCAGTTTTTTCTGGCTGACGGTGAACATACCCCTTTGGCCGTAGTAGCAAAATTTCCAACGGGCCACGAGAAAGCTCTAGGGACATCAAATCGATACGATTCTTTTGCAGGGTTATAAAATATTTGATGCATGTCTCTGTAGGTTCCCGGACGGATCTTACACGGGATATCGCTATCTACGTAGGTGCGGAATCCCTGCGTAGGTAGTTACGAGCGTAGAATACGTAAAACAATCACACGCGATACAAACGAACACGTTATATATTATAACTTGAAACACGTCTATTACAGACTCTCGACACGTTCACTGAACTCAACAACTGACTCCTCTCTCGTCTATAACCTTAAAACTATATCTCTTAAACCGTAAACCCGTAGGCTATATAAATACACGACAACTTCGCCTCAGGCGAAGTTGTCAGTAACTTCGCTCGTTGAACAAGTTCGCCTAGGCGAACTTGTCGACAACTTCGCTTGTTCAACAAGTTCGCCTAAGCGAACTTGTTGACAACTTCGCTTACATACATAAACATAAACTTAAACATAATTACATTACAGACTCGATTACAAACGCTAGACTATGAACTACTGACATTTATGTACCAACAGACTCCCCCTTGGCAGTAGCTTCATATCTTGATCTTCAAAGCTTGTGTCTTGTAATCTCTCGTCTTCTCTCTTCATCTCTTCAAGCATGCACTCCCTGTCTAACACATACAGAAACCAACTTCTGGTACTTCTTAGCTTCCTCTTTCCAAGCAGGAATGTAGAAAATCTTCTTAGCATGTAGTACCTGCAAGTCAGCTTGAGACAGATTGACTAAGTGCATAGGATCATACACTCTCATGATCTCTTGCTCATCTTCATCCTCCATGACCGCTTCAGCAGTTTCACAATCCACGTACCACCACTTCAAGTCTTTCAAGACGTTCTTGGGTATCACCTTCATCGGCACTTCTTTTAAATGACGGACTGGTTTATACTTCATAACCATCCATGGTTTGCCGTCTGCCCTCATTCCTCTATCTTTGTCTTCTACTAACTTCCCTTTCTGAGGCTTCAGAAGTTCAAACTTTTTATCTTTAATGGCCTCCTTCCAAACAATTTTCCCAATTACTCTTGCCATGTTATCATCACTTCTGTTTATCAGCCCCAGTCTTGCTAAGTCTTTCACCTCACACTCCGGTAAGGTATTCAGGGATCTTAACATCTTCTTGAAGTACTGAATGCCGTCGTAACGTTTGATCACAAATAGTTTCAACTCTTCATCGTACAACCAGCATATGATTCCCTTCTTTGATTCTGCATATCCCTTTATATTATACGACTTTTTAAACATCGTCGGTACTGCTGGCTTCTTCGTCTTTACAAACCACTGAGCGGAGCCTTCCTTCCAGTTTGGCTGATCTTCCCACTCAGTGTTGTCAACCACAGCATCTTCACATATAGTCGACTTTTCAACCACAGGGATCTCATGTTCTACATTTTCTTCAACAATCTCTCCTTCTTCTATCACATTCTCAACCACAATTTCTGCACCAATCTTTTCAATCTCATCGATTGGCAAAACATCATCTTCATTTATCAACTCATCATCCTCTAACATATCGTCTATCTCTTTCAGCGCATCAATCATATCATCAACAATCTCAACATCTTCAACCACATCCACATCATCACCAACAGCAACCACATCATCACCAGATGCAGACTCCCCCCCAGCTGTGGAAGCCCCAAGAGCTATAGTAGTTCTTGGCAACTCACCACCTGCATCTTTCGATGCATTGGGATCATCGTCTCGGTCTTCTCTTCTTTTGGTCCTCAGCTCATCTCCTCTACAGCTCATCTCCCCCTGAGATGCCAAGAACATCTTCAAGGCATCTATAACTTTCCCGTGCTCAGCCAGGAGGGATGCCTGCAGTTGATTTGCTTCCACTAGGCTTTGAATAGTCTTGGAATGCTCAGCTACAATCCGCTCTAGTGAAGCTATTCGTTCCGAGTCTGAAGTGGGCGTGACCGCAGGTGATACCGTACCCGATAACCCTGCAGTAGTGGTGACCGTAGACTCGACAAATCGTGCTACCACCACCGATGGAGTAAGCGTTTGAGGTGGTAGAGACACAATTGCTGGAGTCGACGTCTGGACGGCCGTGATCGATGGAATGTCAGCCGACGATGTAGCCACTACAGGAACAACCGTAGCGCTTGTACTCGATACCTGCACAGAGGTAGGAACAAAGGACATACCAGACAGGGCAGGTGGAGCAAAACGTACCAACCGTGAAGTCTCTCCAGCTCCTACACCCATACCTGTCCTTTCCCTTCGTGAACGCTTTCTCACCAGCTGCACAGCTTCTTCTTCATCATCTTCCTCGTCGTCGTCGTCAACAGTTCTCTTTTGTTTCCCAACTGTTCTCTCATGCGTTACCATCATCCGTCTAGCCTCTTCCATCACATCATCAAAATCAGCTTGTGGACCCGAGACTTGAATATTCTCTTGTGGATCAACTCGGTCCATATCAAACATTCCTTGGCCTCCCAACATGGCATCAAGGTCAATCTCTGAAGCTGACATAGCAGCAGATACAGCAGGCGCAGCTGATACAGCCTGGGGTGCTGCCGCCTGTTGTGGTCTTGGGTCTCTGAACTCGTCCCCTGCCGCAGGCACATACTCCGGGTTTATAAGGTACCCAAAGAGCGGAGTATGCCTGGGACGCAGCTCAGGCTTGCTTCGTGCGCTGGAAGTGCGACACTGTGCAAAGATACGTTTTGTCACACTTTCCACGTATCGAATAGGGCGTCGTTGAGGCAGCGTCGGAGCCACATGATTGAAAATCATCTGTAGGAATCGTGGATACATTGTAAACCGCTCACGCGCCACAGCCCTTTTTTGCCTATCGATCTCGTAAAAGATCATCTGGCTGAAAGAATATCTTTTATTATAAGTCAACGCAGTCATAGCAGACTGCATTGTCGCACCCATACCATCAGTGCCTGCCTTCCGTCCTGACATACATACGATCATGACGTGCATAAGGAAGCGTCACTGATCTAAAAGGAATCCATTCCTCCGTTGAGTGTCCCCTAAGAGACCAGAATACCCCATCCTGAGGAACGCCCCATCACGAAATGGAGCAACAAACTCCGTTGGGTCATCCCTCGTCTCTTCACCAAACCGCAACGCCACCCGTATTTGTTCAGAAGAAAACTGAACAACTTGACCGTTTACGGTGGCTCGCATAACCGGGGGCTCAACCCGGCAATCGTACTCTACCGTCTGCCAAAAGTCTTCAATATTCGGTAGGGAAATAGGCAGGGTAGTTGTTATTGCGTGATATATTCGTGAGCGCAGGAGAAAAGTAATTATCTCCCTGTAGTCCTCCACGCCCTTTGCATCTGGGTCAAGTGTTATGAACTGGTTATTAGCTGGGAAGAATTGTCTGTGATCATCACCGTCATCACCTGCACCTCCTGCACCTCCAACAGCAGCCATATCTGCACTAAACGAACCAAGTTAGATAAACGTTTAAGTTGTACACAAGTTCGCTTGATTACCAGGAGCGAAGTTGTGATCAAACCTGTATAGGCGAAGTTAAAGGTGAGGCGAAGTTGGGAACAACTTCGCTTCATCTTTAAGTTCGTCTAATTAATTTTAAGTAAAATGGTCTGGGCGAAGTTAGTGATAACTTCGCCTCTTCACAACATCGCCTCAGGCGAAGATAAGGGTTAGGCGAAATTAAGTCTCAGGCGAAGTTGCGGATAACTTCGCCTCAGGCGAAATTAAGCCCCAGGCGAAGTTGCGGATAACTTCGCCTAAACCCTAACTTCGCCTGCATCAGAATAGGCGACTGTTAGGATTCTAACAGCCGGAATCCGATGATTCGGCAAAGTTTGACGATCCACGAGACTCTAACACATGATATTACGGATGGTTAGATGAAAAGATCGTCCATGAACACGTAATACAAGTTTGTAAATCTCGGTTTTGAAAGGTCACCGGACCGAGGTCACGAAACCGTTCAAAACGACCTATGAAAAGCATCACTGTCTTTGGATATACGGTTAATCGATAACACACACCTTGAATCTATGAACGAAACTGAGAAAAAGGATCGAAATCGGAAACGAATCAAGTTCGCCGGATAATAGTTAATTTCGCCGGGTTTCTTGGAACAACTTCGCTGATATTTTGAAATAATGAATATTTTACTGTTTGAAATCCTTATATAGGGTCAGAGTTGGTCAGGCGAAGTTACGGATAACTTCGCCTAGGCGAAGTTATCCACAAGTTCGCCTGATTCAACAACTTCGCCTATATTTTCATAACCAAACCTTATAATTTTGAACAATTTGAATTAACTCTTTAATACTTTCCTTTAAGAAATAAACGACATGATCAATTCTAAGTAACCAGTTAAAAAATCATAAAGCTATCTAAGTACAAAAACGTAAAAAATTTAAAGTATAAGGGATCAAATTTCAGTCTCGATAGGGACTGCTACGTTTTAGAAAAGATCCGAACAGGAATCATACTAACTACGTGACTGTCACATAGATCCGTGTTTAGCTGTATTATGACATATAGAGACAGGTTGTAAGCAGGTAATATGCTTAAGATGGTTTTCATCGTTTCTGTGATACGAGTTAGGTTCAATTAATCCTTAAAATTTAAGTGGGCAACAACTCAGAAATATTGATGCCTCCTATCTATTCTCAAAGCGTATTTGGCTTTCCCCAAGTCACCCCGAATTGACTTCGACCCATAGTGTCTGATTAACTTGTAAGTATTCTTTGTCTGCTTCCCGTTCTTCTTCTTACTCTAAGATTGAGAAGTCTCGATATCTTGAACTCTCGAATGTTACAATAACTCATAAGTACTATTTTTTTTTTTTTTTTAAACTAACATACTTATAGACTTCATAGTAATAAACAACTGCAAGTCCCGAATCTGGATCACTGCAGTGTCTTGAAACGCTTTCTTCACGGGAATCAGAACACTTACGGGCTCGTGTATGACTGGGTAATCACTTTTCTGCCTATCATGCGGAAAGATATAAACGAAGACATGAAAAACTCTTGAGTAGTTTCCACGTAAAAACAAGTATATTTAGTTTGTATCACATATACTTTTACACACCATTAAGAATTTACCTTGACATACAATGACTGTTCTAATGCCTTTTAAGCTTAAGAACTTCACTAGTTAAGCACACAAAATTAGTATAAATATCATTTACCAAGGTTGGATCAATTTTCTGTTAAACATAGCAAATGAACTTCTTACGAAGTATTAGACTTGAAAAGTAATTTCATTTCCCTATAGAAATTTTGACTTCAATCGCCCCGATCACGTCAAAGTCTTCAGGTAAACGGCAATCCTGAAGATCCAATGGATCAACTTGACTGACCACATACAAGTATGTGTCCTTCTAACTAAGTATGACCGACTAATTTTCAGCGACAGAAAGAAAACACATCATAACCGCCCCGGTCACTTTCAGTCATCTGGTTAATGGCGACCCTCATTCTCTACAAGTAGAAACGAGGACCAAAACATATCCGAGGATATGTCCATCAAACTGAGGTAACCGACTAATTTTAAGCAATAGTGACTTTTTTTTTTTAAATAAACACAAAAAAAACATGGTTACTCGGGATTGATCATCCCGTTCAGCTCAATTAGGTTTTGAAATCTGGATTTATCAAACGCTTTTGTAAATAAATCAGCGAAATTTTCTAGCGTATCGACCTTTTCGACCTTAATCAGTTTCTTCTCAGCACAATCCCGTATGAAATGATGACGAATGTCAATATGTTTAGTTTTACTATGTTTCACGGGATTGTTAATTACTGAGATGGCAGCAGTGTTATCAATAAATATAGGAGTGAGTAAGAAATTCAGACCATAGTCGCGCAATTGTTGCTGAATCCATAAAACCTGAGAGCAGCAGTTGGATGCTGCCATATATTCAGATTCGCACGTAGAGATTGCGACTGATGTCTGTTTCTTGCACTGCCAGGAAACTAATCTTCCACCGAGAAACTGACATCCTCCTGTTGTCGACTTCCGACTCTGATTGCACCCTCCATAATCAGAATCCGTCTAAGCAACCAGTTCCACGTCTCCTCCCTTCGGGTACCACAACCCTAGCTTCGGCTTGCCTTTGAGATACCGCAGAATCCTCTTCACACCCTTCATGTGAGATTCCTTTGGGTTTGCCTGAAAACGAGCACAAAGACAAACAGCAAACATTATATCAGGCCTAGAAGCAGTCAAATACATCAAAGAACCTATTATAGCCCGATACTGAGTTGGGTCCACATCTGCGTCACCGTCTATTTCAGCTCCCAACTTGTGGTTGACGCAAATTGGAGTGTCAAATGGAGAAGAGTCCTCCATCTTGAAGCGCTTGAGGACATCATGAACATATTTTGTTTGATGAATGAACATCCCATCCTTCTTTTGATCAACCTGCAATCCTAAAAAGAACGTTAGTTCACCCATAGCACTCATCTCAAATCTTTTCTTCATAACGGCCTCAAATTCCTGACACATGGAGACTCTTGATGCAGCAAATATGATGTCATCCACGTAGACTTGAACTAGCAGGAAGTCACTTCCATCTCTCTTCACAAACAGTGTGCTGTCAATCAAACCCCTTTCAAAACCATTCTCTAGCAAGTAGTCCGATAACGTTGAATACCAGGCACGAGGTGCCTGATGTAATCCATACAGCGCCTTGCTCAACTTGTACACATGATCAGGAAAGTCTGGGTCAGGAAAACCCGGAGGTTGCTCAACATACACAACCTCATCAACTTTCCCATTGAGGAACGCACTCTTCACGTCCAACTGAAACACTTTCATCTTCTTAAAAGCAGCAAACGCCAAAAACAATCTTATCGCTTCCAACCTGGCCACCGGAGCGAACACTTCATTATAATCTATCCCCTCTTGCTGATTAAAACCTTTAACGACCAGCCTCACCTTGTTTCTTATAATAATCCCCTTTTCATCTCTCTTGCACTTAAACACCCATTTTGTGCCTATCGCATGCACATTCCTTGGTTTTTCAACCAAAGTCCAAACTTCCATCTTCTTAAATTGAGCCAACTCTTCTTGCATGGCCTCGACCCACGAGCTGTCCTTAGGAGCCATTTGATAATTTTTCGGTTCAATCTGGCTAATAAAGCATGAGTACAAACATTTGTTCATTATACCCGTTTCCTTAATGCTTGTATAAACACAGGTGTGCTCATTCAAGCTACTTCTGGTTTGTACACCGGAGGACACATCACCTATAACATTCTCCAACGGGTGGTCTTTGTGAATTCTCGTGGTCGGAACAGCACCGACATGCAAATTATCTTCTAAATTAGAAGAGAGCTCATCAATGGTTGTTTCTGGTTGAGAGTGAAATGGATTGATAAACTCTTCTTCAGGAGAGACAGCAGGGGAACCGATAGAATTTGATGAGGAAGGTTGACAATCATCAAATAGCTGTCTATGAGCCAAATTTTCCTCCTCATCTAGAATCATCTTCGTAGCAACACGTTCTTCTTCTTCTGTACAAAACAAATCAGGTATGTTAAAAGACTTGAAGAGCCTATCATAGTCGAAAATCCCAGGAGGTCCGATGCTCGGTCTTGGCGATCTGTAACTCGTAATGTCGGTGTTACATACCACCTCAACCTTGCCGTTCGTTGTATTAAAGACACGCCTGTTGGGAGTCCCAACTTCATAGCCGACTAAGATTCCTTCATCGGCTGCTTCACCAAACTTTGAATGTGCCTTTAAAATTGAACACGGGGACCCGAAAGCTTCAAGTCCACACAAATTGGGCTTTCTCCCATGCATAAGCTCGTAGCATGTTTTATTAAGTCTTTTTACCGTTAAAACTCTATTCAGTACATAGCAAGCTGTAGAAACAGCTTCAGCCCAGAACACCACCGGAAGCTTCGAATCAGCCAGCATAGTTCTGGCTCCTTCAATTAAAGTTCTATTGTTCCTTTCAGCCACTCCATTCTGTTGCGGAGTATACGGAGCGCTGAATTGGTGTTCAATCCCTCTTGACAGACAGAAGATCTCCATTTCAAAATTTTTAAACTCGGAACCATTGTCACTTCTGATGAACTTCACTCGTTTATCCATAATGTTCTCAACTTTGGTAATCAGATTCTTCACCATTTGAGCCGTTTCGTCCTTTGATTTTAGGAAGTATACCCACGAGTATCGTGAGTAGTCATCAGTTATCACCAAGCAATAAGTTGTACCACCTAGACTTCTTACATTCACAGGACCGAAGAGATCCATGTGAAGCAGCTCTAGTGTGCTGGCAATTGAATTTACTTTCTTGGTGAGATGGGACTTCTTGTGCTATTTTCCCTTTTTGCACGCAAGACATTTGTCTTCAAAATTGAAACTTTTTAAGGGAACACCCAACACAAGCCCATGTCTGACAATATGGTTCATCTTCCGAAGATGAATGTGCCCCATTCTCCTGTGCCACAGTTCAGATTCCGATTCGCTTGCTTTCGTCAAAAGGCACGATTCTTCCGTTGATATTTCAGTTGAACTTAAATCCATCATATACGTATTTCGATCACGTGGAGCCTTCATTACTATCCACTCCTCTGGTATTTGAAAACCAGGCTTCAACACAATCGCATCAGTCTTCGTGAAGTGTACGGTATAATCTTTATCACAATCTGCGACACACTCAGCAGATTGTGCTTCAGTTCTTCAACAAAGTTCACATTTTCTAACGTCATCTTCCCGTTAGTTACCGTACCCCTTCCTGTTATTTTGCCTCCACTCTCACCGGCAAAACTGACTCTTGCTCCTTGAACAGGTTTTAAATCTTGTAACAAATTCTTGTTACCAGTCATGTGCCGGGAACAGCCGCTGTCCACAACCCAAAGATTATTGGAAGCCCTGTTCAACTGTTCCTGCACAAACAAAAGAGATTATTAAAATTTGGGGACCCAAGACCAAGACCTTCTTAACAGAACTCACACACCTTGGCTGACCAAAATTAGCATTAGAAAAATTTCCACGAGTCCTAACAAGATACCTCCTTGGAGACTGATAGTGAGGCCAACCAAACCGACGAACATTAAGAGAATCAAAAGAATTATAGCATTTGGTTTGGTTATTAGTAGTGTAAAAACGAGATGTGTTTCTTTGAAAACCTGTATTAACTCTCAAATTTGAATGGTTTTCATTTTTAACATTTAAACGATTACCAAAAACCTTAGTCTCAGTTTTCGAGGGCCTCACCTCTCTGAAACGCTGCTTCAGAGGGCAATCAGCAACAAGGTGCCCTGTTTGATTACATCTAAAACAACACCTATGTTCAGCTTTCTTTTCAGCAGATGTTTTAGATGTGGAGACAGTATTACCAACCGTACGTCTCACATAAGGTGGGACATATGGGTTGAGTGGAGTACTCCTTTTAGTTGAATTAACTTTTTCTCCACTAGTGGGTAACACTTCCTTCTCTTTTGTCTTACCCGACTCGGATGACTTATCCGAATCAGATGAGACTGGACTTGAAATAGAAATTTTAACTTTTGAGACAGGCGAACTTGTTTCGCCTTTACTAATTTCCGGTACTTTACCAGTTTCCTTAGCAGGACCTGTCTGATTAGCTACAAAATTAACAGATTCATGAACACTAGGATTGAAAGTATAATTATGGTTATAAGGTGGTGGAACCTCATGGTAACCAATTCCTCCCCTCTTAGGTGAGGAACCTTGATCACTAACGAGGTGATCAAGAATAGCAGAGGAATTCCGGAATTGCTCCAGTTTCCTATTTAGTTCCACCACTTTTACCTGGTGATCAGCAATCTGTTTTTCTTTCTCAGCGATTAACTTGGTTTTCTCTTCTAAAACCTCGTAGCTTAGATCGATCACATCAATTTTCTCAGCTAATTTTGTTTTCAAACTTTTAACGTCTTTTTCACAAGCTTTAATTTTTATTTTATAATTATTTTCTCTTGTCTTTGTGAAGTGATGATCTTCATTCAAGGTTTTAAATTCGGCATCCAGCTTAACATACTGATCAGTAATTGTAGCAAGCTGTTCAGACAAGTTCTCACATTTAGTACAGATAGGTTTAGTACATACCTCGGAGTTCTGGTCATTAGCCATGAAAGCTTTTTCATTTTCAGCAGCTTTCATACATTCTTCAGCTGCAACCTTCGCCATGTGTGCCTGCTCAAAGAGTTCTCCAGAGAACATGTTCCAGTTGTATTCACCAGCATCAGACATCATGGCATTATTCCCATTGTTATTTCCACTTTGCTGTGTAGTCCTCCCCTGACTACGTTCTACACGTGCATTAGTGCACTCCTTTGCAAAGTGTCCATTTTGTTGACAATTGTAACACCTCACCCTTGACTTATCAAATCCTGGCTTTCCACCTACGAACTTTCTGCCAGTCTTCTTCATGAAACGCTTCACTCTTCTGACTATCATCGCCATCTGCCACTGCAGATCCATCTCCTCCAGATCATCAGGATCGATCTGGTCATAGTCTTCTTCCAAAGCAGCAGGGTCCACAATCTTCCCTTGTATGTAGTTCTCGTAAGAAGCAATAAAAGATGCATAGAGTGCAAACTGCTCTTCAGCAGATTTGACACTCATTGGCATCTTAGTGTAGTTATTGCTTGAAGCACTGGGAGAGAAACTACTCTTGGATGCTTGAGGTTTCGAAGCACTTGATCCTCCAGCAACAAAGCAAACATCACCGTTCATGTTTACTGACACATTTCCTTCATGAGAAGAGTTAGAACCTGACTCTCCTTTGGAGTAGTAAGCAGCAGATTCAGACTTCGAACTTGAGCCTGAGTTAACTTTGGCACCATACATACCAGGGTCTTGAACCTGATCCGTTGGTGTCTCTTTACGAACCATATTAAGCTCAAAGGTTCTGAGCTTGTTTACTGCTGTCTCCAAGTCATAATTAGGAAAGTCTTTGTCTTCCCTCATTAGAACAGTGTACATTTCCCACTTTGGTGGGAGAGCATCGAGAAGCTTCTCAACTATTTCCTCCTCTCTGTAAGCAATAGAATAGTTGTTCAGCTCTGTCATTAGATGATAATATCGGGTGATAATATCATCGAGCGATTCGTTCTTCAAATACTTGAAGACAGAGAACTGGGTCTTTAACAGCTTAATCTTCGAGGCACGAATACCCACGTTCCCTTCGAATCTATTCTCAAGAGCATCCCAAAGCTCTCGTGCAGAAGTGTACTTCCGGAATGTATGGAGAATCTCTTGAGGAAAAGCCATAGTAATTGCAGCATGGGCCTTGCTCTCGGCCTCATACATCTTCTTCTCTTCTTCCTCCATCTTGCTGTACTTCTTTATCACATCCCGACCTTCGTATTCCATTGTCGGTGGAATATATCCATCCTGGATGCACACCCACATCTTTGCATCCTGGTATTTAATATACTAAATGAACCTATCATTCCACGCCACAAAGTCGGTTCCTTTCATCAACCTTGGGGCCTTAGTAGCAGACCCCGCTTCAACTTCCATTTTGACTAACTCTGAGATGTTAATCGGCGACATCTTCTCGAAAACAAGAAAAACCCGAAAAAAACAAAAATTCTTCCAAACAGTACTATAGGCGAAGTTAAGGATAACTTCGCTTAAGTGTTAACTTCGCTGGAAAATCCTTAAATTCGCGTGACTTGGCGAAGTTGAGAATAACTTCGCTTAAGATAAGCGAACTTAGGAGGTAAGCGAAGTTGAGGATAACTTCGCTTAGGCGAACTTATGAGGTAGGCGAAGTTGTGGATAACTTCGCTCAACTTTATATCTTCGCCGAAACCCTACTTCCAGTGTTGGCAACTTCGCCTGAAGAACAACAACTTCGCCCGAAGAACACTGAAAATATTCATATCTGTTTTCGACGATTTAGCAGTTTCCGGTCGGTGTGACGGCTTGAATATGACTGTATAAGGTGAGTATAACACAATATCAACGAAAACGCGTCCCACGAATAGGTCAAACGAGACGTTTTCTACACCCGCATGAAATCCTGAACCACACAATCGAGCCAAAGCTCTGATACCAATTGTAGGTTCCCGGACGGATCTTACACGGGATATCGCTATCTACGTAGGTGCGGAATCCCTGCGTAGGTAGTTACGAGCGTAGAATACGTAAAACAATCACACGCGATACAAACGAACACGTTATATATTATAACTTGAAACACGTCTATTACAGACTCTCGACACGTTCACTGAACTCAACAACTGACTCCTCTCTCGTCTATAACCTTAAAACTATATCTCTTAAACCGTAAACCCGTAGTCTATATAAATACACGACAACTTCGCCTCAGGCGAAGTTGTCAGTAACTTCGCTCGTTGAACAAGTTCGCCTAGGCGAACTTGTCGACAACTTCGCTTGTTCAACAAGTTCGCCTAAGCGAACTTGTTGACAACTTCGCTTACATACATAAACATAAACTTAAACATAATTACATTACAGACTCGATTACAAACGCTAGACTATGAACTACTGACAATTATGTACCAACAGTCTCGAGGACCGAAAATATGGTCATTTTGGGTGAATAGCCCCATACTCAGTTTTTTCTGGATGACGGTGAACATACCCCTTTGGGCGATTTCAAACGGGCCATGGAAAAGCTCTAGAGACATCAAATCGATCTAATTGTTTCGTAGGATCATAAAATATTTGATGCAGGTCATCAGAACAGAAAATATGGTCATTTTAGGTGCATAGCCCCGTACTCAGTTTTTTCGGGCTGACGGTGAACATATCCCTTTGGCCGTAGTAGAAAAATTTCAAACGGGCCAGGGGAAAGCTCTAGGGACATCAAATCGATCCGATTCTTTCGTAGGATCATAAAATATTCGATGCAGGTCTCCAGGACTGAAAATATGGTCATTTTCGGTGAATAGCCCCGTACTCAGTTTTTTCGGGCTGATGGTGTACATACCCCTTTGGCCGATTTCAAATAGGCCACCGAAAAGCACTAGAGACATCAAATCGATCCGATTCTTTCGTAGCATCATAAAATATTTGATGTAGGTCTCCAAGACTGAAAATATGGTTATTTTTGGTGAATAGCCCCAACTCAGTTTTTTCGGGCTGACGGTTAACATATCTCTTTGGCCGTAGTAGAAAAATATCAAACGGGCCACGGGAAAGCTCTAAGGACATCAAATCGATCCTATTCTTTCGTAGGATCATAAAATATTCGATGCAGGTCTCCAGGACTGAAAATATGGTCATTTTCGGAGAATAGCCCCGTACTCAGTTTTTTCGGGCTGACGATGAACATACCCCTTTGCGCGATTTCAAACGTGTCACGGGAAAGCTCTAGGGACATCAAATCGGTCCGATTCTTTCGTAGGGTCATAAAATATTCGATTCAGGTCTCCAGAACTGAAAATATGGTCATTTTCGGTGGATAGCCCCGTACTCAGTTTTTTCGGGCAGATGGTAAACATACCCCTTTGGCCGATTTCAAACAGGCCACGGAAAAGCTCTAGAGACATCAAATCGATCCGATTCTTTCGTAGGATGATGTAGGTCTCCAGGACTGAAAATATGGTTATTTTTGGTGAATAGCCCCAACTCAGTTTTTTCGGGCTGACGGTGAACATATCCCTTTGGCCGTAGTAGAAAAATTTCAAACTGGACACGGGAAAGCTCTAGGGACATCAAATCGATCCGATTCTTTCGTAGGATCATAAAATATTCGATGCAGGTCTCCAGGACTGAAAATATGGTCATTTTCGGAGAATAGCTTTGTACTCAGTTTTTTCGGGCTGACGGTGAACATACCCATTTGCGCGATTTCAAACGGGCCACGGAAAAGCTCTAGGGACATCAAATCGATCCGATTGTTTCGTAGGATCATAAAATATTTGATGTAGGTCTCCAGGACTGAAAATATGGTTATTTTCGTTGAATAGCCCCAACTCAGTTTTTTCGAGCTGACGGTTAACATATCTCTTTGGCCGTAGTAGAAAATTTTCAAACGGGCCACGGGAAAGCTCTAGGGACATCAAATCGATCCGATTCTTTCGTAGGATCATAAAATATTCAATGCATGTCTCCAGGACTGAAAATATGGTCATTTTCGGAGAATAGCCCCGTACTCAGTTTTTTCGGGCTGACGGTGAACATACCTCTTTGCGCGATTTCAAACGGGCCACGGAAAAGCTCTAGGGACATCAAATCGATCCGATTGTTTCGTAGGATCATAAAATATTTGATGCAGGTATTCAGAACAGAAAATATGGTCATTTTCGGTGAATAGCCCCGTACTCAGTTTTTTCGGGCTGACGGTGAACATACCTCTTTGGCCGTAGTAGCAAAATTTCCAACGGGCCACGAAAAAGCTCTAGGGAGATCAAATCGATACGATTCTTTCGCAGGATTATAAAATATTTGATGCATGTCTCGAGGACCGAAAATATGGTCATTTTGGGTGAATAGCCCCATACTCAGTTTTTTCGGGCTGACGGTGAACATACCTCTTTGCGCGATTTCAAACGGGCCACGGAAAAGCTCTAGGGACATCAAATCGATCCGATTGTTTCGTAGGATCATAAAATATTTGATGCAGGTATTCAGAACAGAAAATATGGTCATTTTCGGTGAATAGCCCCGTACTCAGTTTTTTCGGGCTGACGGTGAACATACCTCTTTGGCCGTAGTAGCAAAATTTCCAACGGGCCACGAAAAAGCTCTAGGGAGATCAAATCGATACGATTCTTTCGCAGGATTATAAAATATTTGATGCATGTCTCGAGGACCGAAAATATGGTCATTTTGGGTGAATAGCCCCATACTCAGTTTTTTCTGGATGACGGTGAACATACCCCTTTGGGCGATTTCAAACGGGCCACGGAAAAGCTCTAGGGACATCAAATCGATCCAATTGTTTCGTAGGATCATAAAATATTTGATGCAGGTCATCAGAACAGAAAATATGGTCATTTTCGGTGCATAGCACCGTACTCAGTTTTTTCGGGCTGACGGTGAACATATCCCTTTGGCCGTAGTAGAAAAATTTCAAACGGGCCAGGGGAAAGCTCTAGGGACATCAAATCGATCCGATTTTTTCGTAGGATCATAAACTATTCGATGCAGGTCTCCAGGACTGAAAATAAGGTCATTTTCGGAGAATAGCCCCGTACTCAGTTTTTTCGGGTTGACGGTGAACATACCTCTTTGGGCGATTTCAAACGGGCCACGGAAAAGCTCTAGGGACATCAAATCGATCCAATTGTTTCGTAGGATCATAAAATATTTGATGCAGGTCATCAGAACAGAAAATATGGTCATTTTCGGTGAATAGCCCCGTACTCAGTTTTTTCGGGCTGACGGTGAACATACCCCTTTGGCCGTATTTGCAAAATTTCGAACGGGCCACGGGAAAGCTCTTGGGACATTAAATCGATCTGATTCTTTCGTAGGGTCATAAAATATTCGATGCATGTCTCCAGGACCGAAAATATGGTAATTTTGGGTGAATAACTCAATACTCAGTTTTTTCGGGCTGACGGTGAACATACCCCTTTGGCTGTAGTTGCAAAATTTCGAACGTGTCACGGGAAAGCTCTAGGGACATCAAATCGATCCGATTCTTTCGTAGGATCATAAAATATTCGATGCAGGTCTCCAGGACTGAAAATATGGTCATTTTCGCAGAATAGCCCCGTACTCAGTTTTTTCGGGCTGACGGTGAACATACCCCTTTGCGCGATTTCAAACGGGCCACGGAAAAGCTCTAGGGACATCAAATCGATCCGATTGTTTCGTAGGATCATAAAATATTTTATGCAGGTCATCAGAACAGAAAATATGGTCATTTTCGGTGCATAGCCCCGTACTCAGTTTTTTCGGGGTGACGGTGAACATATCCCTTTGGCCGTAGTAGAAAAATTTCAAACGGGCCAGGGGAAAGCTCTAGGGACATCAAATCGATCCGATTCTTTCGTAGGATCATAAAATATTCGATGCAGGTCTCCTGGACTGAAAATATGGTCATTTTCGGAGAATAGCCCCGTAGTTAGTTTTTTCGGGCTGACGGTGAACATACCCCTTTGGGCGATTTCGAACGGGCCACGGAAAAGCTCTAGGGACATCAAATCGATCCAATTGTTTCGTAGGATCATAAAATATTTGATGCAGGTCATCAGAACAGAAAATATGGTCATTTTCAGTGAATTGCCCCGTACTCAGTTTTTTCGGGCTGACGGTGAACATACCCCTTTGGCCGTATTTGCAAAATTTTGAACGGGCCACAGGAAAGCTCTTGGGACATTAAATCGATCTGATTCTTTCGTAGGGTCATAAAATATTCGATGCATGTCTCCAGGACCGAAAATATGGTAATTTTGGGTGAATAGCTCAATACTCAGTTTTTTCGGGCTGACGGTGAACATACCCCTTTGGCTGTAGTTGCAAAATTTCGAACGTGTCACGGGAAAGCTCTAGGGACATCAAATCGGTCCGATTCTTTCGTAGGGTCATAAAATATTCGATTCAGGTCTCCAGGACTGAAAATATGGTCATTTTCGGTGGATAGCCCCGTACTCAGTTTTTTCGGGCAGATGGTAAACATACCCCTTTGGCCGATTTCAAACAGGCCACGGAAAAGCTCTAGAGACATCAAATCGATCCGATTCTTTCGTAGGATCGTAAAATATTTGATGTAGGTCTCCAGGACTGAAAATATGGTTATTTTTGGTGAATAGCCCCAACTCAGTTTTTTCGAGCTGACGGTGAACATATTCCTTTGGCCGTAGTAGAACAATTTCAAACGGGCCACGGGAAAGCTCTATGGACATCAAATCGAACCGATTCTTTCGTAGGATCTTATAATATTCGATGCAGGTCCCCAGGACTGAAAATATGGTCGTTTTCGGAGAATAGCCCCGTACTCAGTTTTTTCGGGCTGACGGTGAACATACCCCTTTGCGCGATTTCAAACGGGCCACGGAAAAGCTATATGGACATCAAATCGATCCGATTGTTTCGTAGGATCATAAAATATTTGATGCAGGTATTCAGAACAGAAAATATGGTCATTTTCGGTGAATAGCCCCGTACTCAGTTTTTTCGGGCTGTCGGTGAACATACCCCTTTGGCCGTAGTAGCAAAATTTCCAACGGGCCACGGGAAATCTCTAGGGACATCAAATCGATCCAATTGTTTCGTAGGATCATAAAATATTTGATGCAGGTCATCTGAACAGAAAATATGGTCATTTTCGGTGCATAGCCCCGTACTCAGTTTTTTCGGGGTGACGGTGAACATATCCCTTTGGCCGTAGTAGAAAAATTTCAAACGGGCCAGGGGAAAGCTCTAGGGACATCAAATCGATCCGATTCTTTCGTAGGATCATAAAATATTCGATGCAGGTCTCCAGGACTGAAAATATGGTCATTTTCGGAGAATAGCCCCGTACTCAGTTTTTTCGGGCTGACGGTGAACATACCCCTTTGGGCGATTTCAAACGGGCCACGGAAAAGCTCTAGGGACATCAAATCGATCCAGTTGTTTCGTAGGATCATAAAATATTTGATGCAGGTCATCAGAACAGAAAATATGGTCATTTTCGGTGAATAGCCCCGTACTCAGTTTTTTCGGGCTGACGGTGAAGATACCCCTTTGGCCGTATTTGCAAAATTTCGAACGGGCCACAGGAAAGCTCTTGGGACATTAAATCGATCTGATTCTTTCATAGAGTCATAAAATATTCGATGCATGTCTCCAGGACCGAAAATATGGTAATTTTGGGTGAATAGCTCAATACTCAGTTTTTTCGGGCTGACGGTAAACATACCCCTTTGGCTGTAGTTGCAAAATTTCGAACGTATCACGGGAAAGCTCTAAGGACATCAAATTGGTCCGATTCTTTCGTAGGGTCATAAAATATTCGATGCAGGTCCTTAGGACTGAAAATATGGTCTCTAGGACTGAAAATATTGTCATTTTCGGTGAATAGTCCCGTACTCAGGTTTTTTCGGGCTGACGGTGAACATACCCCTTTGGCCGTAGTTGCAAAATTTCGAACGGGCCACGGGAAAGCTTTAGGGACATCAAATCGATCCGATTCTTTCGTAGGGTCATAAAATATTCGATGCAGGTCTCTAGGACTGAAAATATGGTCATTTTCGATGAATAGCCCCGTACTCAGTTTTTTCGGCTGATGGTGTACATACCCTTTTGGCCGATTTCAAACAGGCCACGGAAAAGCTCTAGAGACATCAAATCGATCCGATTCTTTCGTAGGATCATAAAATATTTGATGTAGGTCTCAAGGACTGAAAATATGGTCATTTTTGGTTAATAGCCCCGTATTCTGTTTTTTTGGGCTGACGGTGAAAATACCCCTTTGGACGTAGTTGCAAAATTTCAAACGTGCCACGGGAAAGCTCTAGGGACATCAAACCGATCCGATTCTTTCGTAGGGTCATAAAATAATCGATGCAGGTCTCCAGGACTAAAATTTTGGTCATTTTCGGTGAATAGCCCCGTACTCAGTTTTTTCTGGCTGACGGTGAACATACCCCTTTGGCCGTAGTTGCAAAATTTCAAATGGGCCATGGAAAAGCTCTGGGGACATCAAATCAATCCGATTTTTTCGTAGGATTATAAAATATTCGATGCAGGTCTCCAGGACTTAAAATATGGTCATTTTCGGTGAATAGCTCCGTACTCAGTTTTTTCGGGCTGACAATGAACATACCCCTTTGCCCGTAGTTGCAAAATTTCGAACGGTCCACGGAAAAGATCTAGGGACATCAAATCGATCCGATTCTTTCGTTGGGTTTTAAAATACTCGATGCATGTCTACAGGACCGGAAATATGGTCATTTTCGGTGAATAGCCCCGTACTCAGTTTTTTGGGATGACGGTGAACATACCCCTTTGGCAGTAGTAGCAAAATTTCGAATGGGCCATGGGAAAGCTCTAGGGACATCAAATCGATCCGATTCTTTCGTAGGATCATAAAATATTCGATGCAGGTCTCCAGGACTGAAAATATGGTCATTTTCGGAGAATAGCCCCGTACTCAGTTTTTTCGGGCTGACGGTGAACAATCCCTTAGGGCGATTTCAAACGGGCCACGAAAAAGCTCTAGGGACATCAAATCGATCCGATTGTTTCGAAGGATCATAAAATATTTGATGCAGGTCATAAGAACAGAAAATATGGTCATTTTCGGTGAATAGCCCCGTACTCAGTTTTTTTGGGCTGACAGTGAACATACCCCTTTGGCCGTAGTTTCAAAATTTCGAACGGGCCACGGAAAAGCTCTAGGGACATTAAATCGATCTGATTGTTTCGTAGGGTAATAAAATATTCGATGCATTTCTCCAAGACCGAAAATATGGTCATTTAGGTGAATAGCCCCATACTCAGTTTTTTCGGGCTGACGGTGAACATACCCCTTTGGCTGTAGTTGCAAAATTTGGAACGGGCCACGGGAAAGCTTTAGGGACATCAAATCGATCCGATTCTTTCGTAGGGTCATAAAATATTCGATGCAGGTAAACAGGACTGAAAATATGGTCATTTTCGGTGAATAGCCCCGTATTCAATTTTTTCGGGCTGATGGTGTACATACCCCTTTGGCCGATTTCAAACAGGCCACGGAAAAGCTCTAGAGAAATCAATCGATCCAATTCTTTCGTAGGATCATTAAATATTTGATGCAGGTTATCAGAACAGAAAATACGGTCATTTTCGGTGAATATCCCCGTACTTTGTTTTTTCGGGCTGACGGTGAACATACCTCTTTGGCCGTGCAAAATTTCAAATGGGCCACGGAAAAGCTCTGGGGATATCCAATCGATACGAGTTTTTCGTAGGGTTATAAAATATTCGATGCAGGTCTCCAGGACTTAAAATATGGTCATTTTCGGTGAATAGCTCCGTACTCAGTTTTTTCGGGCTGACAATGAACATATCCCTTTGCCCGTAGTTGCAAAATTTCGAACGGGCCGCAGAAAAGATCTAGGGACATCAAATCGATCCGATTCTTTCTTTGGGTTATAAAATACTCGATGCGGGTCTACAGGATCGGAAATTTGGTCATTTTCGGTGAATAGCCCCGTACTCTGTTTTTTCTGGCTTATAGTGTACATACCCCTTTGGCCGATTTCAAACAGGCCACGGAAAAGCTCTAAGGACATCAAATCGATCCGATTTTTTCGTAGGATCATAAAATATTTGATGTAGGTCTCCAGGACAGAAAATATGGTCATTTTCGGTGAATAGCCCCGTACTCAGTTTTTTCGGAGCGACGGTGAACATACCCCTTTTGACGTAGTTGCAAAATTTTAAACGGGCCACGGCAAAGCTCTATGGACATCAAACCGATCCGATTCATTCGTAGGATCATAAAATATTAGATGCAGGTCTGCAGGACCGAAAATTTGGTTATTTTGGGTGAATAGCCCCGTCCTCAGTTTTTTCGGACTGACGGTGAAAGGGGCCTTTGGCCGATTTCAAACGGGCCACGGAAAAGCTTTAGGGACATCAAATCGATCCGATTGTTTCGTAGGATCATAAAATATTTGATGCAGGTATTCAGAACAGAAAATATGGTCATTGTCGTGAATAGCCCCGTACTCAGTTTTTTCGGGCTGACGGTGAACATACCCCTTTGGCCTTAGTTGCAAAATTTCAAACGGGACACAGGAAAGCTCTAGGGACATTAAATTGATCTGATTCTTTCGTAGGGTCATAAAATATTCGATGCATGTCTCCAGGACCGAAAATATGGTAATTTTGGGTGAATAGCTCAATACTCAGTTTTTTCGGGCTGACGGTGAACGTACCCCTTTGGCTGTAGTTGCAAAATTTCGAACGGGCCACGGGAAAGCTTTAGGGACATCAAATCGGTCCGATTCTTTCGTTGGGTTATAAAATACTTGATGCAGGTCTACAGGACCGGAAATTTGGTCATTTTCGGTGAATAGCCTTGTACTCAGTTTTTTCGGGCTGATGGTAAACATACCTCTTTAGCAGATTTCAAACAGGCCACGGAAAAGCTCTAGAGACATCAAATCGATCCGATTCTTTCGTAGGATCATAAAATATTTGATGTAGGTCTCCAGGACTGAAAATATGGTTAGTTTTGGTGAATAGCCCCCTACTCAGTTTTTTCGGGCTGACGGTGAACATATCCCTTTGGCCGTAGTAGAAAAATTTCAAACGGGCCACGGGAAAGCTCTATGGACATCAAATCGATCTGATTCTTTCGTAGGATCATAAAATATTCGATGCAGGTCTCCAGGACTGAAAATATGGTCATTTTCGGAGAATAGCCCCGTACTCAGTTTTTTCGGGCTGACGGTGAACATACCCCTTTGCGCGATTTCAAACGGGCCACGGATAAGCTTTAGGGACATCAAATCGATCCGATTGTTTCGTAGGATCATAAAATATTTGATGCAGGTCATCAGAACAGAAAATATGGTCATTTTCGGTGAATATCCCCATACTCAGTTTTTTTGGGCTGACGGTGAACATACCCCTTTGGCCGTAGTCGCAAAATTTCGAACGGGCCAGGGGAAAGCTCTAGGGACATTAAATCGATACGATTCTTTCGCAAGGTTATAAAATATACGATGCATGTCTCCAGGACCGAAAATATGGTCATTTTCTGTGAATAGCCCCATACTCAGTTTTTTCGGGCTGACGGTGAACATACCCCTTTGGCTGTAGTTGCAAAATTTCGAACGGGCCACGGGAAAGCTTTAGGGACATCAAATCAATCCGATTCTTTCGTAGGGTCATAAAATATTCGATGCAGGTATCCAGGACTGAAAATATGGTCATTTTCGGTGAATAGCCCCGTACTCAGTTTTTTCGGGCTGATGGTGTACATACCCCTTTGGCCGATTTCAAACAGGCCACGGAAAAGCTCTAGAGACATCAAATCGTTCCGATTCTTTCGTATATCATAAAATATTTGATGTAGGTCTCCTGGACTGAAAATATGGTCATTTTTGGTTAATAGTCCCGTACTAAGTTTTTTCGGGCTGACGGTGAACATACCCCTTTGGACGTAGTTGCAATATTTCAAACGGGCCACGGGAAAGCTCTAGGGACATCAAACCGATCCGATTCTTTCGTAGGGTCATAAAATATTCGATACATGTCTCAAGGACCGAAAATATTGTCATTTTGGGTGAATAGCCCCGTACTCAGTTTTTTCGTGCTGACGGTGAACATACCCCTTTGGACGTAGTTGCAAAATTTCAAACGGGCCACGGGAAAGCTCTTGGGACATCAAACCGATCCGATTCTTTCGTAGGGTCATAAAATATTCGATACAGGTCTCCAGGACTAAAAATTTGGTCATTTTCGGTGAATATCCCCGTACTCAGTTTTTTCGGGCTGACGGTGAACATACCCCTTTGGCCGTAGTTGCAAAATTTCAAATGGGCCATGGAAAAGCTCTGGGGATATCCAATCGATACGAGTTTTTCGTAGGGTTATAAAATATTCGATGCAGGTCTCCAGGACTTAAAATATGGTCATTTTCGGTGAATAGCTCCGTACTCAGTTTTTTCGGGCTGACAATGAACATACCCATTTGCCCGTAGTTGCAAAATTTCGAACGGGCCACGGAAAAGATCTAGGGACATCAAATCGATCCGATTCTTTCTTTGGGTTATAAAATACTCGATGCAGGTCTACAGGACCGGAAATTTGGTCATTTTCGGTGAATAGCCCCGTACTCAGTTTTTTCGGGCTTATGGTGTACATACCCCTTTGGCCGATTTCAAACAGGCCACGGAAAAGTTCTAGAGACATCAAATCGATCCGATTTTTTCGTAGGATCATAAAATATTTGATGTAGGTCTCTAGGACTGAAAATATGGTCATTTTCGGTGAATAGCCCCGTACTCAGTTTTTTCGGGCCGACGGTGAACATACCCCTTTTGACGTAGTTGCTAAATTTTAAACGGGCCACGGGAAAGCTCTAGGACATCAAACCGATCCGATTCTTTCGTAGGATCATAAAATATTAGTTGCAGGTCTGCAGGACCGAAAATTTGGTTATTTTGGGTGAATAGCCCCGTCCTCAGTTTTTTCGGCCTGACGTTGAACATACCCCTTTGGCCGATTTCAAACGGGCCACGGAAAAGCTTTAGAGACATCAAATCGATCCGATTGTTTCGTAGGATCATAAAATATTTGATGCAGGTATTCAGAACAGAAAATATGGTCATTTTCGTGAATAGCCCCGTACTCAGTTTTTTCGGGCTGACGGTGAACATACCCCTTTGGCCTTAGTTGCAAAATTTCAAACGGGCCACAGGAAAGCTCTAGGGATATTAAATTGATCTGATTCTTTCGTAGGGTCATAAAATATTCGATGCATGTCTCCAGGACCGAAAATATGGTATTTTTGGGTGAATAGCTCAATACTCAGTTTTTTCGGGCTGACGGTGAACATACTCCTTTGGATGTAGTTGCAAAATTTCGAACGAGTCACGGGAAAGCTTTAGGGACATCAAATCGGTCCGATTCTTTCGTTGGATTATAAAATACTTGATGCAGGTCTACAGGACCGGAAATTTGGTCATTTTCGTTGAATAGCCTTGTACTTAGTTTTTTCGGGCTGATAGTAAACATACCTCTTTGGCAGATTTCAAACAGGCCACGGAAAAGCTCTAGAGACATCAAATCGATCCGATTCTTTCGTAGGATCATAAAATATTTGATGTATCTCTCCAGGACTGAAAATATGGTTATTTTTGGTGAATAGCCCCTTACTCAGTTTTTTCGGGCTGACGGTGAACATATCCCTTTGGCCGTAGTATAAAAATTTCAAACGGGCCACGGGAAAGCTCTATGGACATCAAATCGATCTGATTCTTTCGTAGGATCATAAAATATTCGATGCAGGTCTCCAGGACTGAAAATATGGTCATTTTCGGAGAATAGCCCCGTACTCAGTTTTTTCGGGCTGACGGTGAACATACCCCTTTGCGCGATTTCAAACGGGCCACGGAAAAGCTCTAGGGACATCAAATCGATCCGATTGTTTCGTAGGATCATAAAATATTTGATGCAGGTCATCAGAACAGAAAATATGGTCATTTTCGGTGAATAGCCTCATACTCAGTTTTTTCGGGCTGACGGTGAACATACCCCTTTGGCCGTAGTCGCAAAATTTCGAACGGGCCACGGGAAAGCTCTAGGGACATTAAATCGATACGATTCTTTCGCAAGGTTATAAAATTTACGATGCATGTCTCCAGGACCGAAAATATGGTCATTTTAGGTGAATAGCCCCATACTCAGTTTTTTGGGCTGACGGTGAACATACCCCTTTGGCTGTAGTTGCAAAATTTCGAACGGGCCACGGGAAAGCTTTAGGGACATCAAATCAATCCGATTCTTTCGTAGGGTCATAAAATATTCGATGCAGGTATCCAGGACTGAAAATATGGTCATTTTCGGTGAATAGCCCCGTACTCAGTTTTTTCGGGCTGATGGTGTACATACCCCTTTGGCCGATTTCAAACAGGCCACGGAAAAGCTCTAGAGACATCAAATCGATTCGATTCTTTCGTATATCATAAAATATTTGATGTAGGTCTCCAGGACTGAAAATATGGTCATTTTCGCTGAATATCCCCGTACTCAGTTTTTTCGGGCTGACGGTGAACATACCCCTTTTGCCGTAGTTGCAAAATTTCAAATGGGCCACGTGAAAGCTCTGGGGATATCCAATCGATAAGAGTTTTTCGTAGGGTTATAAAATATTCGATGCAGGTCTCCAGGACTTAAAATATGGTCATTTTCGGTGAATAGCTCCGTACTCAGTTTTTTCGGGCTGACAATGAACATACCCCTTTGTACGTAGTTACAAAATTTGGAACGGGCCACGGAAAAGATCTAGGGACATCAAATCGGTCCGGTTCTTTCGTTGGGTTATAAAATACTCGATGCAGGTCTACAGGACCGGAACTTTGGTCATTTTCGGTGAATAGCCTCGTACTCAGTTTTTTCGGGCTGATGGTGTACATGCCCTTTGGCCGATTTCAAACAGGCCACGAAAAAGCTTTAAGGACATCAAATCGATCCGATTTTTTCGTAGGATCATAAAATATTTGATGTAGGTCTCCAGGACAGAAAATATGGTCATTTTCGGTGAATAGCTCCGTACTCAATTTTTTCGGGGCGACGGTGAACATACCCCTTTTGACGTAGTTGCAAAATTTTAAACGGGCCACGGCAAAGCTCTAGGGACATCAAACCGATCCGATTCATTCGTAGGATCATAAAATATTCGATGCAGGTCTCCAGGACCGAAAATTTGGTCATTTTGGGTGAATAGCCCCGTCCTCAGTTTTTTCGGGCTGACGGTGAACATACCCCTTTGGCCGATTTCAAACGGGCTACGGAAAAGCTCTAGGGACCTCAAATCGATCGGATTTTATCATAGGATCATAAAATATTTGATGCAGGTATTCAGAACAAAAAATATGTTCATTTTCGTGAATAGCCCCGTACTCAGTTTTTTGGGATGACGGTGAACATACCCCTTTGGCCGTAGTTGCAAAATTTCGAATGGGCCATGGGAAAGCTCTAAGGACATCAAATCGATCTGATTCTTTCGTAGGATCATAAAATATTCGATGCAGGTCTCCAGGATTGAAAATATGGTCATTTTCGGAGAATAGCCCCGTACTTAGTTTTTTCGGGCTGACGGTGAACAAACCCCTTTGGGCGATTTCAAACGGGCCACGAAAAAGCTCTAGGGACATCAAATCGATCCGATTGTTTTGAAGGATCATAAAATATTTGATGCAGGTCATCAGAACAGAAAATATGGTCATTTTCGGTGAATAGCCCTGTACTCAGTTTTTCGGGCTGACGGTGAACATACCCCTTTGGCCGTAGTTGCAAAATTTCGAACGGGCCACGGAAAAGCTCTAGGGACATTAAATAGATCTGATTCTTTCGTAGGGTAGTAAAATATTCGATGCATGTCTCCAGGACCGAAAATATGGTCATTTTAGGTGAATAGCCCCATACTCAGTTTTTTCGGGCTGACGGTGAACATACCCCTTTGGACATAGTTGCAAAATTTCAAACGGGCCACGGGAAAGCTCTTGGGACATCAAACCGATCCGATTCTTTCGTAGGGTCATAAAATATTCGATACAGGTCTCCAGGACTAAAAATTTGGTCATTTTCGGTGAATATCCCCGTACTCAGTTTTTTCGGGCTGACGGTGAACATACCCCTTTGGCCGTAGTTGCAAAATTTCAAATGGGCCATGAAAAAGCTCTGGGGATATCCAATCGATACTAGTTTTTCGTAGGGTTATAAAATATTCGATGCAGGTCGCCAGGACTTAAAATATGGTCATTTTCGATGAATAGCTCCGTACTCAGTTTTTTCGGGCTGACAATGAACATACCCCTTTGCCCGTAGTTGCAAAATTTCGAACGGGCCACGGAAAAGATCTAGGGACATCAAATCGATCCGATTCTTTCTTTGGGTTATAAAATACTCGATGCAGGTCTACAGGACCGGAAATTTGGTCATTTTCAGTGAATAGCCCCGTACTCAGTTTTTTCGGGCTTATGGTGTACATACCCCTTTGGCCGATTTCAAACAGGCCACGGAAAAGTTCTAGAGACATCAAATCGATCCGATTTTTTCGTAGGATCATAAAATATTTGATGTAGGTCTCCAGGATAGAAAATATGGTCATTTTAGGTGAATAGCCCCGTACTCGGTTTTTTCGGGGCGACGGTGAACATACCCCTTTTGACGTAGTTGCAAAATTTTAAACGGGCCACGGCAAAGCTCTAGGGACATCAAACAGATCCGATTCATTCGTAGGATCATAAAATATTCGATGCAGGTCTCAAGGACCGAAAATTTGGTCATTTTGGGTGAATAGCCCCGTCCTCAGTTTTTTCGGGCTGACGGTGAACATACCCCTTTGGCCGATTTCAAACGGGCTACGGAAAAGCTCTAGGGACCTCAAATCGATCGGATTGTTTCATAGGATCATAAAATATTTGATGCAGGTATTCAGAACAGAAAATATGTTCATTTTCGTGAATAGCCCCGTACTCAGTTTTTTCGAGCTGACGGTGAGCAGACCCCTTTGGCCGTAGTTGAAAATTTTCGAACGGGTCACAGGAAAGCTCTAGGGACGTTAAATCGATCTGATTCTTTCGTAGAGTCATAAAATATTCGATGCATGTCTCCAGGACCGAAAATATGGTAATTTTGGGTGAATAGCTCAATACTCAGTTTTTTCGGGATGACGGTGAACATACCCCTTTGGCTGTAGTTGCAAAATTACGAACGGGCCACGGGAAAGCTCTAGGGACATCAAATCGATCCGATTCTTTCGTAGGGTCATAAAATATTCGATTCAGGTCTCCAGGACTGAAAATATGGTCATTTTCGGTGGATAGCCTCGTACTCAGTTTATTCGGGCTGATGGTAAACATACCCCTTTGGCTGATTTCAAACAAGCCACGGAAAAGCTGTAGAGACATCAAATCGATCCGATTCTTTCGTAGGATCATAAAATATTTGATGTAGGTCTCCAGGACTGAAAATATGGATATTTTTGGTGAATAGCCCCCTACTCAGTTTTTTTGGGCTGACGGTGAACATATCCCTTTGGCCGTAGTAGAAAAATTTCAAACGGGCCACGGGAAAGCTCTAGGGACATCAAATCGATCCGATTTTTTCGTAGGATTATAAAATATTCGATGCAGGTCTCCAGGACTTAAAATATGGTCGTTTTCGGTGAATAGCTCCGTACTCAGTTTTTTCGGGCTGACAATGAACATACTCCTTTGCCCGTAGTTGCAAAATTTCGAACGGGCCACGGAAAAGATCTAGGGACATCAAATCTGTCCGATTCTTTCGTTGGGTTATAAAATACTCGATGTAGGTCTACATGACCGGAAATTTGGTCATTTTTGTTGAATAGCCTCGTACTCAGTTTTTTCGGGCTGATGGTATACATACCCCTTTGGCCGATTTCAAACAGGCTAAGGAAAAGCTCTAGAGATATCAAATCGATCCGATTTTTTCGTAGGATCATAAAATATTTGATGTAGGTCTCCAGGACTGAAAATATGGTCATTTTCGGTGAATAGCCCCGTACTCAGTTTTTTCGGGCCGACGGTGAACATACCCCATTTGACGTAGTTGCAAAATTTTAAACGGGCCACGGGAAAGCTTTTGGGACATCAAACCGATCCGATTCATTCGTAGGATCATAAAGTATTCGATACAGGTCTCCAGGACAGAAAATTTGGTCATTTTGGTTGAATAGCCCCGTCCTCAGTTTATTCGGGCTGACGGTGAACATACCCCTTTGGCCGATTTAAAACGGGCCACGGAAAAGCTCTAGGGACATCAAATCGATCCGATTGTTTCGTAGGATCATAAAATATTTGATGCAGGTATTCAGAACAGAAAATATGGTCATTTTCGTGAATAGCCCCGTGAACATATCCCTTTGGCCGTAGTAGAAAAATTTTAAACGGGCCACGGGAAAGCTCTAGGGACATCAAATCGATCCGATTCTCCAGGACTGAAAATATGGTCATTTTCGGAGAATAGCCCCGTACTCAGTTTTTTCGTGCTGACGGTGAACATACACCTATGGCTGTAGTTGCAAAATTTCGAACGGGCCACGGGAAAGCTTTAGGGACATTAAATCGATCTGATTCTTTCGTAGGGTTATAAAATATTCGATGCATGTCTCCAGGAACGAAAATATGGTCATTTTAGGTGAATAGCCCCATACTCAGTTTTTTCGGGCTGACGATGAACATACACCTTTGGCTGTAGTTGCAAAATTTCGAACAGGCCACGTGAAAGCTTTAGGGACATCAAATCAATCCGATTCTTTCGTAGGGTCATAAAATATTCGATGCAGGTATCCAGGACTGAAAATATGGTCATTTTTGGTGAATAGCCCCTACTCATTTTTTTCGGGCTGATGGTGTACATACCCCTTTAGCCGATTTCTAACAGGCCACGGAAAAGCTCTAGAGACATCAAATCGATCTGATTCTTTCGTTGGATCATAAAATATTTGATGTAGGTCTCCATGACTGAAAATATGGTCATTTTTGGTTAATAGCCCCTTACTCAGTTTTTTCGGGCTGACGGTGAACATACCCCTATGAACGAAGTTGCAAAATTTCAAACGGGCCACGGGAAAGCTCTAGGGACATCAAACCGATCCGATTCTTTCTTTAGGGTCATAAAATATTCGATGCAGGTGTCCAGGACTAAAAATTTGGTCATTTTCGGTGAATAGCCCCGTACTCAGTTTTTTCGGGCTGACGGTGAAAATACCCCTTTGGACGTAGTTGCAAAATTTTAAACGGGCCACGGGAAAGCTCTAGGGACATCAAACCGATCCGATTCTTTCGTAGGGTCATAAAATATTCGATGCAGGTCTCCAGGACTAAAAATTTGGTTATTTTCGGTGAATAGCTCCGTACTCAGTTTTTTTGGGCTGACGGTGAACATACCCCTTTGGCCGTAGTTACAAAATTTCAAATGGGCCATGGGAAAGCTCTGGGGACATCTAATCGATCCGATTTTTTCGTAGGATTATAAAATATATTCGATGCAGGTCTCCAGGACTTAAAATATGGTCATTTTCGGTGAATAGCCCCGTACCCAGTTTTTTCGGGCTGATGGTGTTCATACCCCTTTGGCCGATTTCAAACAGGCCACGGAAAAGCTCTAGAGACATCAAATCGATCCAATTCTTTCGTTGGATCATAAAATATTTGATGTAGGTCTCCAGGACTGAAAATATGGTCATTTTTGGTTAATAGCCCCGTACAAAGTTTTTTCGGGCTGACGGTGAACATACCCCTATGAACGTAGTTGCAAAATTTCAAACGGGCCACGGGAAAGCTCTAGTGACATCAAACCGATCCGATTCTTTCTTTAGGGTTATAAAATATTCGATGTAGGTGTCCAGGACTAAAAATTTAGTCATTTTCGGTGAATAGCCCCGTACTCAGTTTTTTCGGGCTGACGGTGAAAATACCCCTTTGGACGTAGTTGCAAAATTTCAAACGGGCCACGGGAAAGCTCTAGGGACATCAAACCGATCTGATTCTTTCGTAGGGTCATAAAATATTCGATGCAGGTCTCCAGGACTAAAAATTTGGTCATTTTCGGTGAATAGCCCCGTACTCAGTTTTTTCGGGCTGACGGTGAACATAACCCTTTGGCCGTAGTTGCAAAATTTCAAATGGGCCATGGGAAAGCTCTGGGGACATCTAATCGATCCGATTTTTTCGTAGGATTATAAAATATTCGATGCAGGTCTCTAGGACTTAAAATATGGTCATTTTCGGTGAATAGCTCAGTACTCAGTTTTTTCGGGCTGACAATGAACATACCCCTTTGCTCGTAGTTGCAAAATTTCGAACGGGCCACGGAAAAGATCTAGGGACATCAAATCGGTCCGATTCTTTCGTTGGGTTATAAAATACTCGATGCAGGTCTACAGGACCGGAAATATGGTCAATTTCGGTGAATAGCCCCGTACTCAGTTTTTTGGGATGACGGTGAACATACCCTTTTGGTCATAGTGTCAAAATTTCGAACGCGCCACATGAAAGATCTAGGGACTTCAAATCGATACGATTCTTTCGCAAGGTTATAAAATATACGATGCATGTCTCAAGGACCGAAAATATGGTCATTTTGGGTGAATAGCCCCATACTCAGTTTTTTCGGGCTGACGGTGAACATACACCTTTGGCTGTACTTGCAAAATTTCGAACGGGCCACGTGAAAGCTTGAGGGACATCAAATCGATCTGATTGTTTCGTAGGTTCATAAAATATTCGATGCAGGTCTCCAGGACTGAAAATATGGACATTTTCGGTGAATAGCCCTGTACTCAGTTTTTTCGGGCTAATGGTGAAAATACCCCTTTGGCCAATTTCAAACAGCCACGGAAAAGCTTTAGAGACAACTAATCGATCCGATTTTTTCGTAGAATCATAAAATATTTGATGAAGGTCTCCAGGACAGAAAATATGGTCATTTTCGGTGAATAGCCCGTATTCAGTTTTTTCGGGCCGACGGTGAACATACCCCTTTGGACGTAGTTACAAAATTTTAAACGGGCCACGGGAACGCTCTAGGGACATCAAACCGATCCGATTCTTTCGTAGAATCATAAAATATTCGATGCAGGTCTCCAGGACCGGAATTTTGGTCATTTCGGGTGAATAGCCCCGTCCTCAGTTTTTTCGGGCTGACGGTGAACATACCCCTTTGGCCGATTTCAAACGGGCCACGGAAAAGCTTTAGGGACATCAAATCGATCCGATTGTTTCGAAAGATCATAAAATATTTGATGCAGGTCTTCAGAACAGAAAATATGGTCATTTTCGGTGAATAGCCCCGTACTCAGTTTTTTCGGGCTGACGATGAACATACCCCTTTGGGCGTAGTTTGAAAATTTTCGAACGGGCCACGGGAAAGCTCTAGGGACATTAAATCGATCTGATTCTTTCGTAGGGTCATAAAATATTCGATCCATGTCTCCAGGACCGAAAATATGGTCATTTTGGGTGAATAGCCCCATACTCAGTTTTTTCGGGCTGACGTTGAACATACCCCTTTGGCTGTAGTTGCAAAATTTCGAACGGGCCACGGGAAAGCTCTAGGGACATCAAATCGACCCGATTCTTTCTTAGGGTCATAAAATATTCGATGCAGGTCTCCAGTACTGAAAATATGGTCATTTTCGGTGAATAGCCCCGTACTCAGTTTTATCGGGCTGATGGTGAATATACCCCTTTGGCCGATTTCAAACAGGCCACGGAAAAGCTCTAGAGATATCAAATCGATTCGATTTTTTCGTAGGATCATAAAATATTTGATGTAGGTCTCCAGGACTGAAAATATGGTCATTTTCGGTGAATAGCCCCGTACTCAGTTTTTTCGGGCCGATGGTGAACATACCCCTTTGGACGTAGTGGCATAATTTTAAACGGGCCACGGGAAAGCTCTAGGGACATCAAACCGATCCTATTCTTTTTTAGGATCATAAAATATTCGATGCAGGTCTCCAGGACTAAAAATTTGGTCATTTTCGATGAATAGACCCGTACTAAGTTTTTTCGGGCTGACGGTGAACATACCTCTTTGGCCATAGTTGCAAAATTTCAAACGGGCCACGGGAAAGCTCTACGGTCATCAAATCCATCCGATTCTTTCGTAGGATCATAAAATATTCGATGCGGGTCTCCAATTCCGAAAATTTGGTCATTTTGGGTGAATAGCCCCGTCCTCAGTTTTTTCGGGCTAACGGTGAACATACCCCTTTGGCCGATTTCAAACGGGCCACGGAAAAGCTCTAGGGACATCAAATCGATCCGATTGTTTCGTAGGACCATAAAATATTTGATGCAGGTATAAAGAACAGAAAATATGGTCATTTTCGGTGAATAGCCCCGTACTCAGTTTTTTCGGGCTGACGGTGAACATACCCCTTTGGCCGTAGTTGCAAAATTTCGAACTGGCCACAGTAAAGCTCTAGGGACATAAATCGATCTAATTCTTTCGTAGGGTCATAAAATTTTCGAGTCATGTCGCCAGGACCGAAAATATGGTAATTTTGGTTGAATAGCTCAATACTCAGTTTTTCGGGCTGACGGTGAACATACCCCTTTGGCTATAGGGGCAAAATTTCGAATTGGCCACGTGAAAGCTCTAGGGACATCAAATCGATCCGATTCTTTCGTAGGGTCATAAAATATTCGATTCAAGTCTCCAGGACTGAAAATATGGTCATTTTAGGTGGATAGCCCCGTACTCAGTTTTTTCGGGCTGATGGTAAACATACCCCTTTGGCCGATTTCAAACAGGCAACGGAAAAGCTCAAGGGACATCAAATCGATCCGATTCTTTCGTAGGATCATAAAATATTCGATGCAGGACTCCAAGACTAAAAATTTGGTCATTTTCGGTGAATAGCCCCGTACTCAGTTTTTTCGGGCTGACGATGAACATACCCCTTTGGCCATAGTTGCAAAATTTCAAACGGGCCACGGGAAAGCTCTAGGGACATCAAATCGATCTGATTCTTTCGTAGGATCATAAAATATTCGATGCAGGTCTCCAGAACTGAAAATATGGTCATTTTCGGAGAATAGCCCCGTACTCAGTTTTTTCGGGCTGACGGTGAACATAACCCTTTAGGCGATTTCAAACGAGCCACGGAAAAGCTCTAGGGACATCAAATCTATCCGAGTGTTTCGTAGGATCATAAAATATTTGATGCAGGTCATCAGAACAGAAAATATGGTCATTTTCGGTGAATAGCCCCGTACTCAGTTTTTTCGGGCTGACGGTGAACATACCCCTTTGGCCGTAGTTGCAAAATTTCGAACGGGCCACGGGAAAGCTCTATGGACATTAAATCGATCTGATTCTTTCATAGGGTAATAAAATATTCGATGCATGTCTCCTGGACCGAAAATATGGTCATTTTAGGTGAATAGCCCCATACTCAGTTTTTTCGGGCTGACGGTGAACATACCCCTTTGGCTGTAGTTGCAAAATTTCGAACGGTCCGCGGGAAAGCTTTAGGGACATCAAATCGATCCGATTCTTTCGTAGGGTCATAAAATATTCGATGCAGGTCTACAGGACTGAAAATATGGTCATTTTCGGTGAATAGCCCCGTACTCAGTTTTTTCGGGCTGATGGTGTATATTCCCTCTTTGGCCGATTTCAAACAGGCCACGGAAAAGCTTTAGAGAAATCAAATCGATCCGATTCTTTCGTAGGATCATAAAATATTTGATGTAGGTCTCCAGGACTGAAAATATGGTCATTTTTGTTTAATAGCCCCGTACTCAGTTTTTTCGGGCTGACGGTGAACATACCCCTTTGGCCGTAGTAGTAAAATTTCGAAAGGACCACGAGAAAGCTCTAGGGACAACAAATCGATCCGATTCTTTCGTAGGGTCATAAATATTCGCTACATGTCTCCAGAACCGAAAATATGGTCATTTTCGGTGAATAGCTTCGTACTCAGTTTTTTCGGGCTGACGGTGAACATACCCCTTTGGCCGTAGTTGCAAAATTTCGAACGGGACACGGGAAAGCTCTAGGGACATCAAATCGATCTTACTCTTTCGTAGGGTTATAAAATATTCGATGCATGTCTCCAGGACCGAAAATATGGTCATTTTGGGTGAATTTCTCCATACTCAGTTTTTTCGGGCTGACGGTGAACATACCCCTTTGGCCGTAGTTGTAAAATTTCGAACGGACTACGGGAAAGCTCCAGGGACAACAAATCGATCCGATTCTTTCGTATGGTCATAAAATATTCGATACATGTCTCCAGGACCGAAAATATGGTCATTTTGGGTGAATAGCCCCGTACTCAGTTTTTTCGGGCTGACGGAGAACATACCCCTTTGACCGTAGTAGTTGAATTCCGAATGGGCCACGGGAAAGCTCTAGGGACAAAAAATCGATCTGATTCTTTCGTAGGGTCATAAAATATTCGATGCATGTCTCTAGGACTGAAAATATGGTCATTTTCGGTGAATAGTCCCGTACTCAGGTTTTTTCGGGCTGACGGTGAACATACCCCTTTGGCCTTAGTAGCAAAATTTAGAACGGGCCATGGGAAATCTCTAGGGACATTAAATCGATCCGATTCTTTCGTAGGGTCATAAAATATTCGATGCATGTCTCCAGGACCGAAAATATGGTCATTTTTGGTGAATAGACCGTACTCAGTTTTTTCGGGCTGACGGTGAACATACCACTTTGGCCGTAGTAGGAAAATTTCAAACGGACCACGGGAAAGCTCTAGGGACATTAAATCGATCCGATTCTTTCGAAGGGTCATAAAATATTCGATGCATGTCTCCAGGACCGAAAATATGGTCATTTTCGGTGAATAGCCCCGTACTCAGTTTTTTCGGGCTGACGGTGAACATATCCCTTTGGCCCTAGTAGCAAAATATCAAACGGGCCACGGGAACGCTCTAGGGACGTCAAATCGATCCGATTATTTCGTAGGATCATAAAATATTCGATGCAGGTCTCCAGTAATGAAAATATGGTCATTTTCGGTGAATAGCCCCGTACTCAGTTTTTTCGGGCTGACGATGAACATACCTCTTAGGCCGTAGTAGCAAAATTTCGAACGGGCCACAGTAAAGCTCTAGGGACATCAAATCGATCTGATTCTTTCGTAGGGTTATAAAATATTCGATGCAGGCCCCCAGGACTGAAAATAGGGTCATTTTCGGTGAATAGCCCCGTACTCAGTTTTTCGGGCTGACGGTGAACATACTTCTTTGGCCGTAGTTGCAAAATTTCGAACAGGACACGGTAAAGCTTTAGAGACATCAAATCGATCTGACACTTTCGTAGGATCATAAAATATTCGATGCCTGTATCCAGGACCGAAAATATGGTCATTTTGGGTGAATATCTCCATACTCAGTTTTTTCGGGCTGACGGTGAACATACCCCTTTGGCCGTAGTTGCGAAATTTCGAACGGGCCACGGGAAAGCTCTAGGGACATTAAATCTATCCGATTCTTTCGGAGGGTTATAAAATATTCGATGTAGGTCTCCAGGACCGAAAATATGGTCATTTTCGGTGAATAGCCCCATACTCAGTTTTTTCGGGCTGACGGTGAACATACCCATTTGGCCATAGTAGTAGAATTCCGAACGGGCCACGGGAAAGCTTTAGGGACAACAAATCGATCTGATTCTTTCGTAGGGTCATAAAATATTCGATGCATGTCTCCAGGACTGAAAATATGGTCATTTTCGGCGAATAGTCCCGTACTCAGTTTTTTCAGGCTGACGGTGAACATACCCCTTTGGCCTTAGTAGCAAAATTTAGAACGGGCCACGAGAAATCTCTAGGGACATTAAATCGATCTGATTCTTTCGTAGAGTCATAAAATATTCGATGCATGTCTCCAGGACCGAAAATATGGTCATTTTGGGTGAATAGCCCCGTACTCAGTTTTTTCGGGCTGACGGTGAACATACCCTTTTGGCCGTAGTAGTAAAATTTCGAACGGACCATGGGAAAGCTCTAGGGACATCAAATCGATCCGATTCTTTCTAAGGGTCATAAAATATTCGATGCAGTTCTCTAGGACCGAAAATATGGTCATTTTCGGTTAATAGCCCCGTACTCAGTTTTTTCGGGCTGACGGTGAACATACCCCTTTGGCCGTAGTAGTAGAATTCCGAACGGGCCACGGGAAAGTTCTAGGGACAACAAATCGATCCGATTCTTTCGTAGGGTCATAAAATATTCGATACATGTCTCAAGGACCGAAAATATGGTCATATTGGGTGAATAGCCCCGTACTCGGTTTTTTCGGGCTGACGGTTAACATACCCCTTTTGCCGTAGTAGTAAAATTTCGAACGTACCACGGGAAAGCTCTAGGGACAACAAATCGATCCGATTCTTTCGTAGGGTCATAAAATATTCGCTACATGTCTCCAGGACCGAAAATATGGTCATTTTCGGTGAATAGCCCCGTATTCAGTTTTTCGGGCTGACGGTGAACATACCCCTTAGGCCGTAGTAGCAAAATTTCGAACGGGCCACGATAAAGCTCTAGGGACATCAAATCGATCTGATTCTTTCGTAGGATTATAAAATATTCGATTCAGGTCCCCAGGACTGAAAATATGGTTATTTTCGGTGAATAGCCCCGTACTCAGTTTTTTCGGGCTAACGGTGAACATACCCCTTTAGCCGTAGTTGCAAAATTTCGAACGGGACATGGGAAAGCTCTAGAGACATCAAATCGATCTTACTCTTTCGTAGGATCATAAAATATTCGATGCATGTCTCCAGGACCGAAAATATGGTCATTTTGGGTGAATTTCTCCATACTCAGTTTTTTCGGGCTGACGGTGAACATACACCTTTGGCCATACTTGCAAAATTTCAAACGGGCCACGGGAAAGCTCTAGGGACAACAAATCGATCCGATTCTTTCGTAGGGTTATAAAATATTCGATGCATGTCTCAGTACTGAAAATATGGTCATTTTCGGTGAATAGTCCCGTACTCAGTTTTTTCGGGCTGACGGTGAACATACCCCTTTGGCCTGAGTAGCAAAATTTAGAACGGGCCACGGGAAATCTCTAGGGACATTAAATTGATCCGATTCTTTCGTAGGGTCATAAAATATTCGATGCATGTCTCCAGGACCGAAAATATGGTCATTTTGGGTGAATAGCCCCGTACTCAGTTTTTTCGGGCTGACGGTGAACATACCCCTTTGGCCGTAATAGTAAAATTTCGAACGGACCACGGGAAAGCTCTAGGGACATTAAATCGATCCGATTCTTTCTATGGGTCGTAAAATGTTCGATGCAGGTCTCGAGGACCGAAAATATAGTCATTTCGGATAATAGCCCCGTACTCAGTTTTTTCGGGCTGACGGTGAACATACCCCTTTGGCCGTAGTAGTAGAATTTCGAACGAGCCACGGGAAAGCTCTAGGGACAACAAATCGATCTGATTCTTTTGTAGGGTCATAAAATATTCGATACATGTCTCAAGGACCAAGAATATGGTCATTTTGGGTGAATAGCCCCGTACTCAGTTCTTTCGAGCTGACTGTAACGCCCTGAAATTCGATTGGTAAACTAGGATCGTGAAATCATCGGAAACTATAGACTTTGGGATTCTGGACGATAAGTTCGGAACCCATATCATTGGAAAAATCTGCTTTTATCATTTAAAATGTTTATTTTATAAAACGACATTTACGCCTGAAAAATATTAATTTTTATGCTTTCGAAAAATTAAATGTTCTTATTTAAAAAGATTTCAAATAATTATTCGGAAAATGGTTTTATAAAAGTTTTGCTGAAAAAGTTTTAGTTTGTTTAAAAACTTATGAACTCGACTAGTCTTGACCCGTCGGTAGCCTAAACCCGAACCCGAGTCACCCGAGTATTTAAGCGGAAAATCAAGTATTCTTACACCATCTCTTTCATTTCCACCAACACTTCCCACCCAAACACTCTCATTCTAGAGAGAGAAACTAGAGAGAGAAAGTCTTCAAACTTCAAATCCGAGTCCACAAATCTGTTTGTTGTTATTCTTGGTAAGATCTTCTTGAAAATCATCCATTTTCATAACCATTTTCGGCCTCAAATCGAGCAAAAACACCCATTTTCGTTTCTAGAGTTTTCGGGTCAAAAACCGTCTTGTTTTGGTGTCAAAATGCAGGCTTTTGTGTTTAAAATCACTAGGAATCGATAGCCCTTTCAATCCCGAGCATTTCCATGTCAAAAACTTCGATTTTGGGTCAAAAATCTGGAAAATCTGAAAAACCCGTAGGTTTCTCCGTCGCCCAGCTTGAAGGAGTCGAATCAGACTCATTCGATCGAACCAGTCGATCGAATCAGTCCAGTCGATCGAATAGGAAAGCAACCGAATGGTCTCCAACTCACTCGACCGAATGAGTTTCGTATTCGATCGAACGAGTGTCTATTCGATCGAACAAGTTCCATGTTCGACCGAACGAGTTTTTCCAACTGGTTCGACCAAATGTGTTTCTAGTTCGATCGAGTGTGCCACAGATTCGACCGAATGTGTGTCTATTCGATCGAACGTGTTCCTATTCGATCGAATCAAGCCAGAACCAAGCTGTTTTCGTCTTTAAAACCCAGTTTTTGCTCGAGGCCGCGTAAGCTCGTTTTCTTAGACTTATAGCACGTTGTTAACCTTATATATATGTTCAACTCTAGGCTAAGGAGATCTATTGTAGCACCATCCTAACCCGAGATCAAGGTGAGTTCATAGCCCCTATTTAAGCTTTTCAAAACTATGGGGTGGAAACATGGTAACTTTACACGTTTGGATAAAATCATTTATGCAAACACTCTTTAAACTATAAACTTTTGGATTTCTACACACGTGCGGAAATCCACAAGCTTTTTAAGAATCTATAAACTTTGGAAATCTATGAACATGGGGAAAACCCATCAACTTATGGAGATCTAAGAACATTGGAAATCAATGAGTATGGGAAATTCTATGAACATTGACATCATGGGAATGGGAATCATATTCATATCATCATAGTCATTGTGTCAGCATGGAAATCTAGAGATCAAAGCATCATGAGTTGAATTGGACGCGAGAGTCTATTCTACTCTCGGTAGAACTCGCGACCATGAGTGGCATTCTATTCTCGGTGGCACTCGTAACTCATGGGATTTCATACTAGTCTCGGTGAAATCCATAACTCTTGAGGACCTATACTAGTCTCGGTAGGGACCAAGGGAACCCAGGATTCTTTGGGGAGTCTATCCTACTCTCGGTAGAACCTAGCTGAGTCCTGGATGACAAGAACGAGGTAGTATTGGTTTAAGTCTTGCGTGGGATCAATCAAGTCTTGTGTGATCATTGAGTTTCATCTTCATTCATCATCATCATCATTTATTCACCATCATCTTGGATACTAGTAAACAGTGGGATCTTGGTGTTGGTTTATCTAGTAAACTTAGCATGCTCAAATCTATATGTCCTTATTTATGCTTAACTGCTATGTGCTACATGTACCGTTGGGAGACCACAAATCTTTGAGTAATCTTATCACAAACGACTCTAATGGGAGAATAATAAGCCCGCTGAGAGTCCAGGAGAACATTTCATGTTTTACTTACTACAAAAACCTCTTTGGGAAAAACCAAGAGACCCTTTTCTTACAAACCATCTTAAAACCGGGTATTATATCCAAACATAGTAGTATAAGTTGTAGGAGTGGTGGGTTAGCCGCAGGTACACCCTATATATAAACCCCTACAACCTATACTAGTATGTTTGTGTATAAACTCTTTTTCTTTAAACCTATGAATTCACTCATCTACTTTATGTAGTTGACAGTTTGTTACATGTTTTCAGGAAATAATGCAGCAAGAAATCCCTAGCAAGTTTAGAGGCCTTAGAGAGATGAAGGCTAGTCTAGGAGTTGTTTGGAAACTTGATATTTTGTATTAAAACAATTTGTTTCATGTTACCTGGATGGTGTAATATTTGACATTTTGGTTATGTTTATGCATTTAGACTTTTATACTATTGTGCTCAACAATCACGACTTAGTCGCCGCGCCTCGATTATTCCGCCATCACGATCGGGGTGTGACAGATTGGTATCAGAGCCAGGTTTTATAGGGAATTAGGAAACCAACCTAGACTATAACCTAGGATCCTTGACTCTAGATAGCTCATGCATCACAATCACATGTCTACACTTATATACGTGCTGCGTGCTTATGTGTTGTATATTAACTGTTAATCTCTTGAGCCATGTCATTCTGTGTTCTTGGTATAATCTATGTCCTCTATTCTTAATCTTTGGCGTGTCATTGATTCTATTTAACGCTCGTTTTTTTTTCGTTTCGTTTTGTCAAGAATGCCTCCCAGACGTGCACCCGCCCCCTTGGACTCCGCTGATCTAGCCAACCTTATAGCCCAGCAGATCGCGGCTGTGTTACCAGGCATGGTAACAGCCATCAGCCAGGGGCTGAGGCAAGAAGGAACCTCTGGGGCCAACCAAATTCCAGCTCAGAACGCAAATGAACCAGCAAATAAGCCATACAAGGACTTCATGGCTACCAAACCCACCAGCTTCAGCGGTTCAGAAGGCGCCGTTGGTCTCCTCCAGTGGATCGAAAAGATGGAGGCTGCCTTTGTTATTAGCTCGTGCCCTGAGACACTGAAAGTCACGCACGCGGCAAGCATGTTGTCTAAACGCGCGCTGACCTGGTGGAACAACGAGATAAGAACCCGCGGGCGTGAGGCTGCCTTGGCCATGACCTGGTCGGAATTTGTAGCTTTGGTTACCCGCGAGTTCGTACCTCGCAGTGAGGTGCAGAAACTTGAAGCTGAGTTTTGGGTGCACAGAATGAAGGGCGCTGATCACCAAGGGTACACGGAGCGTTTTCACGAGCTCTCCCTTCTCGTACCACACTTGGTCACCCCTCCCTCCCGGGCTATTTAGCTTTACATCAATGGCCTACCTGACACTGTCCGTGGAATCGTTATCGGGGCTGACCCATCAACCCTACAAGCGGCCATTGAACTAGCTGCCCGACTGACCCAGGACCAGGTTAAGACTGGGGTCCTAGCCAAAGGTACGGGCAAGGCCGCTGAGGGCTCATCCAAAAAGATCAACCGCATCAAAAAGCGTAAGGCTAGCAGTTACGCGATGGTTACTCCCGCAACCCCAATCAGCTCTGTCGCTCCTGCTCCCACCCCTTCTGGAAGGCCAAAGAGGGAGTACACTGGGGTTCACCCCAAGTGCGGCACTTGCCAATTTCATCACCCTGCCGGAACCCCGTGCTGGAAATGCACGAACTGTGGACGTTTGGGGCACCTAGCGGAACGCTGCAGATTTCAAGGTAATCAACTGGCAATACAGAGCAGCAGTTCCCAACCCAGCAACACTCGAAGCTGTTTCGAGTGTGGAGCCACGGACCATTTCAGGAGCAGGTGTCCTCGTCTTGCAAATCTTCCTCCGGCCCGAGGCCGAGCCTTTACTATTGGCGCTGCTGAAGCTCGCCAAAATCCTGACGTCATTACTGGTACGTTCATCCTTAACAATCTCTGGGTTTCTATTCTATTTGACACGGGTGCAGATAGGAGTTTTATTTCTAGCGAGTTGGTCCCATTGCTTAATCTAGGAACCTCTGTCTTAGACCCCGCTTTCTCTGTCGAAATGGCAAACGGAGAGTCTACCCAAGTGAACAAAATCGTTCGCAATTGCACGCTTACGTTTGATCAGATGTCTCTTAACATTGACCTCATCCCTATGCAATTAGGAAGTTTCGATGTAATTGTTGGGATGGATTGGTTGTCCATCAACCACGCGGAAGTGGTGTGTGCTGAGAAGCTCATTCGCGTTCCTTGTTCTTCTGGCGAGTCCATAATTATTCAAGGAGAAAGATCATGTAGATGTCTGAAATTAATCTCCTGCTTTAAAGCTCGGCGATGCCTTCGAAAGAAGTGTCTCGCCTTCCTAGCTCATGTCTCCATCAAGGAATCTTTGGGGAAGAAGCTCTCTGATGTCCCCGTTGTGCGTGAATTTCCAGACGTTTTTCCTAAAGACTTACCCGGACTACCTCCTAGCCGACAAGTCGAATTCCACATCGAATTAGTTCCCGGTGCAACCCCCGTGGCAAAATCTCCGTATCGTTTGGCTCCGTCAGAAATGCAGGAATTATCGAGCCAGCTACAGGAACTACTAGACAAGGGTTTTATTCGCCCTAGTTCATCTCCATGGGGAGCTCCAGTCCTCTTCGTCAAGAAGAAGGACGGATCTTTCCGGATGTGCATAGACTATCGTGAGCTTAACAAACTCACGGTCAAGAATCGGTATCCATTACCAAGGATTGACGATCTTTTCGACCAGCTGCAAGGAGCCACTTACTTTTCCAAGATCGACCTACGCTCAGGTTATCACCAAGTACGCGTCATGGAGGACGACATCGCGAAAACCGCTTTCAGAACTCGTTATGGACACTACGAGTTCCTAGTCATGCCTTTTGGTTTGACGAATGCCCCTGCGGTGTTCATGGATCTCATGAATCGCGTTTGTCGTCCATACCTGGACCAGTTTGTTATCGTCTTCATTGACGATATTCTCGTTTATTCCCGCTCTAAAGCCGACCATGAGCTTCATCTCAGGCTTACCTTGGATCTGCTGAGGAAAGAGCAACTCTACGCCAAATTCTCCAAATGCGAATTCTGGCTAAGGGAAGTTCAATTCTTAGGTCACATCATTAACAAGGAAGGCATTCATGTCGACCCTGCCAAGATTGAAGCCATCAAAAATTGGGGAGCGCCTACAACGCCAACCGAAATTCGTTCATTTCTTGGTTTAGCTGGGTACTACCGTCGATTCATCTCGAACTTTTCAAAGATCGTATTGCCTCTCACAATGTTAACTCAAAAAGGGGAACCATTCATTTGGAACCAAGAGCAAGAAGAGGCTTTCCAAACATTGAAACATAAACTCTGTCATGCACCAATCCTGTCACTTCCTGAGGGTAACGATGATTTTGTTGTTTATTGCGACGCCTCGAGCCAAGGTCTAGGCTGCGTCTTAATGCAACGCGGTAAGGTCATCGCTTATGCCTCGCGCCAACTCAAGAGTCATGAGAGGATTTATGTCACCCACGACTTGGAATTGGGTGCTGTGGTCTTTGCCTTAAAAATATGGAGACACTACCTATACGGTACGAAATGTGTCATCTTCACCGACCACAAGAGCCTACAACACATCCTCAACCAAAGGGAGCTAAACATGCGACAACGTCGATGGGTTGAACTCCTAAGTGACTACGACTGCGAAATCCGCTACCACCCTGGAAAGGCTAACGTAGTGGCTGACGCGTTAAGTCGCAAGGAAAGGACCCAGTTGCATGCGATCCGTATTCAGTCCAATCTTCCCTCCTTGGTTCTTGAAGCTCAAAAGCAAGCGATTGCTGGTGGTGATCTCAAAAATATGCTATCTTGCGGTGCCGAACGGAAGTTTGAAACCAAGTATGATGGTATACTTTACTACTTAAATCGCATGTGGATTCCAAACTCTGAACCACTTCGAGAACTTATCCTGAACGAAGCGCACAAATCCAGATACTCTATTCACCCGGGCAGTGATAAAATGTATCAGAATCTCAAGTCTCACTTCTGGTGGCCGGGTATGAAGAAAGTCATAGCTTTGTACGTCGGTAGGTGCCTAACATGCTCGCGGATCAAGACTGAACATCAGAGACTATCTGGCCTGTTACAAAAACCGATCATACCGCAGTGGAAGTGGGACGAAGTCGCTATGGACTTCATTACCAAACTCCCGCGGACACCCAGCGGTTATGACACGATTTGGGTTATCGTGGATTACTTGACCAAGTCTGCCCACTTTCTCCCTGTCCGCGAGGACTACACTACGGAGAAGCTGGCGCGGATTTACATTCGTGAGATCGTAACCCGTCACGGTGTGCCTAAGGGCATCACGTCTGACCGTGACCCCTCTTTTGCGTCAAGGTTCTGGAAGTCATTTCAGAAAGCCTTTGGGACAAGTGTGAAACTTAGCTCTGCCTATCATCCTGAAACGGACGGACAGAGCGAAAGGACCATACAAACCCTGGAGGATATGCTCAGAGCCTGTATCCTTGAATTCGGTAGTAGCTGGGAGACTCACCTTCCTCTTGCAGAGTTCTCATACAATAACAGCTATCATGCTACCATCAAATGCGCACCATTCGAGGCACTCTATGGCAGGAAATGTCGTTCTCCACTGTGTTGGTCCGAGACCGGAGATTCTCAAATCCTCGGCCCGGAACTGATACAGGAAACCACTGACAGTATCGCCATCATCCAGCAAAGACTTAAGAACGCCCGCTGTCGACACAAGTATTACGCTGACAAACGCCGCAAACCTCTGGAGTTCCAAATAGGCGATCGCGTAATGCTCAAAGTTTCCCCCTGGAAGGGCATTGTTCGCTTCGGGAAAAAGGGAAAGTTTGCTCCAAGGTACGTAGGACCTTTCAAGATCATCGAAAAGGTCGGACCCGTAGCCTATCGCTTGGAATTGCCTCCAGAACTCAGCCGTGTTCACAACGTTTTTCATGTGTCGCAACTCAAAAAGTGCCTCGTTGACGAGACCGCTCAAATCCCGATCGACACGGTTCGCATCGACGACAAACTACACTTTGTTGAGGAACCTGTCGAGATCCTAGATCGAGAAGTCAAAAGGACTAAGCGAAGCCGGATACCCATAGTCAAGGTACGTTGGAACAACCATCGTGGACCCGAGTTCACATGGGAGCGAGAGGATAAGATGAAGGAGGAATACCCTCATCTGTTCGCATAGTCATCATCTTTGTAATTCTAGAAATCTTGGAGTCTATGTAATCGTAATCATGTAATCAGGGACCAATATCAATCAATGAAGTATCATGTTGTTCCTATTTGCTTATAAATATTCTCTTATTTGCATAACACCAAGTTTGGCTACCCATGACTCGTGCTGGAAAACACAAGTTGTGCATACTTAATCATGTAAACATTGGGGTAAACTATGTATCATTGAGCCAAAATTTGTCATCATTCTAGCATTCATGAAGCATGGTTGTGTGTGTGTGTGTGGTGTCGTGTCGATTTTTCTAGCCGCACACAATGGAGTTTATACATTGATACAAGGTGAACTCGTAATTATAGTCCGGAATATAATTACATCAAGTTCACAGGTGTATACGTGTATAAACAATATGCTATTGTGTAACTATGAGTCGTGAACTCAAGCTTCGTGTAGGGAATTAATCAATGAATGTTGAAGGAGTGGTGGGTTAGCCGCTGGTACACCCTATACATAAACCCCTTCGGCACAAGTTGATTATGTCTGAAGCGAGACTTGGAATTAGGGACTCATAGTTAGCGTGGCAGCTGTGAGGCGTTAAATTCAAGAGTTATTGAGGGAATTATTCATTGGAGATTGAAGGAGTGGTGGGTTAGCCGCTGGTACACCCTATATATAAACCCCTTCAATCCGAAATGAATATGTCTGATGTAAAGCTTGAAGGTGATGCCTTGTAGTGGAAAATAGTGTGTCGTCCTGTGTGTCATTGAACTAATAGGAGTCGAAAGAAACACCCAAGTGGAGTTGAGGGAGTGGTGGGTTAGCCGCTGGTACACCCTATATATAAACCCCTTCAACTTGATTTGGGTGGTATCCAAGACGAAAATTAGGGGTAGTGGCGCATAGTGGTCATCATGGGATCATTTGATCTAAAACATCATTGCATCAACTATACTAAGTTCTAAATTTCGGGACGAAATTCCTCTAAATTGGGGAGGATGTAACGCCCTGAAATTCGATTGGTAAACTAGGATCGTGAAATCATCGGAAACTATAGACTTTGGGATTCTGGACGATAAGTTCGGAACCCATATCATTGGAAAAATCTGCTTTTATCATTTAAAATGTTTATTTTATAAAACGACATTTACGCCTGAAAAATATTAATTTTTATGCTTTCGAAAAATTAAATGTTCTTATTTAAAAAGATTTCAAATAATTATTCGGAAAATGGTTTTATAAAAGTTTTGCTGAAAAAGTTTTAGTTTGTTTAAAAACTTATGAACTCGACTAGTCTTGACCCGTCGGTAGCCTAAACCCGAACCCGAGTCACCCGAGTATTTAAGCGGAAAATCAAGTATTCTTACACCATCTCTTTCATTTCCACCAACACTTCCCACCCAAACACTCTCATTCTAGAGAGAGAAACTAGAGAGAGAAAGTCTTCAAACTTCAAATCCGAGTCCACAAATCTGTTTGTTGTTATTCTTGGTAAGATCTTCTTGAAAATCATCCATTTTCATAACCATTTTCGGCCTCAAATCGAGCAAAAACACCCATTTTCGTTTCTAGAGTTTTCGGGTCAAAAACCGTCTTGTTTTGGTGTCAAAATGCAGGCTTTTGTGTTTAAAATCACTAGGAATCGATAGCCCTTTCAATCCCGAGCATTTCCATGTCAAAAACTTCGATTTTGGGTCAAAAATCTGGAAAATCTGAAAAACCCGTAGGTTTCTCCGTCGCCCAGCTTGAAGGAGTCGAATCAGACTCATTCGATCGAACCAGTCGATCGAATCAGTCCAGTCGATCGAATAGGAAAGCAACCGAATGGTCTCCAACTCACTCGACCGAATGAGTTTCGTATTCGATCGAACGAGTGTCTATTCGATCGAACAAGTTCCATGTTCGACCGAACGAGTTTTTCCAACTGGTTCGACCAAATGTGTTTCTAGTTCGATCGAGTGTGCCACAGATTCGACCGAATGTGTGTCTATTCGATCGAACGTGTTCCTATTCGATCGAATCAAGCCAGAACCAAGCTGTTTTCGTCTTTAAAACCCAGTTTTTGCTCGAGGCCGCGTAAGCTCGTTTTCTTAGACTTATAGCACGTTGTTAACCTTATATATATGTTCAACTCTAGGCTAAGGAGATCTATTGTAGCACCATCCTAACCCGAGATCAAGGTGAGTTCATAGCCCCTATTTAAGCTTTTCAAAACTATGGGGTGGAAACATGGTAACTTTACACGTTTGGATAAAATCATTTATGCAAACACTCTTTAAACTATAAACTTTTGGATTTCTACACACGTGCGGAAATCCACAAGCTTTTTAAGAATCTATAAACTTTGGAAATCTATGAACATGGGGAAAACCCATCAACTTATGGAGATCTAAGAACATTGGAAATCAATGAGTATGGGAAATTCTATGAACATTGACATCATGGGAATGGGAATCATATTCATATCATCATAGTCATTGTGTCAGCATGGAAATCTAGAGATCAAAGCATCATGAGTTGAATTGGACGCGAGAGTCTATTCTACTCTCGGTAGAACTCGCGACCATGAGTGGCATTCTATTCTCGGTGGCACTCGTAACTCATGGGATTTCATACTAGTCTCGGTGAAATCCATAACTCTTGAGGACCTATACTAGTCTCGGTAGGGACCAAGGGAACCCAGGATTCTTTGGGGAGTCTATCCTACTCTCGGTAGAACCTAGCTGAGTCCTGGATGACAAGAATGAGGTAGTCTTGGTTTAAGTCTTGCGTGGGATCAATCAAGTCTTGTGTGATCATTGAGTTTCATCTTCATTCATCATCATCATCATTTATTCACCATCATCTTGGATACTAGTAAACAGTGGGATCTTGGTGTTGGTTTATCTAGTAAACTTAGCATGCTCAAATCTATATGTCCTTATTTATGCTTAACTGCTATGTGCTACATGTACCGTTGGGAGACCACAAATCTTTGAGTAATCTTATCACAAACGACTCTAATGGGAGAATAATAAGCCCGCTGAGAGTCCAGGAGAACATTTCATGTTTTACTTAGTACAAAAACCTCTTTGGGAAAAACCAAGAGACCCTTTTCTTACAAACCATCTTAAAACCGGGTATTATATCCAAACATAGTAGTATAAGTTGTAGGAGTGGTGGGTTAGCCGCAGGTACACCCTATATATAAACCCCTACAACCTATACTAGTATGTTTGTGTATAAACTCTTTTTCTTTAAACCTATGAATTCACTCATCTACTTTATGTAGTTGACAGTTTGTTACATGTTTTCAGGAAATAATGCAGCAAGAAATCCCTAGCAAGTTTAGAGGCCTTAGAGAGATGAAGGCTAGTCTAGGAGTTGTTTGGAAACTTGATATTTTGTATTAAAACAATTTGTTTCATGTTACCTGGATGGTGTAATATTTGACATTTTGGTTATGTTTATGCATTTAGACTTTTATACTATTGTGCTCAACAATCACGACTTAGTCGCCGCGCCTCGATTATTCCGCCATCACGATCGGGGTGTGACACTGACGGTGAACATACCCTTTTGGTCGTAGTAGTAAAATTTCGAACGGACCACGGAAAGCTCTAGGGACAACAAATCGATCCGATTCTTTCGTAGGGTCATAAAATATTCGAAGTATGTCCCCAGGACTGAAAATATGGTCATTTTCGGTGAATAGTCCCGTACTCAGTTTTTTCGGGCTGACGGTGAACATACCCCTTTGGCCTTAGTAGCAAATTTAGAACGGGCCACGGGAAATCTATAGGGACATCAAATCGATCCGATTTTTTAGTAGGGTCATAAAATATTCGATGCAGGTCTCTAGGACCGAAAATATGGTCATTTTGGATTAATAACCCCGTACTCAGTTTTTTCGGGCTGACGATAAACATACCCCTTTGGCCGTAGTAGTAAAATTTCGAACGGAACACGGGAAAGCTCTAGGGACATCAAATCGATCCGATTCTTTCTAAGGGTAATAAAATATTCGATGCATGTCTCCAGGACCGAAAATATGGTCATTTTCGGTTAATAGCCCCGTACTCAGTTTTTTCGGGCTGACAGTGAACATACCCCTTTGGCCGTAGTACCAAAATTTCAAACGGGCCACGGGAAAGCTCTAAGGACATCAAATCGATTTGATTATTTCGTAGGGTCATAAAATATTCGATGCATGTCTCCAGGACCGAAAATATGGTCATTTTCGTTGAATAGCCCCGTACTCAATTTTTTCGGGCTGACGGTGAACATACCCCTTTGGCCTTAGTAGCAAAACTTAGAACGGGCCACGAGAAATCTCTAGGGACATTAAATCGATCCGATTCTTTCGTAGGGTCATAAAATATTCGATGCAGGTCTCCAGGAGCGAAAATATGGTCATTTTCGTTGAATAGCCCCGTACTCAGTTTTTTCGGGCTGTCGGTGAACATACCCCTTTGGTCGTAGTACCAAAATTTCAAACGGGCCACGGGAAAGCTCTAGGGACATCAAATCTATCGGATTATTTCGTAGGGTCATAAAATATTCGATGCATGTCTCCAGGACCGAAAATATGGTCATTTTCGTTGAATAGCCCCGTACTCAGTTTTTTCGGGCTGACGGTGAACATACCCCTTTGGACTTAGTAGCAAAATTTAGAACGGGCCAAGGGAAATCTATAGGGACATCAAATCAATCCGATTGTTTAGTTGGGTCATAAAATATTCGATGCAGGTCTCCAGGACCGAAAATATGGTCATTTTGGATTAATAACCCCGTACTCAGTTTTTTCGGGCTGACGGTAAACACACCCTTTGGCCGTAGTAGTAAAATTTCGAACGGAACACGGGAAAGCTCTAGGGACATCAAATCGATCCGATTCTTTCTAAGGGTAATAAAATATTCGATGCAGGTCTCTAGGACCGAAAATATGGTCATTTTCGGTTAATAGCCCCGTACTCAGTTTTTTCGGGCTGACGGTGCACATACCCCTTTGGCCGTAGTACCAAAATTTCAAACGGGCCACGGGAATGCTCTAGAGACATCAAATCGATCTGATTATTTCGTAGGGTCATAAAATATTCGATGCATGTCTCCAGGACCGAAAATATGGTCATTTTCGTTGAATAGCCCCGTACTCAGTTTTTTCAGGCTGACGGTGAACATACCTCTTTGGCCTTAGTAGCAAAACTTAGAACGGGCCACGAGAAATCTCTAGTGACATTAAATCGATCTGATTCTTTCGTAGGGTTATAAAATATTCGATGCAGGTCTCCAGGACCGAAAATATGGTCATTTTCGGTGAATAGCCCCGTACTCAGTTTTTTCGGGCTGACGGTGAACATACCCCTTTTGCCGTAGTACCAAAATTTCAAACGGGCCACGGGAAAGCTCTAGGGACATCAAATCGATCTGATTATTTCGTAGGGTCATAAAATATTCGATGCATGTCTCCAGGACCGAAAATTTGGTCATTTTCGTTGAATAGCCACGTACTCAGTTTTTTCGGGCTGACGGTGAACATACCTCTTTGGCCTTAGTAGCAAAATTTAGAACGGGCCAAGGGAAATCTATAGGGACATCAAATCAATCCGATTGTTTAGTTGGGTCATAAAATATTCGATGTAGGTCTCCAGGACCGAAAAGATGGTCATTTTGGATAAATAACCCCGTACTCAGTTTTTTCGGGCTGACGGTAAACATACACCTTTGGCAGTAGTAGTAAAATTTCGAACGGAACACGGGAGAGCTCTAGGGACATCAAATCGATCCGATTCTTTCTAAGGGTAATAAAATATTCGATGCAGGTCTTTAGGACAGAAAATATTGTCATTTTGGGTGAATAGCCCCGTACTCAGCTTTTTCGGGCTGACGGTTAACATACCCCTTTGGCCTTAGTAGCAAAATTTAGAACGGGGAAAGGGAAATCTCTAGAGACATCAAATCGATCCGATTCATTACTAGGGTCATAAAATATTCGATACAGGTCTTTAGAACCGAAAATATGGTCATTTTGGGTGAATAACCCCGTACTCAGTTTTTTCGGGCTGACGGTGAACATATCACTTTGGTCATAAAATATTCGATACAGGTCTTTAGAACCGAAAATATGGTCATTTTGGGTGAATAACCCCGTACTCAGTTTTTTCGGGCTAACGGTGAACATACCACTTTGGTCATAAAATATTCGATACAGGTCTTTAGAACCGAAAATATGGTCATTTTGGGTGAATAACCCCGTACTCAGTTTTTTCGGGCTAACGGTGAACATACTCCTTTGGCCGAAGTAGTAAAATTTCTATCGGACCACGGGAAAGCTCTAGGGACATCTAATCGATCTAATTCTTTCGTAAGGTCATAAAATATTCGATACAGGTCTTCAGGAACGAAAATATGGTCATTTTTGGAGAATAGTCCCGTACTGAGTTTTTTCGGGCTGACGGTGAACTGACCCTTTGGCCGTAGTAGCAAAATTTCGAACAGGCCACGGGAAAGCTCTAGGGACATCAAATCGATCCGATTCTTTCTAAGGGTCATAAAATATTCGATGCTGGTCTCCAGGAACGAAAATATGGTCATTTTCGGTGAATAGCCCCGTACTCCGTTTTTTCGGGCTGACGGTGAACACACCCCTTTGGCCTTAGTAGCAAAACTTAGAACGGGCCACGGGAAATCTCTATGGACATTAAATCGATCCGATTCTTTCGTAGGGTCATAAAATATTCGATGCAGGTCTCCAGGACCGAAAATATTGTTATTTTGGGTGAATAGCCCCGTACTCAGTTTTTTCGGGCTGACGGTGAACAAACCCCTTTGGCCGTAGTAGAAAAATTTCGAACGGAACACGGGAAAGCTCTAGGTACTTCAAATCGATCTGATTCTTTCGTAGGGTCATAAAATATTCGATGCAGGTCTTCAGAACAGAAAATATGGTCATTTTCGATGAATAGCCGCGTACTCAGTTTTTTCGGGCTGACGGTGAACATATCACTTTGGTCATAAAATATTCGATACAGGTCTTTAGAACCGAAAATATGGTCATTTTGGGTGAATAACCCCGTACTCAGTTTTTCGGGCTGACGGTGAACATACCACTTTGGTCATAAAATATTCGATACAGGTCTTTAGAACCGAAAATATGGTCATTTTGGGTGAATAACCCCGTACTCAGTTTTTTCGGGCTGACGGTGAACATACTCCTTTGGCCGAAGTAGTAAAATTTCGATCGGACCACGGAAAGCTCTAGGGACATCTAATCGATCTGATTATTTCGTAGGTTCATAAAATATTCGATACAGGTCTTCAGGAACGAAAATATGGTCAATTTTGGAGAATAGTCCCGTACTGAATTTTTTCGGGCTTACGGTGAACAGACCCTTTGGCCGTAGTAGCAAAATTTCGAACAGGCCACGGGAAAGCTCTAGAGACAACAAACGATCTGATTCTTTCGTAGGGTCATAAAATATTCGATGCATGTCTCCAGGACCGAAAATATGGTCATTTTCAGTGAATAGCCCCGTACTCAGTTTTTCGGGCGGCCTTAGTAGCAAAACTTAGAACGGGCCACGGGAAATCTCTATGGACATTAAATCGATCTGATTCTTTCGTAGGGTCATAAAATATTCGATGCTGGTCTTCAGGACCGAAAATATTGTCATTTTGGTGAATAGCCCCGTACTCATTTTTTCAGGCTGACGGTGAACAAACCTCTTTGGCCGTAGTAGAAAAATTTCGAACGGACCACGGGAAAGCTCTAGGTACTTCAAATCGATCCGATTCTTTCGTAGGGTCATAAAATATTCGATGCAGGTCTTCAGAACAGAAAATATGGTCATTTTCGGTGAATAGCCGCGTACTCAGTTTTTTCGGGCTGACGGTTAACATACCCCTTTGGCCTTAGTAGCAAAATTTAGAACGGGGAAAGGGAAATCTCTAGGGACATCAAATCGATCCGATTCTTTAGTAGGGTCATAAAATATTCGATGCAGGTCTTTAGGACCGAGAATATGGTCATTTTGGGTGAATAACCCCGTACTCAGTTTTTTCGGGCTGACGGTGAACATACTCCTTTGGCCGAAGTAGTAAAATTTCGATCGGACCACGGGAAAGCTCTAGGGACATCAAATCGATCTGATTCTTTCGTATGGACAAAAAATATTCGATACAGGTCTTCAGGATCGAAAATATGGTCATTTTTGGGGAATAGTCCCATACTGAGTTTTTTCGGGCTGACGGTGAACATAACCTTTGGCCGTAGTAGCAAAATTTCGAACAGGTCACGGGAAAGCTCTAGGGACATCAAATCGATCCGATTCTTTCTAAGGTTCATAAAATATTCGATGCAGGTCTCCAGGAACGAAAATATGGTCATTTTCGGTGAATAGCCCCGTACTCAGTTTTTTCGGGCTGACGGTGAACACACCCCTTTGGCCTTAGTAGCAAAACTTAGAACGGGCCACGGGAAATCTCTATGGACATTAAATCGATCCGATTCTTTCGTAGGGTCATAAAATATTCGATGCAGGTCTCCAGGACCGAAAATATTGTCATTTTGGTGAATAGCCCCGTACTCAGTTTTTTCGGGCTGACGGTGAACAAACCCCTTTGGCCGTAGTAGAAAAATTTCGAACGGACCACGGGAAAGCTCTAGGTACTTCAAATCGATCCGATTCTTTCGTATGGTCAAAAAATATTCGATGCAGGTCTTCATAACAGAAAATATGGTCATTTTCGGTGAATGGCCGCGTACTCAGTTTTTTCGGGATGACGGTTAACATACCCCTTTGGCCTTTGTAGCAAAATTTAGAACGGGGAAAGGGAAATCTCTAGGGACATCAAATCGATCCGATTTTCTTTAGTAGGGACATAAAATATTCGATGCAGGTCTTCAGGACCGAGAATATGATCATTTTGGGTGAATAACCCCGTATTCAGTTTTTTCGGGCTGACGGTGAACATACTCCTTTGGCCGAAGTAGTAAAATTTCGATCGGACCACGGGAAAGCTCTAGGGACATCAAATCGATCTGATTCATTCGTAGGGTCAAAAAATATTCGATACAGGTCTTCAGGAACGAAAATATGGTAATTTTTGGAGAATAGTCCCGTACTGAGTTTTTTCGGGCTGACGGTGAAAAGACCATTTGGCCGTAGTAGCAAAATTTCGAACAGGTCACGGGAAAGCTCTAGGGACATCAAATCGATCCGATTCTTTCTAAGGGTCATAAAATATTCGATGCAGGTCTCCAAGAACGAAAATATGGTCATTTTCGGTGAATAGCCCCGTACTCAGTTTTTTCGGGCTGACGGTGAACACACTCCTTTGGCCTTAGAAGCAAAACTTAGAACGGGCCACGGGAAATCTCTATGGACATTAAATCGATCCGATTCCTTCGTAGGGTCATAAAATATTCGATGCAGGTCTACAGGACCGAAAATATTGTCATTTTGGGTGAATAGCCCCGTACTCAGTTTTTTCGGGCTGACGGTGAACAAACCCCTTTGGCCGTAGTAGATAAATTTCGAACGGAACACGGGAAAGCTCTAGGTACTTCATATCGATCCGATTCTTTCGTAGGGTCATAAAATATTCGATGCAGGTCTTCAGAACAGAAAATATGTTCATTTTCGATGAATAGCCGCGTACTCGGTTTTTTCGGGCTGACGGTTAACATACCCCTTTGGCCTTAGTAGCAAAATTTAGAACGGGGAAAGAGAAATCTCTAGGGACATCAAATCGATCCGATTCTTTAGTAGGGTCATAAAATATTCGATGCAGGTCTTTAGAACCGAAAATATGGTCATTTTGGGTGAATAACCCCGTACTCAGTTTTTTCGGGCTGACGGTGAAAATACTCCTTTCGCCGAAGTAGTAAAATTTCGATCGGACCACGGGAAAGCTCTAGGGACATCAAATCGATCTGATTCTTTCGTAGGGTCATAAAATATTCGATACAGGTCTTCTGGAACGAAAATATGGTCATTTTTGGAGAATAGTCCCGTACTGAGTTTTTTCGCGCTGACGGTGAACAGACCCTTTGGCCGTAGTAGCAAAATTTCGAACAGGCCACGTGAAAGCTTTAGGGACATCAAATCGATCCGATTATTTCTAAGAGTCATAAAATATTCGATGCAGGTCTACAGGACTGAAAATATGGTCATTTTCGGTGAATAGCCCCGTACTCAGTTTTTTCGGGCTGACGGTGAACAAACCCCTTTGGCCGTAGTAGTAGAATTCCGAACGGGCCACGCGAAAGCTCTAGGGACAACAAATCGATCCGATTCTTTCGTAGGGTCATAAAATACTCGATACATGTCTCCAGGACCGAAAATATGTTCATTTTGGTTGAATAGCCCCGTACTCAGTTTTTTCGTGCTGACGGTGAACATACCCCTTTGGCCGTAGTAGCAAAACTTAGAACGGGCAACGAGAAATCTCTATGGACATTAAATCGATCCGATTCTTTCGTAGGGTCATAAATATTCGATACATGTCTCTAGGACCGACAATATGGTCATTTTCGGTGAATAGCCCCGTACTCAGTTTTTTCGGGCTGACGGTAAACATACTCCTTTGGCCGTAGTAGCAAAATTACAAACGGGCCACGGGAAAGCTCTAGGGACGTAAAATCGATACGATTATTTAGTAGGATCATAAAATATTCGATGCAGGTCTCCAGAACTGAAAATATGGTCATTTTCGGTGAATAGTCCCATACTGAGTTTTTTCGGTCTGACGGTGAACAGACCCTTTGGCCGTAGTAGCAAAATTTCGAACAGGTCACGGGAAAGCTCTAGGGACATCAAATCGATCCGATTCTTTCTAAGGGTCATAAAATATTCGATGCAGGTCTCCAGGAACGAAAATATGGTCATTTTCGGTGAATAGCCCCGTACTCAGTTTTTTCGGGCTGACGGTGAACACACCCCTTTGGCCTTAGTTGCAAAACTTAGAACAGGCCACGGGAAATCTCTATGGATATTAAATCGATCCGATTCTTTCGTAGGGTCATAAAATATTCGATGCAGGTCTCCAGGACCGAAAATATTGTCATTTTGGTGAATAGCCCCGTACTCAGTTTTTTCGGGCTGACGGTGAACAAACCCCTTTGGCCGTTGTAGAAAAATTTCGAACGGACCACGGGAAAGCTCTAGGTACTTCAAATCGATCCGATTCTTTCGTATGGTTAAAAAATATTCGATGCAGGTCTCCAGGACCGAAAATATTGTCATTTTGGGTGAATAGCCCCGTACTCAGTTTTTTCGGGCTGACGGTGAACAAACCCCTTTGGCCGTAGTAGAAAAATTTCGAACGGAACACGGGAAAGCTCTAGGTACTTCATATAGATCCGATTCTTTCGTAGGGTCATAAAATATTCGATGCTGGTCTCCAGGACCGAAAATATGGTCATTTTTGGTGAATAGCCTCGTACTCAGTTTTTCCGGGCTGACGGTGAACATACCCCTTTGGCCGTAGTAGTAGAATTCCGAACGGGCCACGGGAAAGCTCTAGGGACAACAAATCGATCCGATTCTTTCGTAGGGTTATAAAATATTCGATACATGTCTCCAGGACCGAAAATATGGTCATTTTCGGTGAATAGCCCCGTACTCAGTTTTTTCGGGCTGACGGTGAACATACCCCTTTGGCCGTAGTAGTAAAATTTCGAACGGACCACGGGAAAGCTCTAGGGACATCAAAACGATCCGATTCTTTCTAAGGGTCATAAAATATTCGATGCAGGTCTACAGGACCGAAAATATTGTCATTTTGGGTGAATAGCCCCGTACTCAGTTTTTTCGGGCTGACGGTGAACAAACCCCTTTGGCCGTAGTAGATAAATTTCGAATGGAACACGGGAAAGCTCTAGGTACTTCATATCGATCCGATTCTTTCGTAGGGTCATAAAATATTCGATGCAGGTCTTCAGAACAGAAAATATGGTCATTTTCGATGAATAGCCGCGTACTCGGTTTTTTCGGGCTGACGGTTAACATACCCCTTTGGCCTTAGTAGCAAAATTTAGAACGGGGAAAGGGAAATCTCTAGGGACATCAAATCGATCCGATTCTTTAGTAGGGTCATAAAATATTCGATGCAGGTCTTTAGAACCGAAAATATGGTCATTTTGGGTGAATAACCCCGTACTCAGTTTTTTCGGGCTGACGGTGAAAATACTCCTTTAGCCGAAGTAGTAAAATTTCGATCGGACCACGGGAAAGCTCTAGGGACATCAAATCGATCTGATTCTTTCGTAGGGTCATAAAATATTCGATACAGGTCTTCTGGAACGAAAATATGGTCATTTTTGGAGAATAGTCCCGTACTGAGTTTTTTCGCGCTGACGGTGAACAGACTCTTTGGCCGTATTAGCAAAATTTCGAACAGGCCACGAGAAAGCTTTAGGGACATCATATCGATCCGATTATTTCTAAGGGTCATAAAATATTCGATGCATGTCTCCAAGAACGAAAATATTGTCATTTTCGGTGAATAGCCCCGTACTCAGTTTTTTCGGGCTGACGGTGAACACACCCCTTTGGCCTTAGAAGCAAAACTTAGAACGGGCCACGGGAAATCTCTATGGACATTAAATCGATCCGATTCTTTCGTATGGTCATAGAATATTCGATGCAGGTCTCCAGGACCGAAAATATTGTCATTTTGGGTGAATAGCCCCGTACTCATTTTTTCAGGCTGACGGTGAACAAACCTCTTTGGCCGTAGTAGAAAATTTTCGAACGGACCACGGGAAAGCTCTAGGTACTTCAAATCGATCCGATTCTTTCGTAGGGTCATAAAATATTCGATGCAGGTCTTCAGAACAGAAAATATGGTCATTTCGGCGAATAGCCGCGTACTCAGTTTTTTCGGGCTGACGGTTAACATAGCCCTTTGGCATTAGTAGCAAAATTTAGAACGGGGAAAGGGAAATTCTTAGGGACATCAAATCGATCCGATTCTTTAGTAGGGTCATAAAATATTCGATGCAGGTCTTTAGGACCGAGAATATGGTCATTTTGGGTGAATAACCCCGTATTCAGTTTTTTCGGGCTAACGGTGAACATACTCCTTTGGCCGAAGTAGTAAAATTTCGATCGGACCACGGGAAAACTCTAGGGACATCAAATCGATCTGATTCATTCGTAGGGTCAAAAAATTTTCGATACAGGTATTCAGGAACGAAAATATGGTCATTTTTGGAGAATAGTCCCGTACTGAGTTTTTTCGGGCTGACGGTGAACAGACCCTTTGGCCGTAGTAGCAAAATTTCGAACAGGTCACGGGAAAGCTCTAGGGACATCAAATCGATCCGATTCTTTCTAAGGGTCATAAAATATTCGATGCAGGTCTCCAGGAACGAAAATATGGTCATTTTCGGTGAATAGCCCCGTACTCAGTTTTTTCGGGCTGACGGTGAACACACCCCTTTGGCCTTAGTAGCAAAACTTAGAACAGGCCACGGGAAATCTCTATGGATATTAAATCGATCCGATTCTTTCGTAGGGTCATAAAATATTCGATGCAGGTCTCCAGGACCGAAAATATTGTCATTTTGGTGAATAGCCCCGTACTCAGTTTTTTCGGGCTGACGGTGAACACACCCCTTTGGCCGTTGTAGAAAAATTTCGAACGGACCACGGGAAAGCTCTAGGTACTTCAAATCGATCCGATTCTTTCGTATGGTTAAAAAATATTCGATGCAGGTCTCCAGGACCGAAAATATTGTCATTTTGGGTGAATAGCCCCGTACTCAGTTTTTTCGGGCTGACGGTGAACAAACCCCTTTGGCCGTAGTAGAAAAATTTCGAACGGAACACGGGAAAGCTCTAGGTACTTCATATTGATCCGATTCTTTCGTAGGGTCATAAAATATTCGATGCTGGTCTCCAGGACCGAAAATATGGTCATTTTTGGTGAATAGCCTCGTACTCAGTTTTTCCGGGCTGACGGTGAACATACCCCTTTGGCCGTAGTAGTAGAATTCCGAACGGGCCACGGGAAAGATCTAGGGACAACAAATCGATCCGATTCTTTCGTAGGGTTATAAAATATTCGATACATGTCTCCAGGACCGAAAATATGGTCATTTTCGGTGAATAGCCCCGTACTCAGTTTTTTCGGGCTGACGGTGAACATACCCCTTTGGCCGTAGTAGTAAAATTTCGAACGGACCACGGGAAAGCTCTAGGGACATCAAAACGATCCGATTCTTTCTAAGGGTCATAAAATATTCGATGCAGGTCTACAGGACCGAAAATATTGTCATTTTGGGTGAATAGCCCCGTACTCAGTTTTTTCGGGCTGACGGTGAACAAACCCCTTTGGCCGTAGTAGATAAATTTCGAATGGAACACGGGAAAGCTCTAGGTACTTCATATCGATCCGATTCTTTCGTAGGGTCATAAAATATTCGATGCAGGTCTTCAGAACAGAAAATATGGTCATTTTCGATGAATAGCCGCGTACTCGGTTTTTTCGGGCTGACGGTTAACATACCCCTTTGGCCTTAGTAGCAAAATTTAGAACGGGGAAAGGGAAATCTCTAGGGACATCAAATCGATCCGATTCTTTAGTAGGGTCATAAAATATTCGATGCAGGTCTTTAGAACCGAAAATATGGTCATTTTGGGTGAATAACCCCGTACTCAGTTTTTTCGGGCTGACGGTGAAAATACTCCTTTAGCCGAAGTAGTAAAATTTCGATCGGACCACGGGAAAGCTCTAGGGACATCAAATCGATCTGATTCTTTCGTAGGGTCATAAAATATCCGATACAGGTCTTCTGGAACGAAAATATGGTCATTTTTGGAGAATAGTCCCGTACTGAGTTTTTTCGCGCTGACGGTGAACAGACTCTTTGGCCGTATTAGCAAAATTTCGAACAGGCCACGAGAAAGCTTTAGGGACATCATATCGATCCGATTATTTCTAAGGGTCATAAAATATTCGATGCATGTCTCCAAGAACGAAAATATTGTCATTTTCGGTGAATAGCCCCGTACTCAGTTTTTTCGGGCTGACGGTGAACACACCCCTTTGGCCTTAGAAGCAAAACTTAGAACGGGCCACGGGAAATCTCTATGGACATTAAATCGATCCGATTCTTTCGTATGGTCATAGAATATTCGATGCAGGTCTCCAGGACCGAAAATATTGTCATTTTGGGTGAATAGCCCCGTACTCATTTTTTCAGGCTGACGGTGAACAAACCTCTTTGGCCGTAGTAGAAAATTTTCGAACGGACCACGGGAAAGCTCTAGGTACTTCAAATCGATCCGATTCTTTCGTAGGGTCATAAAATATTCGATGCAGGTCTTCAGAACAGAAAATATGGTCATTTCGGCGAATAGCCGCGTACTCAGTTTTTTCGGGCTGACGGTTAACATAGCCCTTTGGCATTAGTAGCAAAATTTAGAACGGGGAAAGGGAAATTCTTAGGGACATCAAATCGATCCGATTCTTTAGTAGGGTCATAAAATATTCGATGCAGGTCTTTAGGACCGAGAATATGGTCATTTTGGGTGAATAACCCCGTATTCAGTTTTTTCGGGCTAACGGTGAACATACTCCTTTGGCCGAAGTAGTAAAATTTCGATCGGACCACGGGAAAACTCTAGGGACATCAAATCGATCTGATTCATTCGTAGGGTCAAAAAATTTTCGATACAGGTATTCAGGAACGAAAATATGGTCATTTTTGGAGAATAGTCCCGTACTGAGTTTTTTCGGGCTGACGGTGAACAGACCCTTTGGCCGTAGTAGCAAAATTTCGAACAGGTCACGGGAAAGCTCTAGGGACATCAAATCGATCCGATTCTTTCTAAGGGTCATAAAATATTCGATGCAGGTCTCCAGGAACGAAAATATGGTCATTTTCGGTGAATAGCCCCGTACTCAGTTTTTTCGGGCTGACGGTGAACACACCCCTTTGGCCTTAGTAGCAAAACTTAGAACAGGCCACGGGAAATCTCTATGGATATTAAATCGATCCGATTCTTTCGTAGGGTCATAAAATATTCGATGCAGGTCTCCAGGACCGAAAATATTGTCATTTTGGTGAATAGCCCCGTACTCAGTTTTTTCGGGCTGACGGTGAACACACCCCTTTGGCCGTTGTAGAAAAATTTCGAACGGACCACGGGAAAGCTCTAGGTACTTCAAATCGATCCGATTCTTTCGTATGGTTAAAAAATATTCGATGCAGGTCTCCAGGACCGAAAATATTGTCATTTTGGGTGAATAGCCCCGTACTCAGTTTTTTCGGGCTGACGGTGAACAAACCCCTTTGGCCGTAGTAGAAAAATTTCGAACGGAACACGGGAAAGCTCTAGGTACTTCATATTGATCCGATTCTTTCGTAGGGTCATAAAATATTCGATGCTGGTCTCCAGGACCGAAAATATGGTCATTTTTGGTGAATAGCCTCGTACTCAGTTTTTCCGGGCTGACGGTGAACATACCCCTTTGGCCGTAGTAGTAGAATTCCGAACGGGCCACGGGAAAGCTCTAGGGACAACAAATCGATCCGATTCTTTCGTAGGGTTATAAAATATTCGATACATGTCTCCAGGACCGAAAATATGGTCATTTTCGGTGAATAGCCCCGTACTCAGTTTTTTCGGGCTGACGGTGAACATACCCCTTTGGCCGTAGTAGTAAAATTTCGAACGGACCACGGGAAAGCTCTAGGGACATCAAAACGATCCGATTCTTTCTAAGGGTCATAAAATATTCGATGCAGGTCTACAGGACCGAAAATATTGTCATTTTGGGTGAATAGCCCCGTACTCAGTTTTTTCGGGCTGACGGTGAACAAACCCCTTTGGCCGTAGTAGATAAATTTCGAATGGAACACGGGAAAGCTCTAGGTACTTCATATCGATCCGATTCTTTCGTAGGGTCATAAAATATTCGATGCAGGTCTTCAGAACAGAAAATATGGTCATTTTCGATGAATAGCCGCGTACTCGGTTTTTTCGGGCTGACGGTTAACATACCCCTTTGGCCTTAGTAGCAAAATTTAGAACGGGGAAAGGGAAATCTCTAGGGACATCAAATCGATCCGATTCTTTAGTAGGGTCATAAAATATTCGATGCAGGTCTTTAGAACCGAAAATATGGTCATTTTGGGTGAATAACCCCGTACTCAGTTTTTTCGGGCTGACGGTGAAAATACTCCTTTAGCCGAAGTAGTAAAATTTCGATCGGACCACGGGAAAGCTCTAGGGACATCAAATCGATCTGATTCTTTCGTAGGGTCATAAAATATTCGATACAGGTCTTCTGGAACGAAAATATGGTCATTTTTGGAGAATAGTCCCGTACTGAGTTTTTTCGCGCTGACGGTGAACAGACTCTTTGGCCGTATTAGCAAAATTTCGAACAGGCCACGAGAAAGCTTTAGGGACATCATATCGATCCGATTATTTCTAAGGGTCATAAAATATTCGATGCATGTCTCCAAGAACGAAAATATTGTCATTTTCGGTGAATAGCCCCGTACTCAGTTTTTTCGGGCTGACGGTGAACACACCCCTTTGGCCTTAGAAGCAAAACTTAGAACGGGCCACGGGAAATCTCTATGGACATTAAATCGATCCGATTCTTTCGTATGGTCATAGAATATTCGATGCAGGTCTCCAGGACCGAAAATATTGTCATTTTGGGTGAATAGCCCCGTACTCATTTTTTCAGGCTGACGGTGAACAAACCTCTTTGGCCGTAGTAGAAAATTTTCGAACGGACCACGGGAAAGCTCTAGGTACTTCAAATCGATCCGATTCTTTCGTAGGGTCATAAAATATTCGATGCAGGTCTTCAGAACAGAAAATATGGTCATTTCGGCGAATAGCCGCGTACTCAGTTTTTTCGGGCTGACGGTTAACATAGCCCTTTGGCATTAGTAGCAAAATTTAGAACGGGGAAAGGGAAATTCTTAGGGACATCAAATCGATCCGATTCTTTAGTAGGGTCATAAAATATTCGATGCAGGTCTTTAGGACCGAGAATATGGTCATTTTGGGTGAATAACCCCGTATTCAGTTTTTTCGGGCTAACGGTGAACATACTCCTTTGGCCGAAGTAGTAAAATTTCGATCGGACCACGGGAAAACTCTAGGGACATCAAATCGATCTGATTCATTCGTAGGGTCAAAAAATTTTCGATACAGGTATTCAGGAACGAAAATATGGTCATTTTTGGAGAATAGTCCCGTACTGAGTTTTTTCGGGCTGACGGTGAACAGACCCTTTGGCCGTAGTAGCAAAATTTCGAACAGGTCACGGGAAAGCTCTAGGGACATCAAATCGATCCGATTCTTTCTAAGGGTCATAAAATATTCGATGCAGGTCTCCAGGAACGAAAATATGGTCATTTTCGGTGAATAGCCCCGTACTCAGTTTTTTCGGGCTGACGGTGAACACACCCCTTTGGCCTTAGTAGCAAAACTTAGAACAGGCCACGGGAAATCTCTATGGATATTAAATCGATCCGATTCTTTCGTAGGGTCATAAAATATTCGATGCAGGTCTCCAGGACCGAAAATATTGTCATTTTGGTGAATAGCCCCGTACTCAGTTTTTTCGGGCTGACGGTGAACACACCCCTTTGGCCGTTGTAGAAAAATTTCGAACGGACCACGGGAAAGCTCTAGGTACTTCAAATCGATCCGATTCTTTCGTATGGTTAAAAAATATTCGATGCAGGTCTCCAGGACCGAAAATATTGTCATTTTGGGTGAATAGCCCCGTACTCAGTTTTTTCGGGCTGACGGTGAACAAACCCCTTTGGCCGTAGTAGAAAAATTTCGAACGGAACACGGGAAAGCTCTAGGTACTTCATATTGATCCGATTCTTTCGTAGGGTCATAAAATATTCGATGCTGGTCTCCAGGACCGAAAATATGGTCATTTTTGGTGAATAGCCTCGTACTCAGTTTTTCCGGGCTGACGGTGAACATACCCCTTTGGCCGTAGTAGTAGAATTCCGAACGGGCCACGGGAAAGCTCTAGGGACAACAAATCGATCCGATTCTTTCGTAGGGTTATAAAATATTCGATACATGTCTCCAGGACCGAAAATATGGTCATTTTCGGTGAATAGCCCCGTACTCAGTTTTTTCGGGCTGACGGTGAACATACCCCTTTGGCCGTAGTAGTAAAATTTCGAACGGACCACGGGAAAGCTCTAGGGACATCAAAACGATCCGATTCTTTCTAAGGGTCATAAAATATTCGATGCAGGTCTACAGGACCGAAAATATTGTCATTTTGGGTGAATAGCCCCGTACTCAGTTTTTTCGGGCTGACGGTGAACAAACCCCTTTGGCCGTAGTAGATAAATTTCGAATGGAACACGGGAAAGCTCTAGGTACTTCATATCGATCCGATTCTTTCGTAGGGTCATAAAATATTCGATGCAGGTCTTCAGAACAGAAAATATGGTCATTTTCGATGAATAGCCGCGTACTCGGTTTTTTCGGGCTGACGGTTAACATACCCCTTTGGCCTTAGTAGCAAAATTTAGAACGGGGAAAGGGAAATCTCTAGGGACATCAAATCGATCCGATTCTTTAGTATGGTCATAAAATATTCGATGCAGGTCTTTAGAACCGAAAATATGGTCATTTTGGGAGAATAACCCCGTACTCAGTTTTTTCGGGCTGACGGTGAAAATACTCCTTTAGCCGAAGTAGTAAAATTTCGATCGGACCACGGGAAAGCTCTAGGGACATCAAATCGATCTGATTCTTTCGTAGGGTCATAAAATATTCGATACAGGTCTTCTGGAACGAAAATATGGTCATTTTTGGAGAATAGTCCCGTACTGAGTTTTTTCGCGCTGACGGTGAACAGACTCTTTGGCCGTATTAGCAAAATTTCGAACAGGCCACGAGAAAGCTTTAGGGACATCATATCGATCCGATTATTTCTAAGGGTCATAAAATATTCGATGCATGTCTCCAAGAACGAAAATATTGTCATTTTCGGTGAATAGCCCCGTACTCAGTTTTTTCGGGCTGACGGTGAACACACCCCTTTGGCCTTAGAAGCAAAACTTAGAACGGGCCACGGGAAATCTCTATGGACATTAAATCGATCCGATTCTTTCGTATGGTCATAGAATATTCGATGCAGGTCTCCAGGACCGAAAATATTGTCATTTTGGGTGAATAGCCCCGTACTCATTTTTTCAGGCTGACGGTGAACAAACCTCTTTGGCCGTAGTAGAAAATTTTCGAACGGACCACGGGAAAGCTCTAGGTACTTCAAATCGATCCGATTCTTTCGTAGGGTCATAAAATATTCGATGCAGGTCTTCAGAACAGAAAATATGGTCATTTCGGCGAATAGCCGCGTACTCAGTTTTTTCGGGCTGACGGTTAACATAGCCCTTTGGCATTAGTAGCAAAATTTAGAACGGGGAAAGGGAAATTCTTAGGGACATCAAATCGATCCGATTCTTTAGTAGGGTCATAAAATATTCGATGCAGGTCTTTAGGACCGAGAATATGGTCATTTTGGGTGAATAACCCCGTATTCAGTTTTTTCGGGCTAACGGTGAACATACTCCTTTGGCCGAAGTAGTAAAATTTCGATCGGACCACGGGAAAACTCTAGGGACATCAAATCGATCTGATTCATTCGTAGGGTCAAAAAATTTTCGATACAGGTATTCAGATACGAAAATATGGTCATTTTTGGAGAATAGTCCCGTACTGAGTTTTTTCGGGCTGACGGTGAACAGACCCTTTGGCCGTAGTAGCAAAATTTCGAACAGGTCACGGGAAAGCTCTAGGGACATCAAATCGATCCGATTCTTTCTAAGGGTCATAAAATATTCGATGCAGGTCTCCAGGAACGAAAATATGGTCATTTTCGGTGAATAGCCCCGTACTCAGTTTTTTCGGGCTGACGGTGAACACACCCCTTTGGCCTTAGTAGCAAAACTTAGAACAGGCCACGGGAAATCTCTATGGATATTAAATCGATCCGATTCTTTCGTAGGGTCATAAAATATTCGATGCAGGTCTCCAGGACCGAAAATATTGTCATTTTGGTGAATAGCCCCGTACTCAGTTTTTTCGGGCTGACGGTGAACACACCCCTTTGGCCGTTGTAGAAAAATTTCGAACGGACCACGGGAAAGCTCTAGGTACTTCAAATCGATCCGATTCTTTCGTATGGTTAAAAAATATTCGATGCAGGTCTCCAGGACCGAAAATATTGTCATTTTGGGTGAATAGCCCCGTACTCAGTTTTTTCGGGCTGACGGTGAACAAACCCCTTTGGCCGTAGTAGAAAAATTTCGAACGGAACACGGGAAAGCCCTAGGTACTTCATATTGATCCGATTCTTTCGTAGGGTCATAAAATATTCGATGCTGGTCTCCAGGACCGAAAATATGGTCATTTTTGGTGAATAGCCTCGTACTCAGTTTTTCCGGGCTGACGGTGAACATACCCCTTTGGCCGTAGTAGTAGAATTCCGAACGGGCCACGGGAAAGCTCTAGGGACAACAAATCGATCCGATTCTTTCGTAGGGTTATAAAATATTCGATACATGTCTCCAGGACCGAAAATATGGTCATTTTCGGTGAATAGCCCCGTACTCAGTTTTTTCGGGCTGACGGTGAACATACCCCTTTGGCCGTAGTAGTAAAATTTCGAACGGACCACGGGAAAGCTCTAGGGACATCAAAACGATCCGATTCTTTCTAAGGGTCATAAAATATTCGATGCAGGTCTACAGGACCGAAAATATTGTCATTTTGGGTGAATAGCCCCGTACTCAGTTTTTTCGGGCTGACGGTGAACAAACCCCTTTGGCCGTAGTAGATAAATTTCGAATGGAACACGGGAAAGCTCTAGGTACTTCATATCGATCCGATTCTTTCGTAGGGTCATAAAATATTCGATGCAGGTCTTAAGAACAGAAAATATGGTCATTTTCGATGAATAGCCGCGTACTCGGTTTTTTCGGGCTGACGGTTAACATACCCCTTTGGCCTTAGTAGCAAAATTTAGAACGGGGAAAGGGAAATCTCTAGGGACATCAAATCGATCCGATTCTTTAGTAGGGTCATAAAATATTCGATGCAGGTCTTTAGAACCGAAAATATGGTCATTTTGGGTGAATAACCCCGTACTCAGTTTTTTCGGGCTGACGGTGAAAATACTCCTTTAGCCGAAGTAGTAAAATTTCGATCGGACCACGGGAAAGCTCTAGGGACATCAAATCGATCTGATTCTTTCGTAGGGTCATAAAATATTCGATACAGGTCTTCTGGAACGAAAATATGGTCATTTTTGGAGAATAGTCCCGTACTGAGTTTTTTCGCGCTGACGGTGAACAGACTCTTTGGCCGTATTAGCAAAATTTCGAACAGGCCACGAGAAAGCTTTAGGGACATCATATCGATCCGATTATTTCTAAGGGTCATAAAATATTCGATGCATGTCTCCAAGAACGAAAATATTGTCATTTTCGGTGAATAGCCCCGTACTCAGTTTTTTCGGGCTGACGGTGAACACACCCCTTTGGCCTTAGAAGCAAAACTTAGAACGGGCCACGGGAAATCTCTATGGACATTAAATCGATCCGATTCTTTCGTATGGTCATAGAATATTCGATGCAGGTCTCCAGGACCGAAAATATTGTCATTTTGGGTGAATAGCCCCGTACTCATTTTTTCAGGCTGACGGTGAACAAACCTCTTTGGCCGTAGTAGAAAATTTTCGAACGGACCACGGGAAAGCTCTAGGTACTTCAAATCGATCCGATTCTTTCGTAGGGTCATAAAATATTCGATGCAGGTCTTCAGAACAGAAAATATGGTCATTTCGGCGAATAGCCGCGTACTCAGTTTTTTCGGGCTGACGGTTAACATAGCCCTTTGGCATTAGTAGCAAAATTTAGAACGGGGAAAGGGAAATTCTTAGGGACATCAAATCGATCCGATTCTTTAGTAGGGTCATAAAATATTCGATGCAGGTCTTTAGGACCGAGAATATGGTCATTTTGGGTGAATAACCCCGTATTCAGTTTTTTCGGGCTAACGGTGAACATACTCCTTTGGCCGAAGTAGTAAAATTTCGATCGGACCACTGGAAAACTCTAGGGACATCAAATCGATCTGATTCATTCGTAGGGTCAAAAAATTTTCGATACAGGTATTCAGGAACGAAAATATGGTCATTTTTGGAGAATAGTCCCGTACTGAGTTTTTTCGGGCTGACGGTGAACAGACCCTTTGGCCGTAGTAGCAAAATTTCGAACAGGTCACGGGAAAGCTCTAGGGACATCAAATCGATCCGATTCTTTCTAAGGGTCATAAAATATTCGATGCAGGTCTCCAGGAACGAAAATATGGTCATTTTCGGTGAATAGCCCCGTACTCAGTTTTTTCGGGCTGACGGTGAACACACCCCTTTGGCCTTAGTAGCAAAACTTAGAACAGGACACGGGAAATCTCTATGGATATTAAATCGATCCGATTCTTTCGTAGGGTCATAAAATATTCGATGCAGGTCTCCAGGACCGAAAATATTGTCATTTTGGTGAATAGCCCCGTACTCAGTTTTTTCGGGCTGACGGTGAACACACCCCTTTGGCCGTTGTAGAAAAATTTCGAACGGACCACGGGAAAGCTCTAGGTACTTCAAATCGATCCGATTCTTTCGTATGGTTAAAAAATATTCGATGCAGGTCTCCAGGACCGAAAATATTGTCATTTTGGGTGAATAGCCCCGTACTCAGTTTTTTCGGGCTGACGGTGAACAAACCCCTTTGGCCGTAGTAGAAAAATTTCGAACGGAACACGGGAAAGCTCTAGGTACTTCATATTGATCCGATTCTTTCGTAGGGTCATAAAATATTCGATGCTGGTCTCCAGGACCGAAAATATGGTCATTTTTGGTGAATAGCCTCGTACTCAGTTTTTCCGGGCTGACGGTGAACATACCCCTTTGGCCGTAGTAGTAGAATTCCGAACGGGCCACGGGAAAGCTCTAGGGACAACAAATCGATCCGATTCTTTCGTAGGGTTATAAAATATTCGATACATGTCTCCAGGACCGAAAATATGGTCATTTTCGGTGAATAGCCCCGTACTCAGTTTTTTCGGGCTGACGGTGAACATACCCCTTTGGCCGTAGTAGTAAAATTTCGAACGGACCACGGGAAAGCTCTAGGGACATCAAAACGATACGATTCTTTCTAAGGGTCATAAAATATTCGATGCAGGTCTACAGGACCGAAAATATTGTCATTTTGGGTGAATAGCCCCGTACTCAGTTTTTTCGGGCTGACGGTGAACAAACCCCTTTGGCCGTAGTAGATAAATTTCGAATGGAACACGGGAAAGCTCTAGGTACTTCATATCGATCCGATTCTTTCGTAGGGTCATAAAATATTCGATGCAGGTCTTCAGAACAGAAAATATGGCCATTTTCGATGAATAGCCGCGTACTCGGTTTTTTCGGGCTGACGGTTAACATACCCC